>NW_028274816.1:115785692-116088722 GCF_037043125.1 Eumetopias jubatus | reverse complement strand
TGTAAGCAATTAAAAGAAACAGGTCAATTATACTAATTTAAAAACTGTTAATACTGAATAGCCCCAAATAAAAACTGGGTTGCTCAAAAACTCAATAAGAATACTAACTGATCCAGTAATCAGTTCAATAAATGAATATTCATTTTAATCCCTACAGAACAGACAAGTCAATGTTTTCTAGTAGCTGAGAAGTAGTTAGGAGGTAGCTACCTAATACTAAAGCTAATCACACCATGTTCCATATGAGAAATTTTAAATGAAATCATACCATGTTCCATATGAGAAATTTTAAATGAAGTCCCTTAGAGGAGGTTTTCCTATATGTAGTTAATAGGAAAAATACAAAAGTGGTTTGAAAAGAATTTAGTGCAATGCTGTCCAACAGAACGTTCCGTGACGATAAAAATGTTCTGTATCTGCACTGTCCAATACGGTAGCCACTAACCATACGCACCTGAACTGTGGCTACAGAACTAAAATTTTAATTGTATTCAATTTTAATTACTTTAAATTTATATATAGCTACATGTCATTAGTGGCTACTATACTTGAATGAACAGAATCAATTTAGTACATAGTTAATAGACAGGAACTGAGAAAATTATTCTTATTCTTTCTGTCTAGAGGACAATAGGACAAAAAAAGGAAAAAAGACGACTGGGGACCATAAGTTTAGCTAATAAACCTAAGCATCATCCAACACTGATTACACTGATACTCAGTGTAGCAGTAATTCTCACATGGGGTGATTTTCTTCCCAGGAGACAGACATTTGGCAATGCCTGGAGACACTTTTGGTGATCACAACTGTTTGAGCTGCTACGGGCATCTAGAGGGAGAAGCCAGGGATGCTGCTAAATACCCTGCATGCACATGACAACCCACCCCCAAACCAAATTATTCAGCCCAAATTATCTATAGTGTAAAAAACCCCAAATTACCTAAAGTGAAAAGGTAGAGAAAAGCTACTGTATAGTGACAAGTCACAAAATGTCCTTGGCTAGAAACATTTGCCATTTTAAGAGTCAGACAACAGAAGTGTGAAATCTTATTATACCCAACTGTTAGTATTTTCATTTTATACAATTATGACAAAGCTACAACATATGTTTGTGTCTTAAAATTCTGCCTTTAATTCATCTATAAAACATCCACGCTGACAGTCTCATTCACTACACATCTCTAGAACCCGACATAAGAGTTGACATTTATTAAATAAAACTCAAATTGTGCCATAAAATTAGCTTGTAGAAAGACAGAATTTCCAACAGGACAAGATCATAATACCCCTCTTGGCTCTCTTAATTAAAAAAATTCAAACTCTTAATTACCTTCAAAACTCTTAAAAGATTCAAAAAGTTCAATCAGAGATTGAGTTGACAGTTGTTCATGATACTTCGAAGCCACCTGAACACAGATCTGCAGATTCTGACGAATATTGGCAGACAGCATGGCCCTGAGGCATTCTAGAGAGTCTTCTACTGATAAGGACCCAAAGTAATTCACTAACCACTAGAAGACAAAATAAACAGGTAAATAAATACATAAATGAAATAATATTGAACCGAATGATGGAATGAAATTACTATTATCAGTACTACACACACATTTTCAGTATACCAATCAATCATATCGTCATCTGTTAGGTAAGAGACTACAATACCTCAGGGTTAAGAAGATGGGTGTGAACAACTGCACGCTTTATGTCATATAAATCAGTGAAGTGTTCTAAAGCACGCTGCAGCAGACCAGCCTTTTCACACAGCTGAGCAATATGAGCCCGGTCATAATGCGTGAACATCTGATTCCCTAGAATAGCATCTGCAACCTATAAGACCACAAATAGGACAGATTTATTTTATATCCCATTTATATAATTCTATATCCAAATTACATACTAAAATTCAATAGTGAATAAAGGAGAAAGTAAAGGCCATCATAGTAGCTTCAAACAGCTTAATCTAAGAAGCTCTCAATAACTACTAGAACAGTGGAAACATGCCTAAAAAGCAAGAAAAACGTACTTGAGGCGCATGCATGAGGTTCATCTCAAGCAACCGTGTCTGTAAAGGACCTTCAGATGGGCGATTATTCTTCAGGGCATCAAGCAAGAATGCTGTACACTGTTGAATTAGATTGTATTCCATAAAGACATCTACAATCTGGAAAAAAAGGATTTAAAGAGAATTGTTTTAAGATGTTTAAAACTTGCTTTACAATACTGTTGACAATTTGTAAATGAGATGGAAATTAAATATCAGTTTACATATAAAAAAACTGCCAGACCTAATCCCAGATTTAAATATCATCTGTACAATTTAACTTCATAATTTAAGAATAAATTTTTGTCTTCTGCAGTTCTTTTTAGTTCTGGTAAAAAAAAATATTTTAAGGTACTATATATAATAGAATACAATTAAAACAATAGTTTTAAAATTCTGATGAACTATTTAAAATATACAAAATATGAAGGAGTCTGTGGTCCCACTTCCTATATGCATCTCTTCCTTCACCCAATGGCAGCAACCATCCTTTCTATTATTCCCATATTTTTCATGTATATATATCTCTAAACAAGATGGTTATTTGTTTTACATGTTTTAGAACTGTATGTAGGTGGTATTTTCCTGTCCATTCTTCTGCAACTTGGGTTTTTTTTTTTAATATACTTGAGGTTTATCCATGTAGACAGACACAGCTCTAATTTCTAAAAATTGAAAGGTTAACCCATTCTTCTCCAAAGCTGTTTAAACCCAGATCCACCCCATTCACTTTTTAAATCAACCTCTACAGAAAGAATACATTTTAATGCCTTTACCTGTGTGATATCAGCAAGAGGTTCTTCATCCTGAACTAACATTTGGGCAAACTGCTGTCCCTGATCTGGACTGATACGCATGACATTTCTCAGCAGAAATATCCAGTCTGGAGTATATCCAACCTAAAATAGACAAAAATTTGCAACTTTACTGCAAAGTTTCATTTTTATATCATTTAAAGGATTTTTCTACAACAGATTTTTGCTAATATAGAACTACTGCAAGTACAAATTCAGTTTTAACATGCTCAATTTGACCTTGGTTTATATTGGCAAACAGACACCTTGGTGATAACATATTTGAATGGAAAGCTATAAATTTTTATAACTGACTTACACATTTTCAATGAATATTTCAAAGTTTCTTCTAAAAGGTAAATAGGCCCCTGACATCTTAAATTCTGAGAAGCTAAGCAAGAGTGCCTCGAGTTTTTTTTTTTTTTTTTTTTTAAGAAATCTCTCTACCCAATGTGGGGCTCAAACTTGACCCCAAGATTAAGAGTCTCATGTCTAGGGGCGCCTGGGTGGCTCAGTTGTTAAGCGTCTGCCTTCAGCTCAGGTCATGGTCCCAGAGTCCTGGGATCAAGCCCCACATCGGGATCCCTGCTCAGTGGGAAGCCTGCTTCTCCCTCTTCCACTCCTGTTTGTGTTCCCTCTCTCACTGTCTCACTCTGTCAAATAAATAAATAAAATAAATAAATAAAATAAATAAATAGTATCTTTAAATAAATAAGAGTCTCATGTCTACCAAATGAGTCAGCCAGGTGCTCCCACATGTCATTTTGGAATAAGTGTAATTCTGTATGTGAGAGATAAAATAGGGTTTTTATACTTTTTCAAGTAAATCAAAATTTAAAGAAATTCACTATTAAACTTACTGACCATTCCTATAGGTGAGTTTCTCAATGTTTTAATGAACGTATATTGAGAACCTGTTTCACTGAACTCACTTTTTTAGCATATAAAACAATCTTCTGGACTTGACCTGTTTCTGCAAAGCACTGAATGACTTTATTTGGGACATTAGCCCGCAGGTACACACTAAGTGCCAATGTAGGGTCCACAGATTTCACAAGGTCACCCAGTTCTTCTGAACATTCCAGCTGTCCAAGGGAAAAAGAGATTGTTTAGTAATCCATGAGCTATTTTATAAATGAGCAGTTGGTATTACTTCCACTATAAATAATATGACAGGCACTTACTCAATTGTCCCAGAATATATTATAAATATGCAAGAGTTGTGGTTAGTAAAGACTCTTGATCTTGTATTCACAGCATTGTCTCAGTAGAATTCTCCACACATCCTACTTAAGGATAAAAAGCCCACCAAGACTTTGTATTTATAGATACAACCAACTACTTTGTTAGGAAAGGAGGTACTTAAAAAGCAGAATCCTGTACTTCTATCTATTATGAATATTCAGATCATCAGATCCACATGGCCCCAATTTTTCAAAAAAGAATTCAATTTTTAATGTAATGTTATCAAATGAAAATTTTTTATTTAAGGAGCCAGATGAGGCTTACCCTAAGGACCCTTCTTAAAATTAAGGTATGATTTGTCTAAAGGATCTAAGCTCCATTATCATTTTGACTTTTAGATCTAAGGTCACAAAGCAGAACATACTAATTTTCAAAGGTCAGAGATTAAAACTTTAGAATTTTTAGGTGGTATACAAGCAGATACCCTCCTTTGCACTATTCAACCTGAGTTAGTCAGGTGCCCAAACTGGAAAACAGCTTCCTTAAGAGTTTTGATTTATATACTAGAGTTGATTTTCTACTTTTAATGGTTGTCAGAAAACAGCATTTATAACTGAAGGGTTAAAAGTTCTACCAGAGTCTATACCTCTCAACTGAACATGCTAACTAGTATAGAGTTGACCAGTGTGTCCCTTTTACCATAAATCAATCCCATATGAACATTCACAAAAAAAGGTAATGATATCCAAAAAGCTTTCACACAGCTATACAGGTCAACTCAGTTACTTTGGCTATTCCCATCCTCCCTTAACTTAAACAATTAGGACGGACCTCAAATACTCGCTAGTGTGGCTAGTAACTATTCTTCAGCAGAGATTCCTGTCCAAGCATCCCAACTCTGAAGCACTATTCTCCAGTATCCTATAAGACTGCCAGAAGCTGGGTCAAGAAACAAGGACTTAGAATTAGTAATGTAAAAATATTATCAATATACACTAAAACTGAAAGGTATAATAATACTAAAAGTTATTCACTACTCAAGAGTATTTTAAACAGTACCACCTCAGTTCTTGACAGTGGCATACACTAGGGTAATTCACTATTACTACTTTGTCAAAAAAGGCTTTTTATGGTGGTATGAAAGGAATAATGCCACCAAGGAACTGTTTAAACTTGTTAGTTGCCTTACAAATAAGCAAAATTTTCCATAATGTGCTCTAAGAAACACAGTACTATTAGCTGCTCTGTATAAAAAGCATAAGAAAACCCTACAGTAAAGAAAGCTGGTTAAGAACAGATTTTACTGTGAATTGTGCAAGACTGTTGAATCACAGATCTGTACTTCTGAAACAAATAACGCAACATATTTTAAGAAAAAAGAAAAAGAAGAAGAAAACAGGAGAGGAAGAAAAGGGGAGTATGTCAGAGGGGGAGACGAACCATGAGAGATGATGGACTCTGAAAAACAAACTGAGGGTTCTAGAGGGGAGGGGGGTAGGGGGATGGGTTAGCCTGGTGATGGGTATTGAGGAGGGCACGTTCTGCATGGAGCACTGGGTGTTATGAACAAACAATGAATCATGGAACACTGCACCAAAAACTAATAATGTAATATATGGTGATTAACATAACAATAAAAAATTAAATAAAAAAAAGAACAGATTTTAAAGACGCACATTAAAAAAATTTCAAGAAACTAGTTAAATATTTTTCCATGTAATGCCAATTAACATTCTGTGAAATCACTTTGGGAATCCCTACCACTGCTAATTAGACAGCCCTGATGTCTTGTATCCTATCAATGACCCAACATTTTATGTTTCCCTTGCACATCCTAACACTTGTTACTAGTAGCAAATACAACAATTCTGATAATACCTGGGAATTTCTAAAAGATGTGGTATCAAGTGTGGGATGTGAGATACAGGAATATACCCTATGTCCAAATGAGTGTTACATATGTTGACAAATATGAATGTATACTCAAGTAAGCGTCTCACACCAAACTTTTCCTAAAGCAAAAGGATAGCAATTTGCTTCCATGTTAGTAGTTTTAAGCACCAAGCAAGAATCCTGGATTCCATTCAAAAAACTGAACAAAGATACCCCATCTCAACAGGCCATAAAAAATAAATACATTCTCAAAAGGTAGTAAGTTACTGCATCTCATACAATCTGTCCTTGTTCTATTCCTACAAGCAGTAAATAATGGACATTTTGGTGCAGCCCAAATGTTTCTAACTTACTACCACGGTATTTAAATACAATCAAAGCAAAAGTATCTTAACATAAGTCAATATACCTTATCTTCTTTTAACCATTTCTCCAAAAGCTGTTTCCGCCCTTGCTGAAGTACAGGCCTACACAGTTCTAGGGATTCATATTTGTTTAGCTGACCCTGGTCCAAAAGGATTCCAAAGTACTGAAGTAGAGGAGAAGTTTGACCTGGCTGGGCTGGGACACTCTGGAACCGACGGATGGTGTCTGGGGTACGAAGGATTCCCTTTAAGAAAAGGAAATATGAAAGACTCCTTTTAAAGGTGATCCAACATCACACTAATAACTCCAAGGATCTCTTGGGTCAATCTTAAAAGCATGATTTCATCTACCAATATAACAAATTTCAAATCTTGCATACACTAACTAGCAAAGATTCAATGTTACATGTCTGGTTCAAGGTTATGAGATTATTCAGAATCAGAAATATACCAATCCAATTACAATGCCAGTGTGTAAGAGAATAGCATAATCGTAAAGTAATTATGGCTAGCTTTTGTTCCAGGTTCACATTAAGTGCAAACTTCAAAATAACGGGTCAGGGTGTAGGGTGTTAATTCAGTCCAACGTAATACTAAGGTGATGAGAATAAATTCTGCTAAATTTCAGACAAATCTTCTTACCATAAACTAAACAGAATCTATTTAATTTTCAAGTTTAGAAATAAAATCAGTAGTTATCATTGATGAGGGTAAACAGTGTTGTAACTAAGTAACTGAACATTATTACATATATGTAAATCATAACTTGCTAGATTCTAGATTCTACATAATCTTCTGACACTGAGTTTTAAAAAGCTAACCAAGTCTAGAGGCACTGTCAAGTAACTTATACTACAGGAAAATGCAACCTAAAAAGGGTTAGTTTCTCTGTGAAGAGTTGGTTCCACTTCTAACATTATTAGAAATAGAACATATTAACATTAATCCAATCATGGCAACTTCATTTCCGTAACTATTTACCTTTGGTGCATTAGCAGCTACCTTTGCTGCCTCTGAGTAATTTCCCTGGGCAAAAAGAGCATTAAATTTCCGGGCAAAGAGTTCTTCAGCACCAGCTAAGTTGTTACGTACAGCCATTCTCAGAGCCAAATCAGGATTTTGTAGGACGTTGGTGATATAAGGAATTATGTTTTCTTCTTCCACACATACTGACAGAACCTGAAATTTAAAGATTAATGAATAGCTGCAATGTATTCATTTGGATATCAATGATACCAAATTTGTTTAGAGCTGTTTACTACTGAATCATAAAGGTAATGAAATTGTGACAATTGCATTCTTTTTGCCGTAAAATAATTTTAAAAAATTTAGGGGCACTTGGGTGGCTCAGTCAGTTAAGCATCTGACTCTTGATTTCAGCTCAGGTCATGATCTCAGGGTCGTGGGATCGAGCCCCGCATTGGACTCCGTGCTGAAGTGTAGAGGCTGCTTTCAGAGTCATTCTCTCTCTCTCCCTCCCCCTCCACTCCTGCACACACATGCTCGCTCGCTCTCAGAAGGGGGGGGAAAAAAAAAACACCCCAGGAGCAAGAAGACTAAGGGCTGCTAAGTCATTTTGGGATTCTTAAAATATGGCCATATTTATAATATACCACCTACTTCATACTATCTTCATACTGTCCAAACGAATTGCTTTGCTATCATCCATTCATTCTTATCATGGTTAATATCAAAGATTAAGGCTCTCCCATTTAGTTGAGCTCTGAAAGGCAGCTCTCCATATGGTTTATTGATTCTTAGGAGATAGTCTGGACAATCTACAGGACTATGAAAAAGATCTGCAATCTAAATGAAATCTAGGGCTCACCTGGAAGAAGTTTAAGGTATACGCCTTTTAACTCTAGGATTTTTTTTTTAACAAGGATTTTCAGTAATTTTAATTACATTTATACTCCTATAGGCCAGATTATATATTCAATGAGGGGAGGGATCACGGAATCCTCATGCACCTAAAATACTGCAATGTATGCAGTAGGAGCTTAATAAATGTAGCCATCAGTAAAGAAAACTTTCTAACTGCTTTTTATTTGGAGAACAGTTACTTACCCTTTCTCCTCCTAAAAAAAAAAAAAAAAATCACTGTCACAGAATGATGCCCTACTTGCCTAACATCTAAACTACTATCAATGGACGTGAGGCAAGGGAGCCATCACTTCACCATCTACATATCCATTCCTCTCCCCAGCACCAGAGCTGGTTATACACCACAGCTTACAAACTACTTATACTATCCCAACAGCACTTCTCATATAATTTCTCATCTGTTTCTCAGGCACTATTCCACTAAGGACAGGGACGTATCTTTCCTTAGTTGCATTATTAGCACCAGCGTTTTGCCTGAAATAAATGCTTGATATTTGTTAAGTAAATGAAAATGGGAAATTTCTGTCCCAGTACTAACAAGAATCAATACAATCTGAGAACTCAATAATCAAAGAGATAGGTAACAGTGTACTATTCTATTTTTCCTTTTGAGAAAAATGAAGAAATTTTAACTTCCAAATGCTTTAACTTTTACAGGCCAGACCCCCTCCGGCATCCCCAAAGCTTAGGCTATCCTGTTGCCTCATGTCATTCTACTACAAATTAAGACATTAAAAGGAAGAAAAGTAATTATTTGTTCTTTACAGTCATTTAAAGCATTCCAGACCCTCACCCTTAATTTAGTGCTTAGTTCCCAGGAAAAATAAAGAAGATGAACAAATCCAGTTCCAATTACACTGCCTTAAGCTTCCTAATGATTGCTACACCTTTGTCTTCCCTAAACACCAAATCCACAGATTCATCTTTATCCTATTTTAGACTGTTCTAGCAGATTTCTAGCAACCAGTACTCAAAATCTATAAGGGACAGAGAAGGTTCCTCTACCTCTGAAGTACTCACTCAGTTCTACCAAGTTCAGAATTTAAGTTAGATATTGGCAATAATGTTCTCTTGATAGCTTTTGATTTTTAAACCAATAGAAACCACAAACTCATTCCTTCAGGGCATATGTCCAGCTGCAATTGACTTTGATCAAAGACCAAAGGAAATGCCTTGAGGCCTAAGGTCACTATAAACACCCATCTCCCTACTCAAAGCAACTGGCACAGAAAATTTCTTGGGAAGGAGAATAATCAATAAATTCTCAGAATCAGAGTTATGAACGGCAAATATATATGGTGAAATTTTCCCAGATACTTTACCACCTTAAAAATATCAGCACAGTAGCAGAAATGAGGAAGTCTTTAACAACTTCATAATTATCACTAACCTAGTTCACCTAAGGCCAATTCATTCCTGATTTTTCCGAGAGAGACCCATACAACTGAAAGCTACTTAATTTTTAAAGTTGCTTTAGTGCCAAGACACTGACTGGTACAGAAATACAATTAAAAGGAAAAGCCCCTTTCCTAATGAAGAATAGTGACTGAAGCAGTTAGACAAGCAACTGTAATTCATTGTGATAGATGTAAATGAGGGCTACCTATATTCTAAGGGTATAAAGCAGAAGCACCTAACCAGGTGTGGAGATGAGACAGGGAATGGATAGACAGGGAAAGACCCTTTCTCTATAGTATTAGTCTCTTTATATACATACCATTTTCCAGAAATTAACAGAACAAAGGGGGGGAAAAAACCCCTATCTACTTCCTCTGCTTACTATTGCGGAAAAATACTAATTCGAAGAAAAACTCGCAAAAGGTAAGACCAGTAACAGTACTGCTTGAAATTTTAAACCATTTTTTAGAAAATAAGATAACCTCCGGGTGGAATATTTCTGATCATGCTAAAATACTAAGAAAACAGAAAAAGGATCACTTCCGACAATTTCAGAATAGCTAATATTTTCCCTATCTAATTGGATAACTTTCCAGGTACCCCGCAATAGCTATTATAAAATATCACTTTCCAACATTAAATATTTAATAATAATTAAAGAGTTAGGAAAAGAGATGTAGGAAGAATTCTCTAGTAGTTAACTGTCTTAGCAAGAAAAAAAAAAGAAAAAGCATACCACCTGTCAAATGTGACCCTAATAGTTTCTTTGCATGTAGAGTCATTTTTTTTTTCAAGATTTATTTATTTATTTGAGAGGGGGGAAAGGGGTGGAGGAAAAGACTCTTCAAGGAGACTCCCTGCTGAGTGCAGAGCCCAACTCGATCCCTGGATCCCACAACACATGAGATGGACCTGAGCTGAAATCATGAGCTGGACACTTAACAGACTGAGCCACCCAGGCACCCCAAGAGTCATTTCTTTTGACAATGAAGACAGATAAACACAATCCTAAGTGGCTATATGTTAAACAGCTTCTTCTCTGAGGCAGGATCACAAAGAGACTTTTTTTTATCATATGCTTCTGTATTTTTATGTATATTATTATTTCTGACAACCAAACCATTTCCCTTTTGGGAAGAAAAAGAAAAGTTAACAGTAGTGTTATTTCACTGCTTAATTTGTTTCGAGATTTCCTTACCTGTCCCTTTCTGTTTACTCCAATTATTCCAGCTGTGGCTTCATGAGGTGCAGTAACAAAGATTGTTTCTCCACTGATTCTGTTCATGTAGATACAGGTACCAGTCTCAAGATCATAGAGGTGGATATAACCATACTTAGTAATCAAGAACACTACATCATGCTTTTCACTGATCTGTATAAAGAAAATCAACATTTCAGTAAAATCATGAATCTACAAAAAGAAAATTCAATTCCATTTGAGAGGTGCTAAATTCTAGAACTTTGACAAGAGGTTTATGTGAAAAAATTAATACATATGGTTTCCTCATTTTTATAGCCATTTACTATCCCAAGTTCTCAGAGCAAACAAAGAATATGGATAAAATGTATAAAAGGGAAAATATAATTTTGAACTTAGGATAACCCAGTTTATGCATTACATGAAAACTAAGAATATTTCTTTACGAAGTTTCACTAATAAACTTTACTACTGAATAAAGGGTATTTTTCTAAGCACTACTAAATTATATTGACTGTGAATAGTAGTTTTGGTATTAATTTTGTTATCAGGAGAGATTTTAAAAGTCCATTTGTTTTGCTTAAAATACCTGCATTGCAACAGGAAAGTCATTTTGTGCTTCTGGAGGGAAGAAAACATCCACTGCCTTCTTTGGAAAGGGCTGGTTTCCTGTAGGTGGTGTGCCAACTTCAATGATATGTAACTGTTCATAAGAAAATAAAATTGATACAAATCTCTCTCATTTAGCAGTTGATCACAGCAGCTTTATTTGTAGCCCCAGACTGGAAACAACCCAAATGTTCTAAAATAGGTGAATATTAAACTACAATACAACTATACCATGGAATACTCCTCAGTAATAATAATAAAAAAAAAATTCTCGTGGTCATTATGCCAAGTGAAAAAAAATGCCAATCTCAAAGGGTCACAAGCTATACAGTTCTATTTATATAGAATTCTTGAAGTGACAATATTATACAAATGGAGAGTATTAGTAGTAGTTAGGAGTTAAGAGACATTGGGGAAGAGGGGAGGACATTGGGGAAGAGGGGAGCAATTGGGTGTGACTTATATAAAGGAACAGCTGGGGGGAATCCGTGGTTATAGAACAGTATATATCACGAATCTATTCCTGTTAAATGACACAGAATGATACAAATGTACCAATGTCAGTTTCTGGTTTTTCTACTGTACTATAGCTATGTAAGATGGTATTACTCAAATCGTGGTCCACATCTGTCTAGTCACCTAGGGCATTTAAAATATAGGTTATGGGCTCCACTTACTGAGTCAGACTCTCTAGATATAAGGCAAACAAATGTACATTGTAGCAAAGTTGAAAAACATCAAATTAAGGCCTTTGGTAAAGACAAGCAAAATAAAGTGTCACTATAAACAGCCGATATAAAAAGTTGTTAAAGAACATTATTCATTTTAGACAAGGATAAGAAAATTTTATTTTAGATAAGTATCACTAGAAACAGAATTTAAACAAACTAAGTCACCTCAAATCTGAATATTAAAAACAAATTAATGAAGGGAGAAGACTTTTTGAAATTAGAGGACTAATTAAATTAAAAGAGAGACAAAGACAAGTTCTCAATAATTTCCAAAACGAAAACTTACCTTCCCTCCAGCTTGACCCCGTACTGCAAAACAAAATAACGTTGATTCTTCTGCGTTTCCTTCCATCTTAAATTGCGCGAAACTAGCCGCATGTCCTTCAATGGGCTGAGACACTTTCCTATCTACAGAATATAACTGCATAGCTCCCACCACACGATTTTGCTACAAAGGATCAAAGAGAACGAAGTTTGGGGACCCAATGAATCTATAACTCCCAGATTCATCAACCAGTAAAATAATTAAAATGCTTTATATCACCTTTAGCAGGATTTGTAATTCTTTATAAATTTAGTCTCTCAATGTAGATTTGATACCTCTTAATTTAAAATCTGGCTCCAACATTATCTTATTAAAGCTTAACATGAATATTTAAAATGTGCCTCAAAAACAACCACCTCTTTACAATTATCTTGAAAAAAAAATCAATTGGTAAAAGAGTATTCTGAAAATGTACATCAGTATAAAGCCATTAAGCTAGCAACCTTTATTTCTTAAAAAAGACTTTCAAAATTAAGTCTGATTCGGGGCTCCTGGGTGGCTCCATTGTTAAGCGTCTGCCTTCAGCTCAGGTCATGATCCCAGGGTCCTGGGATGGAGCCCCGCATCAGGCTCCCTGCTCGGTGGGAGGTCTGCTTCTCCCTCTCTCCCTCTCCCTCTCCCCCTGCTTGTGTTCCCTCTCTCGATGTCTCTGTCAAATAAATAAATAAAATCTTTAAAAATAAATAAATAAGTCTGATTCACCAGGATTAGAGAAGACATAATTTCAAAATAAATTGCATTCTCTATACCTTTTATTAAACATATAGAAAAATGTTACCTGTGCAGATATGCCAGTCAGAAGTAACCACTTTTGCTTTGCATCTGTACGATAATTGATAATCTGGCACCCTGCAAGGCTAGAATGGCGATCAAACATTTTCACTGGCTGAGACTCTCCTTCCATACTCCAATGATAAACTGCATTATCCGTAACAAGAGCAACCGTATTCAAAGAGATCCATTTCCAGAAGGTGACATCATCAGTCATGGTATGGGCCTTCATTTTACTTTTCATTTCAATGTTAAATATCTGAAGAGTTTTCCCAGCTAAAAACAAAATTAAGAATTATGAATCATTAGGAAAGCAAAATTCAGGATAAATTATTATCTAGCTAGACTCTCTCTGTAACAAGATCTGTAACTTCAAAACAAAATGGTTCTATCAGGAGACTAAAAACCAACTACAGAAGTCACACCGATAGGGCAGCAACCTTTGAAGAGATAGCTGAGACTAAGCCAACAATCTGTATCTACAGCTGAAGCGAAACTATATTACCTCTACTAAAGACATTTTAAATAAATACTATGACTTCTATAGAATTCTAAATCCCAACTGAAAATGAGTCTGAAGACTTGAACAGTGATGGAAAACAAGGTTGTAGCCCTCATGCTGATAATTAAGAATGTTTATGCATAAACTAAGTTAGTTGGTAAGTACACAGAACAAAGCAAATCTGATACAAACACATGGGGAAAATGTCTACTTTTTAAAAGGCAGTCATCCCCCATCCAACCAAGTCTTATGGAAACTGCCTTTTTGGAGGAGGGTCTACTTCAACTCTGCCTTGTACCAAGCACATAAGAGAAGTGCCTGCTACATCCCACTGGTTTAAGATACAAAGGGAAGGGCAGAGGTGCTGGGAAAAAAGGAGACAAAGGACAGTGTCAGGTGCTGTTAATATGCTGGAGATGCGAACAGAGTTCAAGCTTCATTCAATGAAGACAACAAACAGTAAAGGGAGGATGAAATTTGCGTTGAGTGTTAAGAGGTCACGGAGTCAGATGCAAAGGCTTGTACTTATAATTTGAAATCCATCAGAATGAAAAGTGATTTGGTCTAAATTAACAGAAGTCAAAGCCCAAAGCGATCTCGAGGCTAGCTAATCCACATTAGTCCTTAGAGACTAAAGAAAACTCCATTCCTGAGCCACTGAGAATCTGGCTCTTGAAAAACAAAAACTGTAAGGGGTGGGGGTTTGGCAGAATGGGACACAAAACACACAGCTTTGTACCATGACCCTTCTTACCACATGTATAAAAACTTCTTCCCTAAAACAAAGAATGCTATTCCCATCCCACACAATATGTAACCACAACCGGACTTGAACAATTGTTAGTTACAGTCCTGTCTATAAAAAGAATCGAAGGGTTTAAAATTGGCTTCAGAGGGAAGCAGTATTTGGGAATGACTTACTTCCCTTTGCTGCCTTTCCCAGCCCCTCGTTAACAGACTTTTATTTATTTCTACACAAAAGGGGTTGGAGTATATGTATGTAGGGTGATTTGGACAGGAGGGCAAGATGACAGCTTAACTCCATAATATAGACATATAGGCACAAATCTATAATGCTATTATTACAATACTCTGAAAATCTTTGCAATTTATTCTTTTTATGTAACAGGACAATAACTAATACAATCTAATTTAAAATAACTCACCATCTGCACACATAAGAAAGCATTAAGAAATGTGATAAGATAACAATAACATTAAAAACAGAAAAGAATTATGAGAAAATTAAAACGATGGCCTTTTAATAGAGAGGTGTGAGAGCTGCTAAGCAGTTCAATCTAAATTCTTTAAGGAGGCTGGAGGAAGCTTAATACCTTAAAGTATAATACATGTATTGTTTAACAGAAGCAAGAAGCTTGCTACCGTAAAACGTGGTCCTAGGTGAAAGCCGGACCATCTTTCCTTAAGATGAGATCAACAACTCCTATCTTGGATATGTAATGGTAACATAGTTATCTGACTATGCTTGCCTCCAACCCTGCATTTAATCTCCAACCAGTATCACTACTAAATACAAAGTTTAAATTATGTGAAGAAAAATCTGTTTAAAAACCTCAGCACCTTTAACAACTCACCCACACATTTATCAAGAAATTACTAGGAACCTGAACTCCTCCTACTACTACCAAGAAGAAAAACAAAGCAAAATACAGACAATTAAATGCTTTTTAGAGTCAGCCAGCTTGTCACCTAGTCCTCTCACAAACTTCTGTTTTAAAGGGTCAGTTACATTCTCACTCTATAGTTCAAAGGAAAAAAATTAATACAGGCTCCAGACAGTATGAGTTTCTTTGAACTTAGATTGATAGGTTGTACAGTTCCCTACTGTGAGAACCAAAAAGGTAATGTGAATAAACTCTAACACCCTTGATCCCAAAGCTTTAATATCCACCTACATATATACACACTTCTAACAATCAGGGTAAATTTAAGACTTTTTTTTTTTAAAGTAGGCTCCACATGCAACGTGGTGGGGCTTGAACTCATGACCCTGAGATCAAGAGTTGTATGTTCTACCCACTGAGCCAGCCAGTCACCCAATTCAAGACATTTTTAGAACTTGATAATCTAAATGAAACACACACCTGAAGTATAAAAAAGGCAAAGCATAAATATAAGTTTATCTTCATAACAAAATCCTGCCATGTTTAAGTACTAATATTAAAGTATATTTTATTCCAAATATGAATCACTAATTTCTTGTCTTCTCTATATGGAGTTATATTTTTAGCACAGTCTTGTCACACAGCAGATATAAAATTTAAATTCATTTAATCTAAAACTTAAAATTTTTCTAAATAGTCTATGGTGAGGAGAAAGGAAGACATTTCATAGATATATGCCAAGTCGTGAAAGCAGTTAAAATCAAATTTAGTAATAACTTTGCAGATTTAACCAAATTTAATCTACATGCTGAAAAGGTAAATCCTAATTACTGTATTTGAATAAATTATACATAGGGGGGAAAAAAGAAAGAAATCCCCACAATCTTTTATACCTTTCAATGCAATTACTTTGCTAGCTGGATTCATGATGGCGCTGTCTGCTGAAATTGGTCTTCGAATTGGATTACTTGGGTCATTCATATCAATGATTACCACCTGGGCCTGCTCTCCTACTTTCTCTCTAATGCAGATGAATTTGTCTGACTCCATAGTTAGGGTACTGAAGCCAATGTTTGCTGGGTTTATACCCAGGTTCTGGAGCTGGGGGAAAAAACAAAAACATAGTAAGTCATGTTACAAAGTGAATCAGAAAGACTTGACATTCATGTACTGTCATCATTACAAATCCTCATTTAACAATTAATGCTTTAAGGTCAACAGTGACAACTCCATCACATTCATTCAAATGAGGCAATTGATAGCCAAATGATGGACCTTCTGTTCTTCCAACAAAGATGGCATTCAATTATTTTCTTATAACCTTGTAGTTTTAACTAGAGATGTGTAACTCTGGGGTTAAAACTAGGAGGCAGAACAAGTACATAAAAGGGTAAAGGACTGAGCTACACCTAAGAGCTAGTGGGTCATTAATATTCTGAGTGACTAAATGTAGTATTACAGATTAAGTCCCACTAAAAAGTTACCAGCAGGTTTTATTAGCCTTGGCCAGACTAATTTTTTTTTCCTCCAAAGAATAGTTAAGTTCACATGGAACAAAATACAAACAAATATGAAAAAGCACAGGGAGAAAAAAAACAAAACAAAACACACAAGTCTTCCTTCTGCCCAAGTGTCCCAGATACCAATTTCCCTCCTCCTCAGAGACCACCACTTTCTTATGGACTGGCTGAGCCAAGTTAATTGTATTTTATCTAAATTCTTCTGTCAAATTCTGCTAATAGGACTTAATTATAACCAGGACAGGATCTGAATAAAATACAACATAAGATTAAGACACTGGGGGCACTTGGGTGGCTCAGTCGTTAAGCGTCTGCCTTATGCGTCAGATCATGATCCTAGGGGTGTGGGGATCGAGCCCCACATCAGGCTCCCTGCTCACATCGGGCTCCCTGCTCGCTGGGAAGCCTGCTTCTCCTTCTCCCACTCCTCCTGCTTGTGTTCCCCTCTCCCTCTGTCTCTCTCTCTGCCAAATAAATAAAATCTTTAAAAAAAAATAAAAAGATTAAGAGACTGCACTTAACTTTCACTTTCCTCTTATACCTCAATGACTGCAAAGCACACCAGTTATAATGTGTAGTTACAATAACACTGAATACCAGGGCAAGGAGTCAAGCAATTGTTTAACTATTTAATACAAACATGGTAATGAAATAGAAGATTAACTGGCTTTACAAACTCAGGTATACACAGCAAAGCAAGTATACAAGCTATGAGGTAAGTAATTTATAACAAATTTGGTTACAATAAAACTTTATAAATTATTAATTTTCATTTCTTCCTGAATTTAACTTTATAGTAACTTTTAGGTCCAGAACTAATGAAGGACGATAAATAAAAGAGGTCTCCAACCACTTATAACGGGACTGTGGGTGGCCTTCCAGAGGCCAAGTTGTCCATCTAGTTTCAGAGGTATACACATCTATTTTTCTGAGTGGACGGTTCTCAAACTCTTGTAAATTTAATCCAGTTACCTTTCTAATAGTTTGGAGAAAAAATTCCAAAGGCTCCCAGATCACCTAGAACTCTACGTGTAAAAGCAACACATTATCTTCTTAACTATTCTGTAAAATAAGAATTCTGTGTTTCTAAGTCACTACACCAAATATTCACATAAGACAAATTTTGAGGCTCAATTGTCACAGCTTAAGTCCTACAATGTTAAGAAGAGTAAAAATTAATAGTGTTAGTCAAATAGTAACTAATTGAATCCCAAATTATTCCTCAGAGGCAAGTGCAAGACAACCATAAAAAAAGAAAACTTAGGAAAGACGGCAGAGGAAGAAAAAAAAGAAAATCAAGAAAACTTTGTTTCTTATTCCCGAGTAGGTCTCCAAATAAATGCAGTCAAAAAAGCATGCTGTCAACAGTTAGCACTGACCTTCAGCCTCAGGGCAGTTTTATTTGCAGAAAAAGCAGATTTGGTTACAAACGGGTGGGGTTCTTGCACTCCTTGCAATCTACATAATCTTACATTCTTTTCTCATTCTTCATTTACACATTCTACCAAGAAAGCTATGCATATATATTTTTGATCTTCTCTACCA
Organism: Eumetopias jubatus; assembly: GCF_037043125.1. NCBI lineage: Eukaryota > Metazoa > Chordata > Mammalia > Carnivora > Otariidae > Eumetopias > Eumetopias jubatus. The sequence continues at coordinate 116,070,335 of NW_028274816.1, read as the reverse complement.
AGAATGTACTAGTGCTATTCAAAATATTCCATGTGAAATAGACATACACGCTGTATTTAAAAAACAAGAGGCAAGTGTCAAGCTCTCACCAATTCCACGTTTAAACATTTTAAAAAGCATACTTAAGTAATTCCCATTTACACTACTACACAGGAAATTGCTCCTTCCTAAAAAGCTTCTCCCAGTTGTTAGGATAAGTGACAGAACTTCTTCCTATCAGTTAACAGAAAGTTGTATTTGATTTCACGTCTTCAAATAACGTCGGTGAGTTTTTCCTTACTAGTGATACTTTTCAGTGAAAGTGCTCAGAACACTCACCAATTCTTCCCATATTTTCCTACAACATATTCAAAAGGGAAACATCCCAAAACACACAGTAATAGGACAAGACACCATCACTGAAAGCAATTTTGGCTTAGGTACATCCTTAAAATAGATCATATGGGGCGCCTGGGTGGCTCAGATGGTTAAGCGTCTGCCTTTGGCCCAGGTCATGATCCCAACGTCCTGGGATGGAGCCCCACATCGGGCTCCTGGCTCAGCAGGGAGCCTGCTTCTCTCCCTCCTTCTGCCTCTCTCTCCGCTCATGCTCTCTCTCTGTCTCAAATGAATAAATAAAATCTTTAAAAAAAAACAGATTATATGAAAGGGTTATACTAGGTAACTATGTCTACTAATATCTGCACAAATAAAGACGTTTAAAATGCAACAATGTTTTTAAAAAGGTTTTATTTTCAAAACAGCACAAACTAACCAGAAAAAATTCTTAGTCAACTATAAAAGTCTGATGGTATAGGAACTATCTACCACAGAAGCTGTGCAATAAACCACTAATAAACTCAGAGGAAATGTAAGAGTCTCCAAACTTGCAGCTATTTTCAGAGAATACACAATAATATCCAAATTCTGGCTACATTTTTTATAGTCTCAATTGGCAAGATGTTGTTACCACTGAAGCTGGGGATATTCTGTTCTGCTATATGCTTGGAAATTCCTAGTAAAAAAATTTTTTTAACTTCAAAAAGTTTCTACTTTTTGATTATAAATTAAAAAGAATATGGAGTCAATAAACTCAGGTCCAAGAAAAGGGGTTACTTATTTTTTTGAATAGTTATTACATACATATGGCAAGTATTCAAACAGTACAAAAGGGTATACTATGAAAAGTCACCCACCTATGTTTCCAGTAATACCTCTCTCCCCCCAGCAATTAGAGATGCTTTTCCATCTTAGAGACAGCCTATGTATATGAAAGTATAGATTTCCATCCTCCCTTTAAAAAAAAAAAAAACACACTAATAGCACATGCACAAAACCATACAAATTATCAACTGCTCCCTTTTGAAAGAAAACCAACTCGAATGTTGCAATTCATTTGATTTCCACACTACATTTTGGGCCCTAGTCCTACTGTAGGACTTGACACTTAAGCCTAGTTTATTTCCAAAAAGTTTAAATAAACAAATTTACTTTTAATCAGCCAACCCAAAACTCTGTGGAGAGGCCTGGAACTGCATGTTAGAAATGATACAAAAATGGGGTGCCTCGGTGGCTCAGTTGATTAAGCGTCTGCCTTCGGCTTGGGTCGTGATCTCAGGGTCCTGGGATGGAGCCCTGCGTCAGGCTCCCTGCTCAGTGGGGAGTCTGCTTCTCCCTCTCCCTCTGCCCCCCACTTGTGTTCTCTCTCTCAAATAAAAAAGTAAAATCTTAAAAAAAAAATACAAAAATGTTTCTTTTTCCTTCTCCTCCCCTTCTCACCCCAATTTGGATTAACATGCCTGGGGCGGGGGGAAACACTACATTTTTAGTTTTTGTAGTGAGACACAGTATTTCAGATTCCCCATTATCTAGAGAACACAGAAGGTTCTTCATTCAAGTAGACAATTGCTATAAAAATATATAACTTTGATTATAAAGTACAAATGCCATCCAAAATTAGTTGGTTCTGTGGATTCTTAAGAAAAAAATGTCTGAGTTTAATCCCAGTTTTGCCTCATAAATGATCATAGGGAAATCAGTTATCTGTGTATCTGTTTCCTCTTCTGAAACATCTAAGATCCCAGAATTATGAGGATTTAATGTAGAGCACTTAGAACAATGTCTGATGCATAGTAAAGGCTCAACAGATACTATTAGAACACACATCAGTATTTAGGCCAGTTCAAATTTAGCTTTTTTTGTATTGGCATTTTACTATCTGCTTAATTCAGCTGTCCTACAGGTTGCTTGAAACCCTGGGTGTGAATATCTTTTGACTACTGATAATAGATTAGTGGTCTCTGGGTGCTTAACTTAGACACTGTGAAATGCCTTTTTTTCCTTCTTTTTTTCAATAGAAAATTACACTTAAAAACTTTCAATTCTGTTCTTTAATTTGACTAAGTGAAGTTAGGTAGAGACCAGAATCTCCAAAACCACCTAACGTTTTCATGCTAAGTAACCTTATTTTAATTCCTATTTTTAGGTGCACCATGGAACATTGCTAAGGCTTTCTAACAAACTTGGCAAATATGCCTCTAACACCTTTGCTGAGGAAGCAAGCTGGGAAAGCTAATGCAAACAGATGGCATAAGGTCAGTATCATCAAAAATTCTCTTTGCCCTAAAGAACTCAGGACTAAAAAAACAGAAGGTAAAATGTAAAGCAAACGTAGAATTTCTCTCCTCAACGTGCAGAAAAGTTTGAGGCACCTGGTACAAAGACACACACACAAACCAATACCTTTCCAAAACCAGAGTTTCCCAATCGGCCAATACCACACAATTCCAGGTCAATTTATCCAACTAAAGTTCTTCAAATAAAAGAACTTTCTTAAAGAGTGAAACCCTCTTCCATCTTTGCCCTGCAATATGTCTAATTAATGTTACAGAGGCAAGGTTCATCTTACACAGAAAGATAGCATTTCTTTTGCTATACTTTTTAGGACAATTACATATTAAAAGAGGTTTATGAAATTAGGAGTCAACACTAATACAAATAAAAGACATAAATAACAAAAAGTGAAAAGCTGTTCCTTAAAGAAAGCCAACTTAAAAATGGTGAAAGACCAATGGAATTTTTAAAGTCACTCTTTTTGCAAGTATTACAATAATTAATTCAGGGAAGGGCGCCTGGGTGGCTCAGATGGTTAAGCGTCTGCCTTCGGCTCAGGTATTAATCCCGGGGTCCTGGGATCGAGTCCCGCATCGGGCTCCCTGCTCCTTGGGAGCCTGCTTCTCCCTCTGCTTCTCTCTCTCTCTCTCTCTCTCCCCTCTCTCATGAATAAATAAAATCTTTAAAAAAATAATTAATTCAGGGAAGAATCAATGGATACTAAAATTAATGGATGAAATTTCCTCCCTTTGGTAAACTGTAGTATGGTTATATAAGAAAGCTATTTACATAGTCTCACACTATTTCCCAAGATACTTATTACGAAAGGGAAGAGAGGGGCGCCTGGGTGGCTCAGTTAAAAGCCTGACTTCAGCTCTGGTCATGATCTCAGGGCCCTGGGACTGAGCCCCATGTTGGGCTCCCTGCCCAGTGAGGAGTCTATGTCTTCTTCTCCCTCTGCTACTCCCCACTGCTTGTGCTGTTAAATAAAATCTTTAAAAAAAAAAAAAAGTGAAATGGCATGATAGCTTGAATTTCTTTAAAATGTTTAAAACAGAAAAAGTAAATACTGCAAAATACCAAAAATCTAGATGACTGGGATATAGCTCTTCCCAGTCTTATATGAAAGCTTGCAAATTTATTCAAGTTTTTAAAAAAGATTAAATTCTACTCATAATAAGGTTACAGAAACTGAAAATTAAATTGTAAGGAATAGATTTTTATTAGGTAATTTACCTGTAGGGCAAGAAGGAAGGATACAACTTTCAAAAGGTAAAGATGATAAACCAAAGAGTGATATAATTCAAGTGTAAGAGTTATGCTCTGTAAAGGAGTTGTGCACTGGATGTCTGCCCAATCAGAACTAAGAGGTTTGCTGCACTTAATACTATCCAAAATAGTGGCCACTGGTCACATGCAGCTATTCAATTTTAAGTAAATAAAATTTAATATTCAGTTCCTCAGTCACACTAGTCATAGTTCAAGTACTCAACAGTCACATGTGACTACTGTATTGGAAAGCATAAAACATACAACATTTCCATCATTGCAGTCTAACCAAGAGCATTGTTTTCAGACGTTTTCTTGGGAGTTTAACAAAGAGAAAAGGAAAACTTCTTTAACATTAAATTCTGGCAAAATATGAAAGACAGTTGGTAAAGTTACACAAGAATTTCAAACAAGACAAGGAGAAGCAGGAAAAAGTAGAACTTTCAAGTTTCAGAGTCCAGATAGCTACAGGAGGCTTGGGGGTGAAAAATCTGCAAAGTTCAATACTAGCAGAAGTGAGAACCCAAGAAAAACTCCTCAATCTGGGTGCCTCTTTCCCCTCAAGAAATCACTAGACTTTCAAATAGGGAAAGCCCAGGGTTATAAAAGACTGAGAATATGCAGATGTAGCAAGATGCCATCTCTTCAAAGAACTTGAAAAAGGAGAGGCCTGTCTCTATGCTGGGTAAACTACCACTGCCTCAATTTCTCAATATCATGAAGCTTTTGGAGAAAGAGTACACATCTGTATGATGAATCCCTAATTTAAAAAACTATAAGTGTGAAAGAGATTGTATTAAAATCAAAATATGGTAAAAAAAATTTTAACTTCAGCAATTTTAGATTCAGAAATCTAAGTTAAGGATTCATAAGTTTTTAATGCTTTAAAAGCTTTGTTTTTTGGGTCCTGGTTTTAAAAACTATACTTGATTTGATTATATGTGTGGCAAACAGAAAAGAGGAAGTGTCCATCCTTGCTTGAGGGCGAGCAAAGCATGGGTAAGTGCTACATGAAAGGTTAACATGAGTTAGCACATATCAAGCACTGTGGGGCCACATAAGCACTCTGTTTTTTGGATTTCTATCATTTTACAATTATCTACCTCAGGGACTATGACATCATAACATATATTATTCCAAAAGAGATTTGACTCTGATTTCATGCTACTAACATTACATAAACCTAGGGTGGGCCAATTTGCTTTGTTCAAAACACATGTTATGGGCGCCTGGGTGGCTCAGGTCATGATCCCTGGGATCGAGCCCCGCACTGGGCTCCCTACTCCATGGGAAGCCTGCTTCTCCCTCTCCCACTCCCCCTGCTGTGTTCCCTCTCTGTCTCGCTCTCTGTCAAACAAATAAATAAAATCTTTAAAACAAAACACATTACTAAAGACAGCTTAGGAATACATCCATGTAACAAGGAATCAGGAACCCAGTAATGGTGAGTCAGCACCTTGTTAGAATACATTAGTGATCAACCTATGAAAATATTGTTAAAGGGACCAAATGGACTATTGATATATGTAACCCAAGAGTATACATTAAAAAAGGAAAATAGTAGCAGAAGACAATACAACCAAGTAAAACTATGCTATTTTTCAATGCCCAATTCTTGGACTAAAGAGGAGACTCTGTGAGCTCAGTCTCTGTCTCCGCAATCAATCACAATTGTTTGTGCCTACAAACATCTTATAATTAAAGGAATATTAGTCTTGCTTTAAGCCAGCAATTGTCACATTTGATCAAATAGGAACATTCACTGCAAACAGCCTTCTTTACAATCATACTCAGGGAGATTGCTTCCTATTGAATGACTAGTAAACTCAGAACAGAACTCATTTACCAGCTGTATCAGCTGAAAATCAAAATACCTTAAAACTTGTGTTTATGACAGCATTACTAAGAACTTATGTTTCACAATTAGTGCTTGGCTTTACACTTTCCAGATCCTTCCTCCTTGTTTCATCTGAAGAGTTAGAATGGAAAGGAAGTATGTATGAGCTACTACATTTCAGACAGGACTATTCTGTAAGTGGTCTATGTATATAGCCGTATTTCATTTACCTTTTCTGTAAATGAATCTTGTATCTTGATACAGACTTAATAGGTGTTACCACTAGAGTTAGAAAGTCAACAATTTGAGAAAGACCTGCTGATACTTGGATATTACTCAATGCAGTTACTCTGAAGTTAAGTGCCTAAAGATTTGGTTAACTTCCTATCCCAAGTATTTCACTCAGCATAATTTCCTTTAAAAGTCCCTCAACATCCTCTACCTTCACCTAGTATCAATCACAGTGACAAAAAAATGCTGACAGCAGTCACTTCATCAAGCCCTTGAAACTAGCTATGAAACCAGCAGAATGTCAAATAAAAGCTGCAGTTGCTGTCTTCTACAGGAAATGAAGAAAAATGCTGAGAATGCAGGATTCCTTTAGTTCTTCCATCAACAGGATACTGGCCATCGTTTTGTGTGCTCCACACATTTCAAGCAAGTAAAAATGCCTTTAACTCTTGCTGACCCTTTGCTTCTACAGCACATTAGCTTTTGAGGTAATCACTGTCTCTTAGGAGAATTAGACTCTGGTCGCTCACTCCAAAATTAAGTACTACATTCAAGAAGGAACCACAGTTGGACTGTAAGACTATCAGCTTTGGCAAATTACCAGGAAACTCAAAGAGCATTTTTCCTCCTTATAGTCAACTACTGACTGGAAGATTAAAAAACTTTAAATTTGACTCATTCTTAAAAAAATATTCCAATGATTAGATGAAATGTCACACACTGATTTTGTTCAGGCTGCAGGGGAATATAAAGAAATGTTTACGCCCCAAATCATGCACTCTCCAAAGTTATGCCCTTTACTGCGTAAGTGCCATTCGGCTGGCACAAAACAAGTGGACGCTACCAAAGTCATGCCTGACTAATTACAGGTGTGTACGTATGTGTGTTAGAGGTAGGGATGTGGGCGAAGGGTCAGTTTGGATGTCCAAATATTCTTTTCAAAGAACTAGAAATGAGTGTTACTTTGAGGGTTCAAGATTATAATAAATACTTAGTGCTGACTTAACATAAAAAATTTCAAACGATGATCTGAATGTCCCTAGGCAGACACCAAAGACTTGGTTTCCTGGTATAAGTAACTACAACATCTTGTCAGTTTCCTTACTATTAAAACTGTAAAGGTTACAAAGAAACTTCATTCTATGACACAACTTCCCAAAATGTATTTTTAAGTGGGAGCCCAGTGATTACTACTGCTACTGTTGCACATATTCAGGTCTTTTTCCACCCTATACTGACAGACCTGCTAGGAAATCAGACATTATGCCGTTACTGCTCATTTTTCTAGTTGGAGCAATCATTTAAAGCATGATCAGCATGTAGGTGCTACAAGTTACAAGACCAGTATCACTTTTTTTACATTTGAGTCACTGAAATATTTCCTTGTGAACCTAAATACCAAAAATTCCAAGTTCAACAGAGTGAATGAATTAACACTCAGCAATAAGAGTTACAAGCTTTCTGAAAATCATTTAATATTAACAAATTCAGGGAGTCTGAAACATTAAAATGACTAAATGACCAGGATTTATTTTCTAATATCTACTGAGCATCTATTATTTGGCAACTTAACATCAACTCAATATTTTATAACCCACTATTTAAGTTTTGTGTGAAACTGCCTTTCTTTACTTACTTTGTGTTAAGCTACAAATCTGTCATTACTACTAAGGTAACAATGTATAGGGAAAATAACGGGTTTTAGGCTCAGAGGGTTTTGAGTGTACAATTTGTTCCTCATGTCCTTTGTTTTTTTTTTTTTTTTTTTAAGATTTTATTTATTTGACAGAGAGAGACATAGCAAGAGAGGGAATACAAGCAGGGGGAGTGGGAGGGAGGCTCAGCTGACTTCCCGCTGAGCAGGGAAGCCGATGCGGAGCTCGATCCCAGGACCCTGGGATCATGACCTGAACTGAAGGCAGACACTTAACAACAGCCACCCAGGCGCCCCCTGTACCTCATGTCTTATAAAAAGTGGAAAAAAACTTACCATCTCCAAACTCTATAGATACTGCTTCACTGTCTGACATTCAGGGTTAAAAATGTAAGACTACCTTGATTTTTGATCAGGGAGAGGGTATGCTCTGGATGCTTGCAGATTTTTTGTTTTTAAATTCATGGTACTAAAACTTCCCCAGGCCTGTCTCAAACACTGAACACTTTCAATCTTGCTTCTTCCTTCGTATCAGTTACATTTTCTTCCATTGTCTGAAAAAAGCTTCCATTCTAATTATTTTTGTTTCTATAGTTCTTAGATTTGTAACCTATTCTGTCACGCCTCTTCTTTCAATTCTGTGATTTCTTTCTAAGTTCAAAATCTTCAAAAAATTCAAGTTAATCTTCCACATTGCTGATTTCTACAGGGGCAATTCTGCTGTGTCCGGGATCAACTGTTTCTGTATATGTTCTATTACTGCAGCCTTTTACCTCCATGGGTCTTTCTATTCATATTAGATCAAGTTTTTTTTATATGCCATAGATGATGCCAACAGTTTTAAGTTTTCTTCCAGTTCCAGTAGAAAAAAAACTCTTATTTCCTCAGATCTCTTCCTAGTTTTATGGTATTTTTTCCCAATAATCACACATTTAAACAATTAATGAGCAGCTACTGTAGCCAGACACTACACTAATACAGAGAATTCTACAGTGAATATGCTATGGCCTCCTCTATTCAGCGTGTAACAAGCACATAGCAATTACAAGGGTGCCTTGAGGTTACAAGGATGCATGCTTAGCCCAGATATATGTGGGAGTATACACAATGTCTCAGAAGAAATGGAAATACAATCTGAAGCAGACACACAATTTAAGGGAGGACAAAGCTACAAACGGGAGAGAACAGAACTAAAAATACCCTATGTGCCCAAATAGGGTATTCATTTTAGCAAGTAAACTATTCCCTGGACACCCAAAAAAACTTTTGACTAGTATCAGAATGTGGAAAAACTGGAACTCTCATACATTGCTGGTGGGGATATAAAATGGTGCAGCTGCTATGAAAAACAGTTGGACAATCCCTCAAATAATTAGAACAGTTCTAAACCATAGGACCTGGCAATTCCACTCCTATGTATATATCCAAAAGAACTGAAAACAGGTATTCAAAAAAAACCTTTAATGTTCATAGCAGTACCATTCATTTATAATAGCCAATGGGTGGAAAGAACCCAAATGTCCATCAACTAATGAAAGGACAAATAAAATGTAGTGTATCTATTCAGCCATTAAGGAATGAAGTATGCAGACATACTGCAACATGGACAAACTTCAAACATTACGCTTAGTAAAAGACAAAAAAGGTCACTTACTATATGATTCCACTGATTGGTAAATCCATAAGGAGAGAGCCTGTTAGAGGCTGCAGGGGATAGGAGGGGGGTGGGAATGAGATACTGCTTAATGAATTTGGGGTTTCCTTTTGGAGCAATGAAAATGTTTTGGAACTAGATACAGGTGATGGTTGCACAACACTGTGAATGTATTAAATACCATTAAACTGTTCACTTTAAAATGGTTAATTTTGGGGCACCTGGGTGGCTCAGTTGTTAAGCGTCTGCCTTAGGCTCAGGTCATGATCCCAGGGTCCTGGGATCGAGCCCTGCATCAGGCTCCCTGCTCAGCGGGAAGCCTGCTTCTCCCTCTCCTACTCCCCTTGCTTGTATTCCCTCTCTCACCGTCTCTATCAAATAAATAAATCTTAAAGAAAATAAAATTCTTTAAAAATAAAATAAAATGGTTAATTTTAAGTTATATGAACTTTATCTCAATTTTAAAAGAACTTTGGCCCTGTTAATATAAATTCTTAGGGATTAGATATGCTTAATACATAGTTCAAGTAGTCATTTGACTTAGTTTATAAAGACATTTAAAATTATAAAATAATTTACAGGGGCACTTGGCAGTTAGTAGAGCAGATGACTCTTGATCTTAGGGTCATGAGTTCAAGCCCCACATTGGGCATGGAGCCTACTTATAAAAATAAATAAAATTATAAAATAATTTACCTGAAAATGTTTTTCTACTCTTTACATTTCAGAAATCATCTTAACTCTTCATATGCACTTTTTTTACATCAGTGTTTTCATTAGCACTGGAAAGTCATCTCCATTCCATTGAAGTGCTTTTTAAAAAAAAATCCATTATGGAACAGTCATGGAAATTTTACAACCTGCCTAAAATTTCCATTTGCATATTAGAAGAGCTGTTTTTTCCACTTGTTTTTGGATTATGATCTCCAGAAATATACCCCTAACAGATCGGGTTTTTGAGGGATGTTTAAAATGTTTCCTTACCACATCCAACAGTTATAATTGTGAGGCCAGAGAACAATAATTATTAGATATGCTACATTTACCTCTTATCAATCCAGATTTCAAGCCTATGAAAGCCTTCAATGAACAGTGTTGTAGTATTCAAAACAGAATGGTGAGGGGCGCCTGGGTGGCTCAGTCGTTAAGCGTCTGCCTTCGGCTCAGGTCATGGTCCCAGGGTCCTGGGATCGAGCCCTGCATCGGGCGGGAGGCCTGCTTCTCCCTCTCCCACTCCCCCTGCTTGTGTTCCCTCTCTCGTTGTGTCTCTGTCAAATAAATAAATAAATTCTTTAAAAAAAAAAAAAAAAGAATTGTAAGAGGGCTCAATAAATGTGCAGACTTGGTAAGGCTTTTAACATAAGGAAACGCTTGGGGTGCCTGGGTGGCTCAGTTAAGCGTCCGCCTTCGGCTCAGGTCACGATCTCAGGGTCCTGGGATAGAGTCCGGAGTCGGGCTTCCCACTCAGCAGGGAATCTGCTTGTCCCCCTCCCTCTGCCCCTCCCTACTCGTTCTCTAATAAATAAATAAAATCTTAAAAAAAGAAAAAGAGGAACCCATTTAAAAGAATATATATAAAAAGGAAACTTTCTTGGAGAATATTTTATGGTAAAAAAGCAAATTACCTTGGATTTCCAAGGTTCAAAGGGAGGAATATACAGTATTGCAGAGTGGGGAAAGACATGAAAATGAAATTTGCAAACCATGTTCTCCCTATGGGTTTTTTTTTTCCCCCTAATTATTCATCCTCAAATAAGGAGAGTGATCTAAAGTCAGTTGTTTGCTAAACTGAGCATACATGGATAGTTCTGGCCTCACTGTGTCCACAATGGTGGTTTTTAAGTCCTCTTTCTCAGCTATTCAGAAACAGATGAAGGCAACTCTCAACCCAATTCCCATTTTCATCTACTCTGATTCTCACATTATAGTAGATGGGAGTCATCAAATGGCTTCTGCTCCAGAGCCTCCAGGAAGAATACAACCCCGCCAAAACCGTTTTCCCCTATGGGATTCATTTCAGCCTCTGTCCTCCAAAACTTTAATAAATCTGTGTTGTTTAAAACAAACAAAATTACCTATATAGATATAGACACAGATCAAGGTCATCGGAAACTGCAATCCCTAGGACCCCAGTGTACATCACTATTAGAGTTCTTCCTTTTCCTACTCCAGAAATGGACTGGATGTAGACAATAAAAGGAAAGAATCTGGTGTAACTTCAAGAGCTTGGCTTCAATAACTGGATAGATGGTAGTTTTCTCCTTTAGCTTGGCATGTATGTTCTACTCTACTGGATAAAGGGAGACTCCCCTCTAGCATAGGGCTAAGAACTAACATTTGAGCGTCTCTATAAGCTAAGTCTTACACTATAAACACACATACCGCAGTCTAACTTCACAATTGCCAAAAATTAGTATTTTAACTTCATAAATGAGGAAGTTGAAAAAAGATAAAAAAGATAGAGTTCAGATTAAACATCTGAGACATCTTCTACAATCACACACAGAATTTAAATTTTTTAATGTGGCAAAATGGTTTCAATGTACTCAATCCCTACTCTTTCAGAAATAAGGTTTAAAACCGGCTTTAGTTCAGAACTTAAAGTCCTTATTTACCCAATGATTCAGAACAGGAAGCACAACCCTACAAGTTTGTAACCATTTTTCCCCTCTATGGTTATGCTAGTCACACTGAGCAAACCTGTTCAACTCCCACTTTCCTTCTCCCCCACCTCAAGCACCATTGTTTTCCTAGAGTTCAAGTTTTATATTAGTATAAACACAAAAACATAAATAATACAGTAAAATAGAGATTTCCTGCTTTCGTAGGTGGCTTCAGACTGGAACACATTCACTCTCGTCATTAAGAAAAACTCCAGGGGCGCCTGGGTGGCTCAGTTGGTTAAGCAACTGCCTTCGGCTCAGGTCATGATCCTGGAGTCCTGGGATCAAGTCCCACATCGGGCTCCCTTCTCGGCAGGGAGTCCGCTTCTCTCTCTGACCCTCCCGCCTCTCGTGTGCTCTCTCTCTCAAATAAATAAATAAAATCTTTAAAAAAAAAAAAAAAGAAAAGAAAAACTCCAGACATGTTTGAGAAGCTCAGCTTTATGAGAGGGATAAAGATAATACTCATTACAAGTTAACCTGATCCCAATCATTCTGCACAATTTTCTAGTGGGAACTTGAATAAAGCCCTTTAAAAACATCATCCAACCATTTAAAGCATAGAAAATCAAATGTTGGTTCACTGGCCCCTACTTTTCCCCTAATATAAAAATATAAAAACTATTGAGGAGTGCCTGGGTGGCTCACTCAGTTAAGCACCTGCCTTTGGCTCAGGTCATGATCTCAGGGTCCTGGGATCAAGCCCCGTGTCTGGCTCCTCTGCCTGACACTCCCCACCCCCATTCTATCTCTAATAAATAAATAAAATCTTTAAAAAAAAAAAAAAAACCAAAAAACTATTGACCTAGAAACAAACCACTGGTAGAATGTGTACAAAGAACACCACAACACGGATGGCAAAGTGCTATATTTTGCAGTTCAAATTATATAGATCACTCACCAAATGAGGCAATGTGCCACAATGCAGAAAGACTAAGCATTAAAGTCTGACCACCCACTCACTAGCTATGTGACTCTAGAAGTTAACTTCAGTTTCCTCATGTGCAAAATAAGGCTAACCCTACCTACCTGACAGGATTTTCTTGCTAATTATAGATCATGAACACAGAATATTTAGCAGTGTTCTTGACACAACAGTAGGTACTCAAAAAGCTATAATGATCAATTAATTTTGATATTATAGATGTCAGGACAATTAAGATTTGATGAATAGTTATTCCCTTTAAGTAAGGACAAAATAAATTATGTCTCTCATAACACACACACAAAAAGGAGACAGAAAATCCAAGTCTGACTGATGGGTTTTGTATAATGCATTCAGATCCAACCCTCCTGCCATCCCTTCAGGTTAAGAGCATTAGCCACAGGCACTTGGCCAAGGGGGGAAAAACATCTAGAGCTATAAACTTTGCTATGGTTTACAAGTTGATTTGTGAAGTAGCTTTAGCATGGTTTATATGTAAATAAATTTAGAGAAATAACCTCATTCTAATATAAAGGATGGAAATATTAGTTATGAACTCATTTCCCATCTAAGTGAGAATATTCACTTTAACACTACCATCTTATACGAGGACATATATAACACCAGCAAAGGTCTGACTAGCATTCCAGGTGGGTATTTTATTGGGATATAATAAAAAAGTAATTTAAAGATTTCTTTCTCGGGGCGCCTGGGTGGCTCAGTCAGTTAAGCGTCTGCCTTTGACTCGGATCATGATCCCGGGGTCCTGGGATCGAGCCCCACATCGGGCTCCTTGCTCAGCAGGAAACCCGCTTTTCCCTCTCCCTCTGCTGCTCCCCCTGCTTGTGCTCTAATAAATAAATGAAATCTTTAAAAAAAATTTCTTTTGGGCACAGTTCCAGAGGGGGATCAGTTTTGTATCATATGAATATTTGTATTAAGTCCTGCACAGCATCAAACACTGAATATCATCCATGGTTGCAATTATAAGTGGACAGCCTTTGCCAACTAATCAATGCAAGCTATAGTCCGTATTGTTCACCACTTTGTCCCTAGTCTAACACAGTTGCTGATAAGTACTCAAATCTTAGGTATCAAATATTTATAAACCATAAAAATCTAGGTCTACAAATAAAATACTGTGTCACTGGTTGTGAGATACATGAATAAAATGTACTAGACAAAAATTATATAGCTAAACAATTAATGTTCCTAAAGTGCTACACCAGGTACTTCGGAATACATGATCTCAGACCTTTACAGTAACTTTGTGAGGCGGTAAGCCTATATTACTGAGAAAAAGAGTCTTAACCTTGTGTTCTTCAATACTGGAGCCACATTTCACAAACCACATGTGATACTGAGCACTTGAAATATGGTTACTGTGACTGATTTTAAAATTTAAAATAATTAAAACTAAATAGTAACTGATAATTGATTCAATTATGGAAAACTTACGTATGTCTGGAATAACCTAGATATGCAAATGTGCTTTTTCAACTGTAAATATTATAAAAGTTAAACACAGATCAAATATTTCCAATGAAAATAGGATCTGAACTGAGATGTGCTCTAAGTGTAAAATACACATCAGATTTTGAAAAACCAGTACCCCAAAAAAGGAATGTAAAATATCTCATTTGAAAATTTTATACTCCTTTCATATTGAAATTATAACATTCTGGGTCAAATTGTAACATTCTCGGAGCAAAGTCCAACAGAAAACAGCACAATAGGATACTGTATAACTTCTCCTCTTAAGGCCATTCTATTTCCTTGAAATATTCTGTGTCTGAAGACCCAGGATCAAATCCTATTCTGACAGTGTTCCCTTGGGTGGAGTTTCACTTTAACTATTTAATAAGCATGTCTGGTGGGATTAAGTGAACACCTGAAAACACGAAGCCACAGTCATAGGGAAAAACAGGCTCTCACTAGAAGTCGGCTGTTCCCTTCATTCACTAGTCATTGTTCTTCACCACCATGTCCCAAAAGAGACAGCAGGATTCAACACTTTTTTTCAACTAACACTTTCAAATAATGTTTTAATTTTAGTTAATAAAATGTAAATATGGATGGTCAGATAAAATCTTCACTCTTACAAAATCCATCAGTATGGCCTGTAGTCGTGCAGTCCAATGTCACAGACAATAGCCTCATGGGGCCATTTACATTTAAACTAATTTTAAAAGTTCCTCAGTCACACAAGCCACATTTCAATATCCCTAAGTAGCTAGTATAAATATTCACCATGGAATTTTTTTTTTAAGGGAAGAATCTTAAGTAGGCTCCATGCCATGTGTGAAGCCCAAAGTGGAGCTCCATCTCACGACCCTGAGATCATGACCTGAGCCAAAATCAAAAGTCGGATGCTTCACTGACTAAGCCACTCAGGCGCCCCAGAAGAAAGTTCTATTGGACAGTAACTCTCAAAAGGAAAAAAACACATGAGTAACAGTGACAGGAAAAACATATTATTAAATATAATTCAAATATCATACGGTATGGTTTCTAAAATCATGTACTGCACATACTAAAATGAAAATGACGGTGGTTCTATACACACACACACACACACACACACACACACACACACACACACACACACACACACACAGTTCCAGGTCTTAAATTATTTCCTAAACAGAGTGAAAGCATATTCACTAGAATTAGCCACACCTCTTTAAGCTGAGTATCAACTGACATTAGGAAAATTCTGAAAAACATGATACATCTTAACCTTGGAAGCCATTCCCAGGTTAGACTGTAGCAGAATTCCAGGCAGTATGCCTCTCCAGGCAGTACAGTTACACATACAGCATATCACAGTAATACTGAGCACTGCTTTCTCTTTACAAGTCAAAATAGCCATAGCAAGAACCCCTACCATTCAATTCACAACATATTCCATGCCTGCATTTATGGATCAAAGGTAAAAGAAAAGGGTGGGGAGAACCCAAGAACCTGGGAATACAGCAGAATGTGCCAATCAGCATAAAGAAACTTAATGTGCCAAGAATTGAGAACTGCAACATTTTATGTGTAGTCCAGGAATTTTTTTAGAATCTGCAACTCTAGTAATCTCTTGCTCAAATAGGCACTCATCTGTTGACTATCAGCCTAAACATCCAAAAAAAACCAAAAAACAAAAAGCAAAAAACTTCCTAACTTAAAATATTAACATTCATTTGAGGTAGTTCCAAGCCTTGATGACAGGTACTTCAGTTGGCCATAATAGTTAAAAACAAATTTACAGTTCACCTTTAGAAAACTTTCACAAAAGCTAACTCTACACTCAAGTTCCTCATTCTTGTTCCCAATTTTTATCCTAAGTGTTTCAGAAAGTTTTCTGCTACTTAGCAAACTGGCAGGACTCAGATAAAGACCTGAGATACCAATTAAAATAATCCCTATTGACTTTTAAAAAAGGGATAAAAATGAGAAGTGAGGGGATATTCTGGAAGAGGTTAATGACTGGGGCTCTTTGCACAATTAATCATTATCAGCTGGAGTATACAGTCACACTAGCAATCTTAACTTTAGGCGTGGCATATTACTACCAAAAAATGACTGAATTCTTCAAATACACTTGCAAAGCTGCTTTATACTCAAATCTTCAAATTATTTCAGAAGGAAATGGTTTCACTTGAGTATTTGCAGAAACTCAGAAATCAGACCCGTATTAAATCTGTCTTCAATTAGTGACAAGGCTGGATTCCAATCTTTGGGAACATTTAACAATTCTTGTCTCCTCTTTAATAGAAATGAAAAGTTACTGCCCAAACCACCACTAGTCAAGAAAGTAAGTTTACTAACGGGAGATACCTCTGCCTTGTAACTAGCAACTATACCTGCTTCTGTTTATAATTTACAAACATTTCTCTGCAGAAAGATTATATTTCAGAAACACTCTAAGTGAGGAGCTTTTTCCCCCTCACACTCAAAAATATTATTTTCCTAAACCTCTATATTCATTTACATCTCACTCTAGCAGAAATAACCACAGCATTTTGAATTGAGCAAAAACAGTAACTTCTGTGTCCACTCTGTCACTTAAGATTTTTTTTAACCTTTAAGTGTTCCATTACTTCAGGTGAGTTATCTGAAAACCACAGATGACCATTTTACTTATTTTTTTAGATTTATTATTCAATAAATTTTAAGACATAAAGGAAAAAAATTTCTTGCTCGTGCAAAGATTAATACCTGTAAAGAAACATAAGGTTATGTTACTGATAGCCTAAATATTCATATTCAACCTTTTTATTAAAAAGAATCTTTTGTTTATCAACTGGAGAAAGTCAATAAAACAGCCTTCAATGGTGTCCAGTAGGTCACTAACAATGTCATGTCAAACCGCAACATCTTTTACCATTATGAATTTAGGCCTTCAGAAGATTGAGATGAGGCAGGGCTCTTTAAGGAAGTATTTGGGAAGAAAGCAAATTAAGATGCAACCAAAGTAAAACCAGCTTGGTGAACTACGAAAATCAGAAGCTCGGAAGAGGCTTAATTCAGTCAAGCCCTCCAAAGATCATCTGCCTCGGCCCGCCACGGGCACACTGCCAGATAAGACAGTATGTTGCCTACAGGAAAATGCACCATGGGAAAGAACTCTAGAACCTACTAAAAGGAAGCCAATTACAGACCAAATAACTTTGCATATCTCAAAAGCAGGTGTGCTCTATCTCCGGGGCTAGGTTCAATTCCAAGCAATCCTGAGGGAGGTACTTACACCAAGCCCATGACTACCTGCTACACTCCAGCAAACCCCAAGATAACCTCTGGATAACTCTTCCCTACCACTTAAAACAAAAGAGGGGATAAAAGCTGCACCGTCCCCAGAGAAATGAGGAAAAAAAGACGAGTACCCCGAGGGACCTTGACCCCGCTCACTGAGACTGACACCGCCCTGACAAATATGTTCCCCCATTCTATTCTCCTTCTGTTCCTTCAGTGACCTTCTGTTCCAACTGCCTCGGGGAAGGCAAGAGGCAAGTCGCCGCCGTTCCCCCCACCCCCAGGGGAAGGTGCCTTTCCCAGCTGAGAGCCGCAGAGGGAGGAAGAAAAAAGGTTGCTCCTCCCCAGCCCACCCGCCCCACAACTGCTGGGTGCAGACACGATGGGGGAAAGGGAAGAGAAGAGCAATGGGAGGTGACAGCTCTGCACTGGCCTAGGGGATGAAAATCCCTGGTCTGGAAGAAACGCGGGAGAATTGACCCCCCCCACCTCCCCGCCCAATCTACCCAAATGAATGAACTGAATAAAACGGCCAAAGGGGAGGGAGTTAGAATGCGCAGTTCTTACCACCCAGGAAGTGAAAATAGAGGCCCTCGAACCCAGGCCTGGCTTCGCTGCCCTTCGCACCCCGACTCTCGTCCTTTCTATCCAAGCCCCACATCGTTAACTCTTAAGCTTTCCAAGATAGCGCCCCCCTCCTCCATCTACCCCAAACACCAATACCCACCCCCCTCCGATCCTGCTTTTTCTACTTGGGCCCAGACTCCAGCTTCTCCTTTCCTATCACCCTCTCCACAGCCCTCACCCGCCCGGGCCCGGCCGCACCTGGAGATGCTCCTGAAAACGAATTGGCAGAATCTGGGCCATGGCGCTGTCGGGGTGTATGGTCTCCTCCTGTCACTGGGGCTGCGGGGCAGTGGCTGCCCGGGCTCTCCAAGGGAGAGGAGGAGAAGGGGGAGGGGGGGAGGTTGGGCTCAGCAAGATACTCTCCGGGGACGCAGGAAACTGGCAGGCAGACGAAAGAGCTCGGGTCGGGGGCGGAGGCTCCAGGGTCCGGGAGAGCCGCAATGGCGGAACCGGGCGCAGCGCAGACTCCGGAAACGGCTGAGCCCTGCGGAGGGATCCCGACGACAGAACTCCGCCCAAGTCACCTCACTCCCTCCGCCTTATGTACCCCTCCACGGAGAGCCGCGGTGCAGTGGGGCGCAGGAATTCGGGGCGCACTGCGCCGAGGGCCTCGCTTACTGCTGCGCCACGAGGGTAAATTAGGGATTCGAAGGGACTACTTTTTTGGACTCATCACTTTCTCCAGCCTCCTGCCTTTCCTCCCCCCGGCTCCTTTTTTTTGCATTTTGCCACATCATGCGACTAGCAGTGACTACGTCATTTCCGTGGGCGCTTAGGTCCCACCCACCTACTTCCGGGTGCACGTGATACTGGTCGGGAATGGTCGGCACTTGCAGCCAGAATGCAGAGCGAATTCTAGGGAAGTGCAGAGTCTCCTGGGAATGGGGGTGGCTGTTGGGCCGAGTTGAGGAACGGCGATGCTAGTCCCTTTCCCTTTGGACCCTGCCTATTTAAACTGAGTCCCTTACGAAGAGAACGTGGCGTGGGCAGATGGGCCCAGCCTCCCGCCCTCTCCGTGACTCAGGGAAACGGCCTCCTTGCAGAGAGCTTTCTTGGCAGTCGGCTGCGGCACTCCTCCCCCGCCTACTTTCATACCGTGGGTGGTTTCTTACGTCTCAGGGAGGGGGAATGAAATGGGGTTTAAGATCCTCCCCGCCCTTATGCACATCCTCCTGACGCTTGGAGAAGCGGACGCTTGGATTCTGACTAGAACTAGCAATTTCTTTGTATGTAACCTAAAAAATTGGCTCAAAGGAGAGTGAAGGCCATTTATGAGGTGTCTCAGCTGGCCTTGCGATAGCTTTTCTTACTCTGCGGACATTTTGGCGGACATGTATGTGATACGGGTCTAGCTTCGTACAGAGTTAAGAGACTTTGAATATCGTATATGTGCTACAGAATTGGACCAAAATTGTGGCAGGATTTTTTTAGCCACATCAAATAAGGAGTCTTAAAGATTTCGCTAATGAGTTTAAGGGGGAGGTTTGAAACCCTTAAGGTTCTTCTAAGGTGTGGCTAATACACATTCTTATAAAAGGGGATTAACTACTAGCTGTATATTTCAGTAGGACCACTTTAACATTGCCAGTTAATTAGCAGTATTTGGGAATATAAGCGCTTCAAAAATGGAGCATCTTGTTTTCCAACAGCATTAAGATAACTACAATATTCATTCGATTAATAACCTTCCCAATACTTTATTGCTAAGGTATAAGCTGTAACATTTCATTAATAGCACAAATGCATTAAAGGTTTAAGAATTTAGCTATGTGCCTTTCATCTTTATGAGAGATGTGGCTATTTTTCCAGAACGATCTTGAGGAAAAACAAGTACACAGTAATTCTTTTTAGTGCCCTTTTCAGTTAAACATAAAACCCTATTAGGTATACAATAATTTTGTGTGTTAAGCAGATTTGCTTAGATAAGTTTGCTTAATCATTTAAATTGCTTTTAATGTTTTTCCCAAAATACATCTCACATACTTAGGGTGAGAGAAGAATCTTTGGCAGGTAAGAGAGGAGACAGAAGGCTATTATGCAAGAATAAGAGTGAATATTTATGGTAGACAAAATTGTGTTTTATTAGGCCAGATGCTTGAAGATGTTCTGTATTCTGCAACATTTGAAATAACCTTTCTAATTCCAGTTTAATAGTAGCTGCTTTCAATCCTTTTGGGAAGTAGACAAATTCTAAATTAAAAATCTAAAGGAGTTGTTTTATTATAGTAAAAGCAGTAGCTTAATCAGGTTACATGTCTAATCTCAGAATCTGGGACACAAGAGCTATATCACGATTGGGCCACCAATATTTTCTTTAATTTGTTAATAACTGTCTTGCATTTTCATACAGACTATAATTTTAAGTACATTTAGAATTCCCAAAGCAATTGATTTTAGCTTGGATGTCTGAATGTGTGGAATATCTAACCAAAAGTGCACTGAGGTTCTGTTAATGACTGCTGTGTCATCACACATAGAAATGTAATAAATGCATTATTTTCAGAAGTCATTTAGACAAGAAAAATAGATTACAATTTACCAGTTCATTTTGAACACTGTCTCCTTCAAACCAATAAATCCAAAATTTTTCAAGAGGAAAGCTGATCCAGAGGATAAACATTAAAACCCAAATCTGTGCATTTTAAAGATCAATAATTTTGGCTGAGGTAATAAGGAGAGCTTTTCATGGTAGTAAGCTGTTCCTGCTAATGGTGTAAAGGCAGGAAAGGTTATCCTTGGTTTAGAAGTCCCGAAGGCTGAGTCACTGTTCCCAGTTACCTGAGCAGTAATCAAATGGCTTTGTTTTCAGGCGCTACCTTAAGTTAGAGAAAATAGATAACCTTATAAATCAGAAAACAAATGCTGGGTTTTTGGGGGTCTTTTTCTAACTATGACAAAGTCTTCTAAGACATCTGCAAATTTTTTGAGATTTTATTTATTTGGCAGAGAGAGAGCGAGGGAGCACAAGCATGGGGAGCAGCAGAGGAAGAGGAGGAAGGAGGCTCCCCACTGAGAAGAGAGGCCAACGTGGGATTGATCCCAGGGCCCCCCTCTCCCCGCACCGGGATCATGACCTGAACTAAAGGCAGATGCTTAACCATCTGAGCCACCCAGGTGCCCCTATCTCGACTGCGATTAATGTATTATCATCCTGGCTTTTAGTTCCAGAAAATATTTTAGTAAGTAGCCATATTAATATAAGTGGTCAAATTCTTCCAATTTGAAGCTATTTTTTATCAGAATATTCAATAGTAGCTCCTCCCTCTGAGTCACAGCAAGCACCATTAGAAAAACTGCATTGCTCATATGCTATTTTGAGGAGTGTCAGTTTCTCAAAACCTATACAAAAAAAATCTTTATTGTATCTGTAATTTTTATGCCAGGAAATAATATGTATATATAATGTAAAATATAACAATATGATGTTTTATATAAAATATATACAACACATACAGTGAGAATGACACCTCAGAAGAACATTCACTAGATTCCTCTATAGTTGTTTATCTTCAAGCAGCCCCCAAATTAAGGTGCCTGCCTTTTAACTTGACCTTTTAAAAACATCGGGAGCTGGCTACATTGCAAAAGCCACAAAGTAAAGGCATTTCTCAAACATTAAGAGATTAATTTTAGGGGCGCCTGGGTGGCTCAGTCATTAAGCGTCTGCCTTCAGCTCAGGTCATGATCCCAGGATGGAGCCCCACATCAAGCCCCGCATCGTGCTCCCTGCTCCGCGGGGAGCCTGCTTCTCCCTCTCCCACTTCCCCTGCTTATGTTCCCTCTCTGTCTCTCCCTGTCAAATAAATAAATAAAATCTTTAAAAAATATATATTAATTTTAAAGCAGAATTTTAAGCCTAACCCACCATACCAATTATTTAAAATTCAGATTTTAATGAAACCAAGAGGGATATACTTTAACATTACCCAGTAAATGGTTTTGCCATTTAAACAGCAGCTTTGAAACATTTCAGCCCCCTAGGGCCACAGATATGAATCCCTCAGGATTAGGTAAAAAGCAGCATATCAAATGCAGTGACTCAGGTATCAGTCAACCTACAGTGCCCACTTTATTTTGGCCCTGTACAAGGCACTGATTACAGGCAAAGCTCACCTGAAAAGAAACATTTACAAAGCCAGAAAAAAATTTTCATGGCCTTTTTTGTATGAGATGGACCTGAATTTATACTTAATATCATTCACTTACTCAGGCTTGTCTTAAATCTAATTTATACAGACAAGTTTTGTAATGTATCATGGATGGCAAATAAGATCTATAATGAATCTTTATTCTGTGTCAGGACTGAGCATGTTCCAAGTGAATCCCCAAGTGAAGCCCTGTGGGAATACAAACTGGAATCTAGTCATATTATATAGGCCCCTCCCATGTTGTCTAAAGGTCAAATCGGATTCCAGCAGAGGAATGAAGTGGCTCATAACATTACCTTAAAAAGTCATCTCAGGAAAGTTGGTTCAAATAGAGTGATACAACAGAGCATTATGGACAGAAAAACTCAGAAGAGTTATAACGCTGCTGATCGATAGGGAGTCAGACGCCGTGTCACTATATCCCCTTCATATCCAAGAATAAAAGTCACAAGAGCTGGAGAACTTCTATACAATGAAGGGACGATGAGGATCAAGATGTTGGAATGATTGTTATGGTCTGTTTTTGTTTTTTTTTTCCTTCCTTTCTAAATACGTAGAACTCTCTATTCATCCTAGAGTTATGACCATCTACAAAGCAAGGCATGACCCACAAACATGTTTTCTCGGCAATCTTAAAATTCTGTCACACTCCAGGGATAGTTCTACTAGTAGCAACACATATACGCAGCCTTCTTACGGTCGTAAACTCTCAGAACAGAATGGTTAAAAACAGATCTGGTAAACAAAGGTTTTGATTAATACAATAATCAAGTTTCAAGGAAGTATAATCTAATTTACTTGGTCAACAAATACCTTTCAGTACATACAATGAAAAATTAAATAATGTTAAAATCTTTTGATTAAACAATTTTTTATACGGGGAAAGCAATTCTGAATTTTAAAGTCCTTGAATTCATCACTGTGAAGTTTCTGTAAGTACACCTACATATGTAGCCTGATCTGAATATGTACCACATTTAGGACACACTACAAATTACTTTTTTAAAAATGACTTACCTTAACATGTCATGACTGATAAAAGTAGATTATGTAAAACTAACCAAAAACTTGGTTATTTCCTTTTCCTGGTTGCTTTTATTCCAAATAACTGTGAGTTTATAATGTACAGTATACAACTACACAACTATTCATTCCATAATATTCCAGTAAAGAAAAATATGTAGCATTCATATAAGCCTACCTCATTTATTGATTTAAGTTTCTTTTTCTTTTTGGAGCCAGCCCTGTTAGCACCAAGAGACATGAAAAGTTCTCTTTAGGGTGAAAATAAAAACCTACCTGATAAAAACAGCCTTTTACCATCTCTATATTTTTGGGCTATCTAGCTAAACCACCAAATCAGATGTAGAGATGAGATTATATTCCTCATTACTGAGGAGGACTTAAAAATTCCATTTCTTGAAAGGTAACTAAATAGAGTAGCAGACAGGCACACAATGGCAGTCTCTTAAGTGCTATATGCTGTAAAAGGATAACCCGAGTCCAAGCCAGCTTTCACATTTTTCTGTCTGCAAGAATGAGTGGCACTCAAATTATTCATTTGACCTAGTGTTAGCCCACATTACAAACTGGAAACTGAAAAATACTTCAAAAAAGCCCCTCTCAAGGTGACACTAATATTCTTTCCATGCTTAATTCTGGTTCCTCTCCCAATCACACAAACTCTGTCTCCTTTCTTAATCTAGTCCAAGTCCCACTCTGCCTTAAAAACTCAGCTTAAAATCTATTTATCCTACTTCTTAAGCTATTACAACATTTATTGACTATATCACCTATTTAATTCAAAGCCTGGGCCAACTTATGTTTTCAATAATCATACCTGGAGCTAGTACAACAATTATTTATAAACATCTATCATATGCAAAAGGCACCAAACTGGGTGCTATGCTGTATTTTGGATTAACCCATCTCATTTCCTATGTATTAACTGAACACCAAGTAATATTAGGTTAAGAAACATGTAGATTTTATCTGGACAAGTAATGTGATTCTTTTCTTTGAAAATCTTTAATAGTTGGGGTGCCTGGCTGGCTCATCAGTAAAGCATGCAACTCTTGATCTCAAGGTTGAGTTCAAGCCCCACATTGGGTGTGGAACCTACTTAAAAATAAATAAATAAATAAATAAATAAATACGTACCTAGGTGGCTCATTCAGTTAAGCGTCTGATGCTTTTTTTGGCTCAGGTGGGGATCTCAAGGGTCATGAGATCAAGCCTTGTGTTAGGCTTGTCACTCAGTGGGGAATCTGCTTGAAGATTCTCTTCCTCTGCCCCTCCCGCCACTTGTACTCTCTCTAAAATAAATAAATCTTTAAAAAAAGTTGAAAATTTTTAATAGTTTCACAAGAGAATTTTCTATTATTCATATTTTAAGGTTAAAGAAACAGCTAGCAAGTGGTAATATAGATTACTTTGAAAACTCTGAGATAATTTAAATTCATTAATGCCTAACATTATGCTCAATCCTATCAACTCTGCTATAAAGAAAAATAAAAGCCAGAAAAATCTCAGATATTTCATGAAATTAAGATCTTTTCTTACAAATGAAATCATCTGAATTAGAATGGGTATGTGAAAAGTAGCTTTCCTGGATTAAAGTCCAAGTGGTAAAGAAGTGAAGTCAAAAGAACGTTTCCTGATAGGAAAATTACATGAAATTTAAATTACCATCCATAAGTAAAGTTTTATTGGAATACAGCCATACCCATTTGTTTATGTACTGTCTATGGCTGCTTTTTATACTACAACAGCAGAGTAGTTTCAAGAGAGACTGTATGGCCTGAAAGCCTAAAATATTTACTATCTGGCCTTATCAAATTCAAATCAGTTATTTCTTATAGACAGTTTGAACATAAGGAAAAAGCTGAATATCTAAATATGTAAATTAACATAATAATGAGGCACTTTTGTCTATAATTAGAAGAATTTTGGGGTGCCTGGGTGGCTCAGATGGTTAAGCATCTATCTGCCTTCAGCTCAGGTCATGATTCCAGGATCCTGGGATCGAGCCCCACATCGGGCTCCCTGCTCAGCGGGGAGTCTGCTTCTCCCTTTCCCTCTGCTGTTCCCCCTGCTTGTGCTCTCTGTCAAAAATAAATAAGATCTTTTAAAAAAAAAAGGAATTTTTTTGAGGGACTACAGACTACAGTAAGACAGGCACTTTATGACATTGCTGTTGGGAATGCAAACTGGTTCACCTGTTCTGCATAAGCAGTTTAAGAGTAGGCATCAGGAGTCTCAAAACTCACTTTCACTGCTGTATAGAATTTGACCATAAGAACATAGAACAATTATTCAATCATTTCTCTACTGATACGTATATATCATTCTCATTTTTGCTATTAGAAACAATGGAGTATAACAATTTTATGAATGCTGTATTTAGCATATTTTTAAGTATTGAACATCAATCATCAAATGATGCTAAATCTACATGAGTCAAACTTTATGAGGAACAGAGTATTTTATATAATCCCAAAGAGTTCTTAGGATATGAATCTAAAGGTGGGCTTGCTGGGTCATAGGTTATGCACATCTTCAACTTTACTAGATATTGCCAAAATGTTCTCTAAAATAAGAGCAATTTATTCTACGCCAACACTTTTCAGGCATATTGATTGTTGCCAATCTGATGAAAAAGAATGGCATCTCACTGTTTTACACTGGATTTCCCTAATTACTAGTAAGATTCAGTACCTTGTCTTACTGACCATTCGTGTTTCCTCTTTTGTGAGAAAACATGTCCTTTGGCCATTTTTCTATGTTAACATTTATCATTTGTTTTTATTTTGTTTCATTTAGTAATTTGAAGGTGAATCCTCATTCTTTAAAGAATAAATTTGTCCATTACCACTACTGTTCCTCCAAGGCTTCTTCCACCTTCTTAACTAGATCTAGTATTCTTCTCATCCTATGGACAGCCTCTCTCAGGGGAAGTCACCTATTTTTATAGGAACTGTTGTCACAATTACCTTAAAGCTTTAATGATGTCATTCTCCTTTAATACATTTGTATAGTACAAAATAAGTCCAAATTCCATAGCTTGGCTTTCAAAGCCTTGTATAATCTGTTCTGAACCAATATTTTTAGCCTATTACTATCCTACATGTACTCTATGTACCAAATAAACTGGTTTGCCACCCTTCTCAAATAGCCCCTGGCTTTCTAATTCTCTGTCTTGATCTATGCTACTCGTAGCATCCATCTGTTTACTGGAAATTCTTCTTCAAAGAAAGCTCTTTCTCATAATGCCAACAAATAAATATGTGAAAGAATGAGGGGGAAAAAAATCACCATTTTGCAACCATAAAAATAACACTGATTTGGCAAGAATCATCAGGTTATGGTAAATCCAGAGGGTGGTAATTTATGTGGAATAGGCTATTTAACATAATCTCAACATATCTCTCCCCAAAATTACTTAATAAAAGAGTAACTAACACTGAAAAAATCAAAATACCCTAACCAAGTAATCAAAATTAATGTCACCAAAAAGGGGCAAATACCATGTACCTCCAGATTTGATGCCTTAGGAAAGACATTGGCATTACATATGCAATTTTCCAGTCATGGAATTCCTACCATGTGTTAAACATCAGAGAAATCCAAACTGAGGACATTCTATAAAATAACAGCCTGGGGGCACCTGGGTGGCTCAGTCAGTTAAGCGTCTGACTTGATTTTTGGCTCAGGTCATGATCTCAGGGTTATGAGATCAAGCTCTGCGCTGCTTGAGATTCTGTCTCCCTCTCCCTCTCAAAAAAAAAAAAAAAAAGAATAATAACTTAGCCTGTATTACTAAAAACTGTCAGAAATGTTATTCAAAAATGTTAAGTGTGAAAGTTCAAGAAAGACTGAGGACATTTTGCAGACTAAAAGATTAAATACAGTATACGATTCTTGACTGGATCCTGAACTGGGGCAAAATGCTATAAAGAACATTACTGGGAAACGTGATTACGTACTATAGATTTAGAATGTGTGGCTAATATTTACTGAAATGAAAGAGCATTTATTCTAAGAGTCCACATACAGCCCTACCACATCTAAGGAAGTACACTGATACATATACCTGAGAAGAGAACCTGGTAAGACTAATGTGCTGAAATAGTGTCAAAAGCATTGAAGATTACAATGAGCAAAGCAACAATGCTGGGAATGTTAGAGGAACCATCATCACTCACCTTACTTTAAGAACAAACCCACAGATTTGGGTCCTCATGGGATTTTTCAATAAAGGCTCAAGTTTCTAATATTGAACAGAAAACTATTTAGACACCAAAGGAAATAACTGCAAAAGAATTAGTTACCTATGAAAAATTTAGATCCTTAATTTTTACAAAAAATATCTAAAAACAACACATTATACTACCTTTTGAATTTTAATGACACTAAAAGCTTTATTTAACAAACATTGAGTGACTACTATGTGCAAAGCACTGTGCTAGGTGCCATGAAAGATACAAAGATGAGAAAGACATAGTCCCTGCCCACAAGGAGCGTATAATCTAGTGGGGTAGACAGACAAATACACAAATAACTAGAATACAAGGCAGTAAACAACAGAGTGGGCAAGTGCTGAGTGTGGCCTGAGTGTGATTTTAACTAGCCTCAAGGTTCCAATTTGAAACACTGATGATGTGGTGTTGGCTGCTTTGAAAAACTCCCATCTCAAGATCAGCATAACAGATGTTTAAATGGTCCTACCCAAGCAGCTGGAGGCAAGAGAGTAGGCCAGGTGGAAGGGCTGTTTGAAACACTGTCACACCTACATACATGGTAATGATACAAGTATGTAGGGACAGCTAAAAAAAAAACATATATATATCATCTGTCCTTTGGTTAATGGCTATAGCTACTGTTTTAAACAATATATTTTTATATAAAAAGGAATTTGTATAATCCCAGAAAAATCAATTTAAGGATTAATATTAATTCAACAAAGAAACTTGCCATAGGCAATTTTCTTATTTACTAATTGATTAAGTCTTTTCTCTAAATATCTATAAAGCTCTGTAGCAATTAAACGGTTAGACATCTAAGTATTGCTGAGTAAAAACCTCTTATATTCAGCCTTCTGAAGGAAATGGTCACATACCTGATAACCTGATATAATACTATTCTAACAGCAACAAGAAGGCCTTAAAGAGATTTAAGGAAAATAATTTTTAATGCTTCAAATGCAAATGGAATACACGCTGATTAAATACAATTCAATGTTCTTTGAAAATATCTCAATGACAGCATTTGATACCAGTTAAGGCCAGCAAAAGTGAAGTGAGGAAAATATCACATGTATTGTCTTTCATTGGTTTCATATATCATTGCCTATGACAATGGCAACTCAATCTTTTCTTTGAAAATTTCATTAATTGGTATTGATGAACTTGGATTTGCTTTTAGCTTGTATGCTAAAAACAGCTGCTGACCACTTCCTCTTGGTAGTGCTGTCTGATATAAATGGCAAAGTAGAAGCACATTTCCTGGCTGCTTTTCCTACTTCCTGAACTGGCGGGTTCACTGCTTAGCCTGTTTCCTTCCGTGTGTCACTGTGATCCTGGGACCTCTGCTGCTTTCGCTCAAGGAAACGAGCACGTGCATCTGATATGGATTTATCATCATTTCTTCTCTGCATTTTCTTTAGGACTTCTTTTGAGATTCCATCTGAAAACATTACAAATTAATCCAGTAAAACTTTAGTCGTGAAACTCAGTACAAGAAGTGTTAAAAGAAGGAGATGCTCTGATTTTTCAATGTCAAGGGGGGAAAAAAGGAAATTAAATTTTGTTCTTTCAAAAGAAACAAATAGTCTATGGTTAGAAAATAAGAAGAAAGAAAGAGGGAAAGGGAAGAAAAGGAAGAGAGAAAGAAATGCAAGCATGAAGGCCTAAATGTTAGGATAACCGACCCTAATTCAAATATGTAGTACAGTTATACATTGCAACAAAACACTACATTTCTAAACACTCTTCCAGATCTTGGGCAAATTTCCTTACCATTCTATTTCTCATGATGTTAAAAAAGGATAATATAATTTGCTCCATCAATCAGCCTCGGAAGAGGAAGACAGAATCCCAAACAGGCTCCAGGCGCATTGTGGAGTCAATGCGGGGCTCGATCTCACAACCCTAAGATAATCACTGAGCCGAAATCAAGAGTCTGACGCTTTAACTGACTGAGCCACCGGGGTACCCCACTGCCTTAGACTCTTAGGTTCTTGCATTGGTATGAGAATTAACATGGGTTCTTGGAATTAGACATAATTCTAGCTGAGGGCATGAATAAATGTTACTAAATGCAGAGGACATGACCCTCATTTCTTCTGGCCAGTTGTATATTGTTAGGTCTTCATGACAATATATATACATTGTGGCAGTAATGGTAATGCTGGTGAAAAATCCATCAGCAGATATCTATATTTACATTTCTCTATCTTTTATATATCTTAATTTTTTGTATGAGGCTGTATAGTTTATGTATTTCTTTTTTTCATTTAAAAAATTAAGGTATAATTTATCTACAATAAAATATACCCTTTTTAGTAAACAGTTCTATGAATTTTCACAAGTACATTACAGTCTGTGACCAAACTCAAGAGACAGAACCCTCAACCCCCCAAATTCCCTCCTATCCCTTTGTGGTCAGCCCCTCCTCTCACCCCCAGCTCCTGACAACCACTGATTTCAACAGATCTATTTTTTAAAAGGCATTGGTCTTTCCACCCCAAGTTGACCTTTATTATAAAATCATAGGGGTGCCTAGGTGGCTTAGTGTGTTAAGTGCCCGACTCTTGATTTCGACACAGGTCATGATCTCAGGGTTGAGACATCAAGCCCTAGCTTAGCACAGAGCCTGCTTGAGATTCTCTCTCTCCTTCTGCCCCTTCCCACCCTGTGCCCTCTCTCATAAATAAATAAATAAATAAATAAATATCTTATTAAAAAAATCAGCCCCAGAAAGCTTTACTGAAAAGCTTTTTGTATATGTGAGCTGAAAATTAAACTTTGTCTCCTAGTTCAGTATAACTGTTTATGCCTCCTAACTAGAGTCCTAATGTTTTACAGAAAAATCCTGTAGGAAAAAAAAGATGTTCTGAAGTAATAGTTCACAAAATTTTATAAACAAAATAAAAATAGCAAAGGACTACTGAGAAGCAGTATGCTATTATGATTAAGAGTATAAGCCATCAAGGGGTGCCTGCATGGCTCAGTTGGTTGAGCATCTGCCTTTGGCTCAGGTCATGACCCTGGGGTCCTGGGATTGAGTCCTGCATTGGGCTCCCTGTTCCATGAGGAGGCTACTTCTCCCTCTACCTCTGCTGCTCCCCCTGCTTGTGTTCTCTCAAATAATCTTTAAAAAAAAAAAAAAAAAGGTATAGACCATCAAGTCAGTTTCCTTGGATTCAAAATCCAGACTCATGAATTATTAGCTATGGGATTTTCAGCAAATTATTGTTAACTGCTAAGTATTTCCTCATCTATAACATGGAGATATGTACTTACCTCATGGGGTTATTGTGAAAACTCAATGGGGTAATGCCAGTTGTTAGCACATGGCAAAAGCTCAACAGATACTGTTATTAATAATGTTGGACAGAGGAGTTAAGGAAAACATGATTAACTGGAAGGAAAGAAGGAAGTCAAAGTAACGAAGTCTGAGACTTACGACAACTTGCTTTCTGAGGAGACTGAACCAGAATCTACACTCTGTAACAGTATTTCTGTAATTATATGATAATGTAGATATATATGCTCCTTGGACTTACATCACTAGAACAAGCGACTGACTCACCCTTTAGATGTTTTACGTTTTCCTTATTTGTCCATCTCCTTCTTGCATCTTCTCTCACTTCACGTCGGGCCACACTGCTCAAATCATGTGCATTAAATTCATGCAACTTGGGTAACAAGTCTCTCACCCATTCGTAACGGATTGGACACACAATTCTTGCGTAGACCTTGGTGGTAACTAATACCTCATGAAAAATGATCCATTCGAGTTTGGTTTCTTGTTCATGAAGCTATACAAAAGATTTCATTTAAGGATGATAACTCAGTAACTTGCCTCATTCCACATTTAACAAGCCACATACTAACAGCCCAAACTCTTCTGAATTAATTCCTATATTCTTCAATCAAACAGAGGGCATGGGCCAACCAGTACCTTTACAGCTTTATGTAATAAAGATATATGCCTCAAAGTGAAAAGCAGAAGACATTTATGCATGACTTAGTCCTACACCTTTACAAATTTCTTTCCTTTATTAAAAATAGGACACTTTAAGAATAATAAGGCACTTACTGCTGAAGAAGGATGAATGTGAACTGGGCTTCCACGCCCATCCATTGTGCAAAACGTTCTCCCAACAGATCTAAAAAACAAAACAAAACAAAAATCAAAGGATAAAGACAAGAACAGTAAAATAATGAAATAAGTAGAGCACCAAGTCTAACAATAAACAATTATAATATGTTCTACCACAAAAAGTGTTATAAGCATAAGTTTAAACTTTTTCAAGTGTCACTATAACTTCTCTACCAACTCCTCTTAAATAATGATACAACTTCTCATTACATACAACCTAAACAGTCATTTAAGTACAAAGATTTTTTGGCTAATAAGTAGTAATATCAACAATAATATTGTATTTGTGCTTTAAAGTTTCCAAAATGATTTTATAATAAAGCCTCAAAACAACCTGTGAGTTTTGAGAGCAAGTCATTTTTATTAAGAAGTCAAAACTGAGATTCAAATAAGTCAACTAGCCTTCTAAAGATCACAGAGTTAATATATGGTGAAAGCAAGTCCCAAACATAGGTCTTCTGACTTAAATACAGTGTTCTTTATAGTATGCTACATCTCTTTTTAAAGAGATAATTTTCACTATTCTAAAATCTGATAATTAGAACACTGTACCTATCATTTCTCTAATTCATGTTTTAACTTCAAATTCCTATCCTCTTCTGGGGCGCCTGAGTGGCTCAGTTGGTTAAGCGTCTGCCTTTGGCTCAGGTCATGATCCCAGGGTCCTGAGATTGAACCCCACATTGGGCTCCCTGCTCAGCATGGAGCCTGCTTCTACCTCTCCCACTCCCTCTTCCCCCCACCCCACTCATGCTCTCTCTCTTTCTCAAATAAATAAAATCTTTTTAAAAAATTTCTATCCTCTTCTATACTTCCCTATATAAATGTTATTCCAAAAACTTGTCAAAATATTAGCCCTAGTTCAATCATCACCACAGATGATTTCCTATAATACTTTATAATTATTCCCATTATAACTCAGATCAGACTGCATTATAATTGTTTATATACTGTATGGTACAAAAATCTTTTTTACTTGAACCATTTGAGTTAGTTGCCAACCTTATGCCCCATCATCCACAAATATCTGAGTGTGTATTTCCTATAATCAAGGACATTCTCCTACATGACCATAATACATAATACAACCATCAAAACCAGGGAATTAACACTGAACATGACTAACATCTAATCCTCAGACCCCAATAAAGTTTTATCCAAATGTCCTAATAATATCCTTTATAGCAAAAGAATCCAATTCAGAATCAAGTATTAATTTTACTTTTCATGTCCCCTTAGTCTCCTTCATTCTGGCATACTCCCCCAGTCTTTCTTTGATCTTCATGATCTTGACAGCTTTTTGAATAATAATTTTGTAGTATGCCCCTCAATTTGAGTTTGTTTGTTTCAGGATGACTAGATTTAGGTTATACATCTCTGGCAAGAACATCACAGAAGTGAAGCTGTATTTTTCATTATATCCTATCAGGAAGAACATGATTTCGATTTGTTTCATTACTGATGGTGTTCACTTTGATGGTTTCATTTGGGTAAAATCTGCCAGGTTTCTCCACTAAAAGTTACTTTTCCCCTTCCCCGTTGTAATTAATAAGACTTTTGTGGAGGGCGCCTGGGTGGCTCAGTTGATTAAGCGGCTGCCTTTAGCTCAGGTCATGATCCCAGGGTCCTGGGATCAAGTCCCGCATCGGGCTCCCTGCTCAGCAGAGCGCCTGCTTCTCCCTCTCCTTCTGCCTGCCTCTCTGCCTACTTGTGCTCTCTCTATCTCTGTCAAATAAATAAATAAAATCTTAAAAAAAAAAGACTTTTGTGGAGAGGTGCTCAACTAATTCCATTTGTCATTAAACTTTTAATTTACTCATTTACTAATTTATATGACTATAGACCCATGATTTCACATTTTATTTAATGGGCTATATAATCCATTACTATCAATATTTATTTTGATGCTTAGAATGTCCTATATTGGATCAGTTGGGGCCTATTCAAGCTAGCTCCAGTGTACTTCTAACATGGCCTCAAACCTCATAGATCACTTCTTGCTTGCTGGCAAAATAAGATGTTCTGGGCTGATCTTGTACTTTCCCACCCCTATTTCTCCAAACAGTTCTGAGTCCTTTATGCAGCAGATGGTTGTTTCAAGTCAAGATCTGGGCACTAAGTATATTCATTGCTATTATGGTGTTATTGCTCCCAGTCCATCTCAGAGCTAGGGTGAATTTGTATATAAATATTTACACATATACAAATACATATTATAAATATACACAGTAACATCTATTTTTATTCCCATATCTATCTATTCATCCATCTAACTATATAGAAAACTGTAAGTTCACAATGATACCCTGAAATTCCAATCCAACACCACAGGGCTCATTCTCATTTTCTCCCTTTTAGTATTTCTAATACTCCCTTCACCATTCTTTAATATATTTAATTATGTGATCAATTCCTTTGTATATAATGAGTCTCCTATGATCACCATTGTTACCCCTTTCCCTAAGAAGATGCCCTCCCCCTCACTACACTCAGACTCAAACTCAGACTCTAAACTCAACACCAAACACCTCCTGTATGAGTGCCTTCCCCCTCCTGTTCAATCGCTGACACTCCACACCAAGTTGTTCTTCCTCAGAGATGCCATGCTCAACATGTTTGTCTTTCATATTCCCCAGAGCCACCCCTCTGGAAGAAAACCCTTGTCACTCAACTTAGGTGCTGATCCCCCATGCTAGACAGCTATCCTACAAACTCCCTCTTACTGAATATCCCACTCTGAGCCACTGCAGCTCCCCCTACACAAGTGACAATTACAGAGTCATTGTAATTGATGTCCTGATAATCACAGAGCTTAGATAAATCATCGATCTTTAATATTAAATAGTTCAACATTATAGCCAAATACAGTAGTATTTCTTATCCATTTCTCAAGCTCATATTGCTTACCTTCGAGCTACATTTTTGAAATAGCCTGCACAAAGACATCTTCGTAGTACTTCATGTTTAGGGCCTTCAAAGGTCTCTCTTGGGAAATCACTTTGCTATAGAAATAATAATATATATACAGTGGTAATATCACAGAATAATATGAAATAATCTTTTATTTTGAAAACTACACATTTCTAGAGACTTCTGTTTCTGGCCAATATGAAGTAAGAGGGATCAGATTTGGGGCACCTGGGTGGCTCAGTTGTTTAAGCATCTGACTCATGATTTCAGCTCAGGTCATGATCTCAAGGGTCGTGGGATCGAGCCCCATGACAGGCTCCACGCACAGCATAGAGTCTGCTTCTCCCTCTCCCTTTGCTCCTCCCCTCGATCGCACTCTCTCTCTCTCTCAAATAAATAATAAAATCTTAAAAAAAAAAAGAACTCAGATTTACTCTTCTCCTTAGAAACAACCAAAAATGTACAAAACATATGAAATAATGATTTCCAAAATACTGAATATCAAGCAATAAAGGACAGTGATCTCTGAGAAATAAATGAAGTATGGGAAATAAATGAAGTAAGCCCAATGACTGGCCCAGCTTACAGTCAACCTGGAGAGAGATTCTGGATGAAGACTCAAGGAAGGAAAAACCCAAGTGGAACCTGGAGAACTCCCTGAGCTAAAGAGACAGAGCTGGGGCACCAGGGTGGCTCAATCAGTTAAGCGTCTGCCTCCGGCTCAGGTCATGATCTCAGGGTTCTGGGATCGAGCCCCGCATCGGGCTCCCTGCTCAGCGGGGCGTCTGCTTCTCCCTCTCCCTCTGCTGCTCCCCCTGCTTGTGCTCTCTCTCTCTGTGTCAAATAAATAAATAAAATCTTTAAAAAAATTTAAAGAATTTAAAAAACATAAAGAGAAAGAGCTGAGAGTCCAGGAAGATTAAGACGACTAGAGTTCACAGGCCAAGAGTTCAGGAGAGAAGAGAACTTGATAGAGACAAAACTCCAGAGATTTGCAGAAGGGCCTCCACAAGTGTTTAGCTGAGCACTGGTTAGCATATAAATGTGAGGCAA
The DNA here is from genome assembly GCF_037043125.1 of Eumetopias jubatus. Classification (NCBI taxonomy): domain Eukaryota; kingdom Metazoa; phylum Chordata; class Mammalia; order Carnivora; family Otariidae; genus Eumetopias; species Eumetopias jubatus. The sequence goes on along the minus strand of NW_028274816.1, from coordinate 116,034,648 downwards.
CTACCCAAGACCAGGAAAAGAACCTCCCCAAAGGATAAGAGGTAACAGTGCTTGTACTCACACAGTTAGGAATGGGGCCTATTTCTACAAATCAGAGATCAGAACACCTCATAATTTCCATAGCTGGGGGATAGTACTCAGAGAATCTTGCCAAAATGCTACTCAAGAAAAGATCGTTATAATAATTACCTGCTTAAGCTTCCTGATTAGTTCTCGAAGTTGAGCTTCAACACGAAATGCAGAAAATAAGCATCTCCAATGAATCCAATGTTTTTGGCACCATGAAGCTGGAGCTCCACTGCAAAACAAAAATACTGGTATCTTGAAAATAACTTCTAAAAGAGAAAGACAGTCTAACAGAGGCACCTGGCTGGCTCACTCAGTAGAGCATGTGACTCCTGATATCCGGGTTATGAGATCAAGTCCCATGTTGGGCACTGAGTTTACTTAAAAAAAAACAAAAACAAAAAACAAAAAGTCTAACATTTTCATTTCTATTACAAAACTAGAAACAAATAAGCAACAGTCAGTTCTTTTATGAGACTTGTCCAATTACTGAGAAAGCACTTTAAGGAATTTGAAAAAACTAATGTAGGTGCCTCTGAGTGAATTAAAAAACAAGTTATAAATGAATTTCTTCTTATACACAGATGCTTTAACAAATATATACAATCATTTTCTCATCTAAGCTACTTCTACAGAACCAAAATTCTATAAGGTCATCTTCAGGAAAGGTTTAGGGAGAGAAAAAAAGAAGAGAACTAATACTATATAATAAACGCCTACTTAGTAACAGTCAGCTGGCATAGATAAATCTCACTAATGTTCACAAAAATACCTTGAGGTCAGTAGTACCCCCACTGAATCTTACTGTCTAAAGTCACATGGTAAATACATATTGGAGCTATATTTCAAACTGACAACTTTCTAGTACATAGAACTATTCCACATACCTTGATTTGCACTGTTCAAAGATGACAGCTAAAGTTGCAAAGTCATTAAATCCTCCAGCTTTAGCTGCCAATTCTCTGTGTCTTTGTTCTGCTTCCTTCTGGTACTCTGGATCAACTAAAATGACAATCAGAGAGGCAATTTAGTTATACTTTACATCAAATGCCTACATTCACTTTGTTTACTCAAGGTCATTAAAATCTGCCTCATCATCTACAGTGGAATAAGGTGAACTATATTAACCCTTCTGGGGGGTGGGGGGGCTCTAATTACTCCCACAAGTCCTTTTCTACTTTGGATATTTAACCAGAATAGTAATAATAATTCTCCCAATACATCTGCCTTTAAAATGGTATTTAGAATTTATTTTGTTTTGATTATAAGAGTAACCCATGTTCACAGTAAAAAAAATTATGTAAAAGTTCAACATTTACCACTTTGTCACATTACCCACAAATTAATCCTCAAGGCTAACCACTGTTAATTACTGAATGTGCATCCTTCAAGATATTTTCCTTTTTTTTTGTTTTTTAAATTTTTTTTTAAAGTTATTATTATTAATATATATATTATTTGTTTCAGGGGTACAGGTCTGTGATTCATCAGTCTCACAGCGCTCACCACAACACATACCCTCCCCAATGTCCATCACCCAGCCACCCCATCCCTCCACCCCCCTCCCCTCCAGCAACCCTCTGTTTGTTTCCTGAGATTAAGAGTCTCTTATGGTTTGTCTCCCTCTCTGGTTTCGTTTTGTTTCATTTTTTCCTCTCTTCCCCTATGATCCTCTGCCTTGTTTCTTAAATTCCACACATCAGTGAGATCATATGATAATTGTCTTTCTCTGGCTGACTTATTTTGCTTAGCATAATACCCACTGCAAATGGTAAGGTTTCATTTTTTGATGGCTGCGTAATATTCCATCTCTCGCACACATACCCCACATCTTCTTTATCCGTTCATCTGTCGATGGACATCTGGGCTCTTTCCATGGTTTGGCTATTGTGTACATTATTGCTATAAACATGGGGGTGCACGTGCCCCTTCGGATCACTACATTTGTATCTTTGGGGTAAATACCGAGTAGCGCAATTGATGGGTCGCAGGGTAGCTCTATTTTCAACTTTTTGAGGAACCTCCATGCTGTTTTCCAGAGTGGCTGCACCAGCTTGCATTCCCACCAACAGTGTAGGAGGGTTCCCCTTCCTCCACATCCTCTCCAACATCTGTTGTTTCCTGACTCGTTAATTTTAGCCATTCTGACTGGTGTGAGGTGGTATCTCATTGTGATTTTGATTTGTATTTCCCTGATGCCTTCAAGATATTTTCTATGTATATACCAGCGTATGTATATGATGGTTTATTTTTACATAAATGGGTTATATGTTTTGAAACTTCCTTTATTTAATAATGGCTTCCTTGGACCCCTGGGCTAATGTAGAATTATTCATTCTCAAAATAGCTACATTGTATCCCCAGGGGTATAAGGAACATAACACAATTTAACCAGTCCCTATTTATCCAGTTCCTAATTAAGGGCAATTAGATAGGACTACCATGTAAGCAGAACTGAACTACTACAAGCTTTTCTTTCCTTTTTTTAACTTTATATTGAAGTAAAACATGCATGCAGAAAACTACCAGGTCATAACTGCATAGCTCAATGTTAACAAACACAACATACCAATATACCCAACACCCAGATCAACAAATAGAATATTACTAGCATCCAGAAGCCCTCTTTTTGCTCTCCTTCCAATAACTATCTATTCCCCTCCACAAGGGTAACCAGATCCTGACTTCTAACCCCACAGAAAGGTTTTGCCTGCTTCTAAATTTTGTATAAATGTACTTCATGTGTCTGATTTCTTTTGCTCAACATTATGTTTTTGAGATTTATCTGTTACTGACATGGACCCAATCCCACTCAGCACTGATATGCTCTCTGATTGCCCAAGTTCCCCACACAGTACTTTACCCAAGCTAAATTTCTTTCAGAGTCCCACTTTTTTTTTTTTCAAAATTTCCTAGGGTTCCTTCATTCATTCTACCACATCATACCACAATTTCTATTCCTTCAGTATACCCATCACAACTAGATTTAGCATAGGCACCACGATGCCTGATACTAGAAAGCAGCACTTATATAGACTACGATGTGAATCTGCAAAGCAGCAGTTCTGGTATTAGGAGGAAAGCAATCTGATTAAAGCAAACACTTATGAAGATAAAAAGTCTTTCATCCCAGGCTTTAAGTAGCTTCCACCTTTGTTACCCAGGTAACAACTGAAGGAAGCAGCTAGAGACAAAAGGAGAGAGAATATGATTAACTACAGACCATACAAACAGCACTGTCAAGGTGAAAATACAATTCCCATCTCTTGAACCACTCAGGGAAACTGATTTTTAAGCCAAAACATTTAATTTCAAGTACTGAATCACCACTGCCCAAAAGGTATTATGCCAAAAGTCAAATTCCACTAGACTTGAGCATCACCCTGTTCTGGCTCCCAACACTAGGAGACAAGCCTATCTATCAGGCTGGGGCCCCTGGATCCCTCAATTGTGTTTCCTGCTATAGAAATGTAGAGCACCAGCTGCCTTGGACCCCTGGGCTATAAAGCCTCAGAGAAGCTTCCTACCTTGGCTCAGTTCTTACTTTCTCTGCCTCTAGCCAACCATTCAATTTGGCTATAATACCTCCTAGCATAATTTATACAGGTGGCTTACCATCTCTTATTAAAAGGTCAGTAGAACGGCAACAACTTTCAGCACAGATTACAATTTTAAGCTCAGCTCATGTTTTCTGAAGATTAACTCTGCATGGTTAGTGTTGGATCCCTGTTGTTTAGAGTGGCTACCTGCTCACGTTTTTAAAAATGTAGAGAGCATATTGCTTCCCTGGATGTCCATCCCACATTGCTACCTTCTCTTTGTCTCTTCCTCCATTATTCTCAAAGTCAAGAGAACAGATAACATTTTTTTGTTCCTTTTCCTTGACTCTCCCCCCCCAAAAATCTAATTAACTAAAATTAAAACAGGCAGAAGTCCCATAGTAAATTCAAGATATGTATGGGAAAGTCAAAACCCATATCACACACGGTTCCTAAAATTTCAGCAAGTTTATCTGCTAAACAACAGTCTGACTATCCATCTTTAATTACTTTCCAGTAGACTTGTCACTTTATTATCTTTCCCCAGATGAAATTCTTTTTTTTTTTTTTAAGATTTTATTTATTTATTTGACAGAGAGAGACACAGCAAGAGAGGGAACACAAGCAGGGGGAGTGGGAGAGGGAGAAGCAGGCTTCCCGCCAAGTGGGGAGCCCAATGCGGGGCTGGATCCCAGTACCCTGGGACCATGACCTGAGCCGAAGGCAGACACTTAACGACTGCGCCACCCAGGCGCCCCGTCCCCAGATGAAATTCTGTTATCAGTTTTATGTCTTGCAAATAGGTAGATCTACTGAAGCAAGAACTGTAAGTAACAAGATGAAGCAGTAAAACAAGGTTGCATGAGCTGAACTTCTCCATTTGGAAAATTAATTCAATACTTTTCTATATAGCAATCAAACAGAAAACAAAACAGGATTTCAATAATAATAAGTCCTCAGAGCTGAAACAGAGGAATAAAACCACAAGTGTCACATGCACATAAAATGCCCTTTATGTCTAAAAAGTCACAATTAACATAATTAAAGACTACAGAACCAACCCAGTGTTATTTTAAATTTGTTCCATTTTAAGGCAATGCTTTTTACCACCTAAAAAATATTTAACAGCTCTCACTCTATTGTCTGACTTCTAAAACAACATCTATACTAGCAGATATTGGATACGGTTTACTACAGCAAAAGACAGATCATTAAAAATGTTGACAGTGTGATCATCTTGATATTTATAATCTTAATTTAATGTTAGAAGTGAGAATACTATCCAGTTTTACCAGTAAGTATATGATAAACTAAATTAGGTGATCTCCAAGACCCAAGCCAGAAAGGACTGCTTAACCTATAAAGACTACAAATGCTTATAGAAGCAGCTGGAAAGCCAATACACATTTTGGGTGTAACAAGATCCTAGCAAGTCACATGCTCAAAACCTGAAGCTGCATTCTGCAGCAGCTAAAGTTCTTCATGATCCAGATTTAAAAATTAATTAATTATATATATGCGCATATATATATATATATATATATGCGCTAAAGTATCTCTCTAAGTTATGAAGAAAAAACTGGTAGCAATTGTTGCCTCTAGGAATCAGACCTAAGGACATCTTTAAGAGAGGAAGACTTACTTTTCACTTAATTCTTTGTGCAGTGTTTGAAAATTTAACTATGTACATATATTGGAAATGGTGATGTGAGGAGTTAGGTGAAACCTCTGTCCCAGACAGACATCTGTTAAGCCAGTCAAAATTACCAAAGACAATCATTTAAAGTCTCTGGAGATTGACTGAATCTATGGACTTCAGTAAGAACAGAAGGAAGGATCACATTCGAGTAGGAACTACACTCAACCCCCCATAGCTCTGTGTGTGGAAGAACTATTCCAGAGCGTTTAGCAACCAGAAAGTGGCAGCCTTTCCCTCATCTCCAGCTCCTACTCTGTAAGGAGGATCAAGGCCCAACAGCTCATGACTGTGAATTACTGCTTTCCCTTCCCTTACAGCTCTGGATTGCAGAAAAGCTATTCTAGTGAGTTCAGCAGCTGAGTGGTAGCTCCCACTACTCCCAGTTTCCTAGAGTTATACCAGGTTTTTGTTTTTGTTTTTTTGTTTTTCTTTTTGCAGTCACAGATGCCATCTCACCAAGCTTTATGCTAAGGAAGATGTATACTGGGCAGTGGTGGTAACCAAAGCACCAGTTCCCACCACCTCCCACTTCAAGCTTCTGCTCTATTGGGAGGATCTTGGTGGGGCAGCCAGTGAAGAACCCATCCATTCCCAATCAACTCCCAGCTCCTGCTCCACAGCACAGAGGTTCTTCCCAGAAGAGGACAGAGACAAGCACTATTAAAAACAAGCAATACTTTGCCCCTGCCAAGGTGCCCAACTTTATTTGGATCAGACTATAGAGTAATTTATGCCCCAAAGGCACTGTCAAAAACAAGAGAGCAATCACCTAGCAATCAGTGGAGACTAACAGCTTAATCTGTTACCATTAGAGGCAGACCAGCAAGAAATTAAGGCAGGCCAAAAACTTCACAGAAAGATCAGAGAAACCAGCTAAACCCATAGTTGTCCTGATGTTCTGAAAGACTATGCAGATCTCCAAGGCTGTACTTTCTGAGGAGGTACAAAAGGAAAGGGAACATCCGAGCCTCTGGTCTATGGCTGAACATAGGACTAACTCATAAACTCTGAACTGTGAAAGCAGTCTCCAAACCACATAACACAGATTCAACAGGAAAGGATGCAAACATCACTAGCTTAAAGGTATTAAGTACAACCTGCAACCAACCAGGAGCTGACTGCTGGAACTGAAATGTACAATAAGAAATAGAAAAACTTCACTGAGTGGGGCTCAATAGTAGATTTGGGCTGGAAGAAGAAAGAATCAGCAAAATATAGATCAAGAGAGATTATGCAATCCAAAGAACAGAGAAAAAAAAAGAATGATGAAAAATGAGCAGTCTCAGAGCAATGTGGGACACCATTAAGCACATGAACACTTGTATAATGGGACTGCCAGAAGGAAAGAAGAGGAAGAGGTAGAAAAAATTTTAAGGAAATAATGGCTGAAAAATTCCAAAATTTGATGAAAAACATTAATCTACACATTGAGGAAGCTTAATGAACCCCAAGTAGGATAAAAGCAAAAAGACCCACAGACTCATAATAGCCAAAATACTGAAAGCAGCAAAAGGAAAATGACTTATTATGCACAAGAGAATGCCAATAAAATTAACAAATGATTTCTCATTAGACGTGATGGATGCTGGAAGACTATGGGATGATATATTTATTCAGTGTTGAAAGAAACTGTCACCTAAGAATCCTATATCCAGTAAAATGATCTTTCAAAATGAAGGCAAAATAAAGACATTCCCAGATAACAAAACCTGAAAGAATTCATTGCTGGCATACCTGACTTACAGGAAATAATAAAGGAAGTTATTCAGGCTGAAAGGAAGTGACATCAGATAGTAATTTGACACTGAAAAAGAGCACTGGTAAAAGTAAGTATGTAGGTAAATAAAAAAGAGAATATAATTATTTCTTCTATTATGTCCCCTTATGTGACTTAAAAAGAAATTACATGAAACATCACCTATAAAATTGTGTTGTTGGGCCTATTAACATAGAAATATATTTGATAATAACACCTCATGGATTACCTATTTTTATTTTTAAAGATTTTATTTATTTATTTGAGAGACAGAGAGAGTGAGCAATGAGCGGGGGGAAGGGCAAAGGGAGAAGGAGAAAGACTCCCCACTGAGCACGGAGCCTGACATGGCACTCGATCTCAGGACCCCGGAATCATGAACTGAACTGAAGGCAGACACTTAACGGACTGAGCCACCCAAGCACCTATGTACTACCTATTTTAAAAAAAAAGAGGCCTAGGTCAGTATTTAAGGGGAAAAAAAACCTCAATCCTGTATCTGACATAACAATAGAAAAGGCCACTGCTATTTTATAGTTGCATTGTCATTCTGTGGAATTTAGAAATGCTGAATCTCTGAGTTACCTTAGAGCTTTGGGGGTAATGCATGTTTCATATCCATTAAACGACTGACATCAAGTGCTTCACAAACATAAGACTTAATCAAAAATATCTCACCAGGGGCGCCTGGGTGGCTGGGGGTAGGAAGGTTAAGCGTCTACCTTCAGCTCAGGTCATGATTTCAGAGTCCTGAGATAAAGCCCTGCATCGGGCTCTCTGCTCAGTAGGGAATCAGCTTCTCCCTCTCACTCTCCTTCTAGGCTCTCCCTCTCTCTCAAATAAATAAAATCTTAAAAAAAAAAACCTCACCAAATCAAAGCACAGAATATAAGACATATTCCTACTGGCTATATTATCTGAATATTCTAAAGAGTTAGATCTATGAATATTCTAAACAGTTAGATCTATGTCCACAGATATCTAAGGCCAAGTATTAGGCTAACAAAGGGAAGTCTCCCTTTTCCTTGAGTGCCTACAAATATAGCTCATTTTCAAATAACGTTTTCCTAAAGTGTAGGTCCCAAATAAAGGCCTTCAAGATACCAAAAACCAACCCAAGGACTTGATAAAAACAAACAAAAAAACAAAGAACACATAATTAAAACCTAAGACCTGAGCACCTGGGTGGCTCAGTTGGTTAAGTGTCTGCCTTTAGCTCAAGTCATGATCCCTGGGGTCCTGGCACAGAGCCCTATATTGGGCTCCCTGCTCAGCAGGGAATCTGTTTCTCCATCTCCTTATGCTCCTCCCCATTGCTCGTGCTCTCTCTTTCTCTAATAAACAAATAAAATCTTAAAAACAAACAAATAACCCAAGACCTGAACAACCTAAAAAGCTAAAAAGTTGAGTCAACAATCCATCCACAGACAGAAGATTCTAAACAAAAATTTTAAAACCTGGGTGGCTTGGTCGGTTGAGCGACCAACTCTTGGTTTCGGCTCAGGTCATGATCTCAAGGTGGTGGGATCGAGCCCCGCAGTGGCCTCAGCCTCCACGCTCAGAGTAGAGTCTGCTTGAGATTCTCTCTCTTCCTTTCCCTCTGCCCCCCTCTCTGCTCACGCAGGCAGGCACACACGCATGTCCACTATCTCTCCCTAAAATAAACAAATAAGATCTTTAAAAGAAAAAAAAAATTTTAAACCAATACCTGAACTTCTACTTCCAGGACTGGAATGGACTTAATTTTTCATTTCTTCTCAACTTCTTTCAAAAACATATGAGGGTTTAAAGGAAATATTATATACTGTATTTGAAGTTTATAACATATGTAAATGTAATTTATATGACAACAATAGCACATATGATGGAGGAGTGAATGGAACTAAATTGTTGCAAGGTTTCCTGTATTTTACAAGAGGCAATAAAAAAAAAAACAAGAGGCAATAAAATATTCATTGAGTAAACTGTGATTAAAGATGTATATTATGGGGCAGAGCAAGATGGCGGAGGAGGAGGAGCCCTGCATTTCCTCTGGTCTCAGGAATTCAGCTGGATAGAGATCAAACCATTCTGAACACCTACGAACTCAACAGGAGATCAAAGAAAAGAATAGCAACAACGCTGAACAGAAAAGCGACCACTTTCCCGAAGGTAGGACGTGCGGAGAAGTGAATCCCAGGGGATATTCGGGAGGATAGACAGCAGGGGAGGGGGCCTCCATGGGCCGCTTTTGGCAAGTGATAGAGCCGCGGAGCACAAAATCGGAACTTTTAAGAAGTCAGCTCCGCTGAGGGACGTCGCTCCAGTGGCTAAGCGGGGGGTGGAACCCTCGCTGGGACGGTGTGGTCTCAGGACCCTCAGGGTCACAGAAACACCGGGAGTGCCTGAGTGCGGCAGAGCTCCTGGGTATCAGAGCAGGGAAGCCGGCTGCAGAGACGGAGCCGAAGCGCGGACTCTCAGCTCGGGGTTGCCATAAACCGTGATCCACGGCACAGTCGGGCCACTGCTCCTCCAGCAGGGACCCAACAAGCGGCAGATCCGGGGAGACTCCCCTTCCTCCCCTGGGAGGAGCGGCGCGGGAACGCACCGCAGGGATCTGCTGGGTTTGGAGACTCCACACCTAGTCAGGGGCCAAAGACAGAAACGCTCCATCACAGGCCGGGTGGGCATGGAGTGCAGTGGAGACGGGGGAGACAGGGGAGACAGGGGAGACAGGAGTGATTGACTGCTTTTCTCTGGGGGCGCACTGAGGAGCGGGCCGAGTTCTCAGCTCCTCTGGGGCGGAGATTGGGAGGCCACCATTTTCACTCTCGTCCTCCAAAGCTGTACCAAACGCTTGCAGGGAACAAAAGCTCCCGAGAGCAAACCGGAGCAGATTACTTAGCCCAGACCGACAAGGGCAGGCAATTCCACCTCCGGAAACAGACCCCTCCCCCAGAAGATCAGCAAGAACAGCCAGCCAAGACCAAGTTTACCAATCAATGAGAACGGCAGAACTCCAGCGCTAGGGGAATACTGCACATAGAATTCATGGTTTTTTTACCATGATTCTTTAGTCTTTCAAAGTTAATTTTTTTTAACTTTTTTTTTTAATTTTTCTTTTTCCCTTTTTCAGCGAACATCCTCTCAATCTCTTTTTTAAAAAACAGTTTTATTTTTCATTTTTAGAGTCATATTCTATCTCTTCATAGTAGTTACCCTTATTTTTGGCATATATATATAAGTTGTTCTCTCTTTAAAATTTTGAGATACAGTTTCTTCTAACAGACCAAAATATACCCTAAATCTCTAGTGTATGGCTTTGTTCTAGTCTCCTGCCTGATCACATTCTCTCCCCTTTTTTTCTTTTTTTTAATCCTCTTCTTTCTTTTTTCAAACAACTTATCAATTCCTTTTATAAAATTTTTTGTAATTTTCTTCTTTACAGTCATATTCCATCCCTTCATCATATCAACCCTTATTTTGTACATATATAAGTCTTTCTTTCTTTAAAATTTTGGGAGGCACTTTCTTCTAACAGACCAAATATACCCAAAATCTAGTGTGTGGCACTGATCTATGCACCAGCCTGATCATATTTGATCATATTCTGTTTTTTTTGTTTTGTTCTGTTTTTCTTTGTTCTTATCTTTTTCTTTTCTTTTATTTCTCTCTTTTCCTTTCTTTTCCCCTGGTTTCAGGTCTTTTCTGATTTGTATAGAGTGTATTTGCTGGGGACGTTGTTACCCTGTCAGCATTTTGTTCTCTCATTCATCTATTCTCCTCCGGACAAAATGACAAGACGGAAAAAATTACCTCAACAAAAAGAACAAGAGGTAGTACCATCTGCCAGGGACCTACTCAATATGGATCTTAGTATGATGTCGGACCTAGAGTTCAGAATCATGATTTTAAAGATACTAGCTGGCCTTTAAAAAAGCATGGAGGTTATTAGAGAAACCCTTTATGGAGAAATAAAAGAACTAAAATCTAACCAAGTCAAAATCAAAAAGGCTATTAATGAGGTGCAATCAAAAATGGGGGCACTAACTGCTAGGATAAATGAGGCAGAAGAGAGAATCAGCGATATAGAAGACAAAATGATAAAAATAAAGAAGCTGAGAAAAAGAGAGATAAACAACTACAGGATCAAGAGGGCAGAATTCAAGAGATAAGCGATACCATAAGACAAAACAACATTAGAATAATTGGGATCCCAGAAGAAGAAGAGAGGGAGAGAGGGGCAGAAGGTATATTGGAGCAAATTATAGCAGAGAACTTAATTAATGTGGGGAAGGAAACAGGCATCAAACTCCAGGAAGCACAGAGAACCCCTCTCAAAATCAATAAAAATAGGTCAACACCCCGACATCTAATAGTAAAACTTGTGAGTCTCAGAGACCAAGAGAAAATCCTGAAAGCAGCTCGGGAGAAGAGATATGTAACCTACAATGGCAGAAACATTAGATTGGCAACAGACCTATCCACAGACACCTGGCAGGCCAGAAAGGACTGGCATGATATATTCAGAGCACTAAACGAGAAAAATATGCAGCCAAGAATACTATATCCAGCTAGGCTGTCATTGAAAATAGAAGGAGAGATAAAAAGCTTCCAGGACAAACAAAAACTAAAGGAATTTGCAAACACGAAACCAGCCCTCCAAGAAATATTGAAAGGGGTCCTCTAAGCAAAGAGAGAGCCTAAAAGCAGCATAGACCAGAAAGGAACACAGACAATATACAGTAACAGTCACCTTACAGGCAATACAATGGCACTAAATTCATATCTTTCGATAGTTACCCTCAATGTAAATGGGCTAAATGCCTCAATCAAAAGACACAGGCTATCAGATTGGATTAAAAAACAAGACCCATCGATATGCTGTCTGCAAGAGACTCACTTTAGACCCAAAGACACCCACAGATTGAAAGTGAAGGGGTGGAAAACCATTTACCATGCTAATGGACACCAAAAGAAAGCTGGGGTGGCAATCCTTAGATCAGACAAATTAGATTTTAAACCAAAGACTGTAATAAGAGATGAGGAAGCATGCTATATCCTACTTAAAGGGTCTATCCAACAAGAAGATCTAACAATTGTAAATATCTATGCCCCGAACATGGGAGCAGCCAATTATATCAGGCAATTAATAACAAAAGCTAAGAAACACATTGACAACAATACTATAATAGTGGGGGACTTTAACAGCCCCCTGACTGAAATGGACAGATCATCTAAGCAAAAGATCAACAAAGAAATAAAGACTTTAAATGACACACTGGACCAAATGCACTTCACAGACATATTCAGAACATTCCATCCCAAGGCAACAGAATACACATTCTTCTCTAGTGCCCATGGAACATTCTCCAGAATTGATCACATCCTAGGTCACAAATCAGGTCTCAACCGGTACCAAAAGAGTGGGATTATTCCCTGCATATTTTCAGACCACAGTCTTTGAAACTAGAACTCAATCACAAGAGGAAAGTCGGAAAGAACTCAAATACATGGAGGCTAAAGAGCATCCTACTAAAGAATGGGTCAACCAGGAAATTAAAGAAGAATTAAAAAAATTCATGGAAACCAATGAAAATGAAAACACAACTGTTCAAAATCTTTGGGATGCAGCAAAGGCAGTCCTGAGAGGAAAGTATATAGCAATACAAGCCTTTCTCAAGAAACAAGAAAGGTCTCAAATATCTAATCCTACAATCGCTTCTCAGCCTTTTGGCTAAGATCAAGTGTAGTATCAAATACCTAACCCTACACCTAAAGGAGCTAGAGAAAAAACAGCAAAAAAAAGCCTAAATCCAACAGGAGAAGAGAAATAATAAAGATCAGAGCAGAAATCAATGAGATAGAAACCAAAAGAACAGTAGAACAGATCAACAAAACTAGGAGCTGGTTCTTTGAAAGAATTAACAAGATTGATAAACCCCTGGCCAGACTTATCAATAAGAAAAATGACCCAAATCAACAAAATCATGAATGAAAGAGGAGAGATCACAACCAACACCAAAGAAATACAAACAATTATAAGAACATATTATGAGCAACTATATGCCAGCAAATAAGATAATCTGGAAGAAATGGATGCATTCCTAGAGATGTATCAACTACCAAAATTGAACCAGGAAGAAATAGAAAACCTGAACAGACCTATAATCACTAAGGAAATTGAAGCAGTCAACAAAAATCTCCCAATAAACAAAAGCCCAGGGCCAGATGGCTTCCCAGGGGAATTCTACCAAACATTTAAAGAAGAATTAATACCTATTCTCCTGAAACTGTTCCAAAAAATAGAAATGGAAGGAAAACTTCCAATCTTGTTTTATGAGGCCACCATTACCTTGATCCCCAAACCAAAGACCCCATCAAAAAGGAGAATTACAGACCAATATCCTTGATGAACATGGATGCAAGAATTCTCACCAAAATACTAGCCAATATGATCCAAAAGTACATTAAAAGGATTATTCACCACGACCAAGTGGGATTTATCCCTGGGCTGCAGGTTGGTTCAACATCCGCAAATCAATCATCGTGATACAATACATTAACAAAAGAAAGAACAAGAATCATATGATCCTCTCAATAGATGCAGAAAAAGCATTTGACAAAGTACAGCATCCTTTCTTGATCAAAACTCTTCAGAGCATAGGGATAGAGGGTTCATACCTCAATATCATAAAAGCCATCTATGAAAAACCCACAGCAAATATCATTCTCAATGGGGAAAAACTGAGAGCTCTCTCCCTAAGGTCAGGAACACGGCAGGGATGTCCACTATCACCACTGCTAGTCAACACAGTATTAGAAGTCCTAGCCACAGCAATCAGAGAACAAAAAGAAATCAAAGGCATCCGAATCGGCAAAGAAAAAGTCAAACTCTCACTGTTTGCAGATGATATGATACTGTATGTGGAAAACCCAAAAGATTCCACCCCAAAACTGCTAGAACTCATACAGGAATTCAGTAAAGTGGCAGGTATAAAATCAATGCACAGAAACCAGTGGCATTCCTATACACCAACAAAAAGACAGAAGAGAGACAAATTAAGGAGTCAATCCCATTTACAACTGCACCCAAAACCACAAGATACCTAGGAATAAATCCAACCAAAGAGGCAAAGGATCTGTACTCAGAAAACTATAAAATACTCATGAAAGAAATTGAGGAAGACACAAAGAAATGGAAAAACGTTCCATGCTCATGGATTGGAAGAACAAACATTGTGAAGATGTCAATGCTACCTAGAGCACTCTACACATTCAATGCAATACCCATCAAAATACCATCCACTTTTTTCAAAGAAATGGAACAAATAATCCTAAAATTTGTATGGAACCAGAAAAGACCCTGAATAGCCAGAGGAATATTGAAAAAGAAAAGCAAAGCTGGCGGCATCACAATTCTGTACTTCCAGCTCTATTACAAAGCTGTCATCATCGAGACAGTATGGTACTGGCACAAAAACAGACACATAGATCAATGGAACAGAATCGAGAGCCCAGAAATGGACCCTCAACTCTATGGTCAACTCATCTTTGACAAAGCAGGAAAGAATGTCCAATGGCAAAAAGACAGTCTCTTCAACAAATGGCGTTGGGAAAATTGGACAGCCACATGCAGAAGAATGAAACTGGACCATTTCCTTACACCACACACAAAAATAGACTCCAAATGGTTTAAAGACCTAAATGTGAGACAGGAGTCCATCAACATCCTAAAGGAGAACACAGGCAGCAACCTCTTCCACCTCAGCCACAGCAACTTCTTCCTAGAAACATCGCCAAAGGCAAGGGAAGCAAGGGCAAAAATGAACTATTGGGACCTCAAGATAAAAAGCTTTTGCACAGCAAAAGGAAACAGTCAACAAAACCAAAAGACAACCAACAGAATGGGAGAAGATATTTGCAAATGACATATCAGATAAAGGGCTAGTATCCAAAATCTATAAAGAACTTATCAAACTCAACACCCAAAGAACAAATAATCCAATCAAGAAATGGGCAGAAGACATGAACATTTTTCCAAAGAAGACATCCAAATGGCCAACAGGCACATGAAAAAGTGCTCCTCATTACTCGGCATCAGGGAAATCCAAATCAAAACCTCAATGAGATACCACCTCACACCAGTCAGAATGGCTAAAATTAACAAGTCAGGAAATGACAGATGTTGGTGGGGATGCGGAGAAAGGGGAAGCCTCCTACAGTGTTGGTGGGTATGCAAGCTGGTGCAACCACTCTGGAAAACAGTATGGAGGTTCCTCAAACAGTTGAAAATAGAGCTACCATACGATCCAGCAATTGCACTACTGGGTATTTACCCCAAAGATACAAATGTAGGGATCCGAAGGGGTACGTGCACCCCGATGTTTATAGCAGCAATGTCCACAATAGCCATACTGTGGAAAGAGCCAAGATGTCCATCGACAGATGAATGGATAAAGAAGATGTGGTATAAAAATGATTTTATTTATAACGTATTACTTAAAGGTTAATTTAAGGTGGTCTGAAATACTTTGTATCCAACCCATATCATCCTGCATGAGGGGCCAAAGATGCCATCAGGAATTAAATGGCTCCTACAACTTCGAGCCCTGGGAGTGTGTAGAGTCAGAGAGAAACTTGGTGAAAGATACTAAGCCAGGGGTACATGGCTAGCTCAGCTGGCAGAGCATTTGGCTCTTGATCTTAGTTGGGGTAATGAGTTCCATCCCCACATGTGGCATAGAATTTACTTAAAAAAAAAAAAAAAAGTACTGAGACAGGAGCTAGTCTGTAAAAAGTCCTCCCAATCTTAAAGCTCATACATGACAGAAACCTGACAGATGTTTTCCCAAATTAGATGATGAGTCTAAAGATCTATGTAATATTGACAAAACTGGTTTATAAGTCTAAAACATTTCTAAACTATCAATAAAAAATTCAATTTAAAAAGAAGATGTGGTATATATATATACAATGGAATATTATGCAGCCATCAAAAGGAATGAGATCTTGCCATTTCCAATGATGTGGATGGAATTGGAGGGTGTTATGCTGAGTGAAATAAGTCAACCAGAGAAAGACATGTATCATATGACCTCACTGATATGAGGGATTCTTAATCTCAGGAAACAAACTGAGGATTGCTGGAGTGGGGGTGGGGTGGGAGGGATGGGGTGGCTGGGTGATAGACATTGGGGAGGGTATGTGCTATGGTGAGCGCAGTGAATTGTGCAAGACTGTTGAATCACAGATCTGTACCTCTGAAATAATGCAATATATGTTAAAAAAAAAAAAAAAAGAAGATAGCAGGAGGGGAAGAATGAAGTGGGGGAAATGGGAGGGGGAGACGACCCATGAGAGACGATGGACTCTGAAAAACAAACTGAGGGTTCTAGAGGGGAGGGGTGTGGGGGGATGGGTTAGCCTGGTGATGGCTATTAAAGAAGGCACGTTCTGCGTGGAGCACTGGGTGTTATGCACAAACAATGAATCATGGAACACTACATCAAAAACTAATGATGTAATGTATGGTGATTAACATAACAATAAAAAATTTAAGGAAAAAAATAAAATAAAATAAAAAGATGTATATTATCAGCCCTACAACAAGGACATGTTAACCAACAGCAATAAGAATAAAGGGTTCAACACAATCCATATCAAAATTCTAGCAGGCTTTTTCTTGAAAAAACTGATGCTGATTCTAAAATTTACACAGAAATGCAAGGAATATGGAATAACCACAAGGGTATCAAAAACGAACACAATGTTGATTTCAAAATTTTTCATAAAGCTATGTAATCAACACAAAGTGGCACCGACATAAGGATAAACAAACAGATCAATGGAATAAAATAAAGTCCAGAAAGAGAGTCACACATATATAGTCCACAGATTTTTCTAAAAAGTTGCCAATACAATTCAGTGGGGAAAGAAATCTTTTCCATAAATGTGCTGGAATAAGTGGATATTCACAGAGGGGAAAAAAGTAACCTAGGCCTCTACCTCATACCATATACAAAACTTAATTCCAGATGGATCACTGTACTAAACTTTATTAAAAGCTCAATACTGTAAAGCTTCTAGGTAAATATCAATAGAAATAAGTATATTTTCATGATCCTAAGGCAGGAAAAAATCTTTTAGCATTCAGATAGTAACCAAAAAAATAGCAACTGATGTATGAAACTTATCAAAATTCAAAAGCTCCCCTCATCTAAAGCCACGGGTCAGAAAGTAAACAGAAAAGCCCAGAGTGGGAACAACTACATGCAACTCATATCTACCAAATAAACTGTGTCCAGAATAAATTAAAAACTCAGACATTCCATCATTTTTTAATAAATTTAAAATCTGAGTAAGAGATTTTAACAGATAATTCACAAAGGAAGATAGATAAATGGCCAATAATCACATGAATGCACAAAAATATTAGTCAGCAGGAAAATGCAAATTAAACCATAAGGAGGGATCACCAATACATAATAGAATGAATAAAATAACATGACAGGCAACACCAAATGTTGAGGAAGACATGTGGTACAAACACTGCTGATGGAATTTTAAAATGGCATAGCCATTTTGGGAAAAGGGTTGGCAATTTCTTTCTTTCTTTTTTTTAAGATTTATTTGAGAGAGAGCAAGAGAGAATGTGAGCAGGGGGAGGGGCAGAGGGAGAGAGAATCCCAATCCCAAGCAGACTCACCATTGAGTGTGGAGCCTGATATAGGGCTGCATGGGGGGTGGGGGGAGGGGACTTGATCCCAGGACAAGCCAAAATGGGATGCTCAACCTACTGAGCCACCCAGGCACCCCAAAGGGTTGGCAATTTCTTAAACACATGCCTACTCAATAATGCAGCAATTTGTTCCTAGGTAGTTATCTAAGAGATATGAAAATACACATCCACAAAAGACCTACACAGGAATGTTCAAAACAGCCATTTTTTGGGTTTTTTTTTAAGATTTACTTATTTGAGAGAGAGAGAAAGTGCATACGTGTAAGAAGGTGGGGTGGGAGGAGCAAAGGGGCAGGGAGAGGGACAAGCAGACTCTATGCTGAGCCTGGAGCCCAACCTGGGCTCAATCTCAGGACCCTGAGATCACAACCTGAGCTGAAACCAAGAGTCCAATGTTTAATGGATGGTGCCACCCAAGCGCCCCCTAACAGCTGTATTTATAAATAGCAACAAACACGAAACAATTCAAATGTCTATCAATAGGATAATGGGAAAAAAACTAATTGTAGTATGTTCACACCTCAAATTACTACTCAATAAAAAGAACAAAAGCACTGATAATCACAACATGGATGAATCTCACCACATTATGTTGACCAAAAGAAGCCAAACACAAAAAGGTACATGTAAGTCTATTTATGTGAAGTTTCAGAAAAGTGAAACCTAAAAAAAAAAATAATAATAATAGAGAAATAGCTGACGGGGGAGAGGTAGGATAGTTAGATTCTGACTGCGAAGGGGTACTGAGGAAATTTTCCAGAGTGGTAAAACTGTTCCATATCTTGACAGGAGTATTGGTTATATGGGTGTGTGCACTTCGCAAAATTAATTGAATTATACACCTAAGATTTATACATTTCACTACATGTACATTTTAGCACAAAAATAAAAACTGTAGGGGCACCTGGGTGGCTCAGTTGGTTGAGCATCTGCCTTCGGCTTAGGTTATGATCTCAAGGGTCCTGGTCTCAAACCCCACATCAGGCTTCCTGCTCAGTGGGCAGTCTGCTTCTCCCTCTCCCTCTGCCTCCCCCACCTCCACTGGTGCTCTCGCTCGCTCTGTCTCTCTCTCTCAAATAAATAAAATGAAATCTTTAAAAAATAATAATATAAATAAATAAATAAATAAATAAATAAAAACTGTAAGCAGACACTGGTGTATCTTAGGAATTCTAAAACTACTTTTGTATATTCTAGGGACAATGGACAATTTGTTGGGCTAGATAATAGTATTGTGTCAATATTAAATTTCCTAATTTTGATAAATGTACTATGGTTAAATAAGAGATTGCCCTTATTCTTAGTAAATATACATTATCAATACTTTGTGGTATGTGGTAAGAGAGTGTAACATTCCTAAATGATTCTTAAAAAGACATAAAATGCATACATATATACAGAGAGAGACAGAGAAAGAGAAAAAGAATAGTAGAGCAAATACAGCAAAATGTTAAAAACTGCTGAAACTAGGTAAAAGGTATAAAGGAATTCCTTTACTATTCTTTCAACATTTCTGTAAGTTTGAAATTGTATTCCAATAAAAAGGTAATAAAAAAAAAAGAGCTAATACCAGAGTGGCTTCATCTATTTAAAAATTCCAATGAGGAAAACCAGTTCCTTTTTCTGGCCTTACAAGATTATTAGCTTGGATCACCCTAATCTAATCTAACTCTCTGATTTTACAAATGAAAAATGAAGTCCAGAAAAACTAGGCCAGTAGTCAGATAATTAGGTTGCAGTGGAGTCAGGTTAGAACCCTGATCTCTTGACTCTCACTTCAATACTCTTTAATAGTTTTTACAATATTTTTAGCTTTGAAACCCAGCCAAACTTACTTATTTACTTAAAGATTATTATTAAAGGATAGCTGACATACAATGCTACATTAGGTTCAGGTGTACAACACAGTGATTCAACAATTCTATACATTACTCAATGCTCACCACAGTAAGCGTATTTACTATAAAACATTATTACAATACTATTGACTGCATTCTCTATACTGTACTTTCATCTCGACTTATTTATTTTATAATTGGAAGTTTGTTTCTCTTAATTCCCTTCATCCATTTCACCCATCCCCCACCCACCACCCAGCCAACCTTATTTACTGAATATAGTCTTTTTTTTTTAGATTTTTTTTACTTATTTGAGAGAGAGAGGAGAGGGGGGAGGGCCAGAGGAAGAAGCAGGCTCCCTGCTGAGGAGCCAGACGCAGGGATCGATCCTGGGACTCGGGATCATGACCTGAGCCCAAGGCCCCCAAGAGCCCTTGCATATTAATGTCTTTAGTAGAAAAAAACAATTGTAATTAGGGGTTTTACTAGAACCAAAATTCTGACACTTAAGACCACATCTAGTGGGGAGGGAAAAAGAAAGACTATAGTCTTTTTGGGATAGGCAGCACACTGATTTAACCAGAGTATTTTTATAGAAAAATGTATCCTCCATCATAGTCTTGGCAATAAATAAACCAATCTGGACACACACTCACAGCCTATAAAGGGATATGGCCAATATGATAGCACACACTATTGTTAGTCTTGGCTACAGGCAAGATACACTACTCAGAAGGTCTTTTATTTATTTTTCATGCATTCATTCATTCATTCACTCATTCAAGGGGGAAGGGGGAGAGGGAGAGAGAGAGAAAACCTTAAGCAGGCTCCATGCCCATCATGGGGGCTTGATGTCACAATCCTGAGATCATGACCTGAGCCAAAATCAAGAGTCAGAAGCTTAACTGACTGAGCCACCCAGGCTCTCCCAGAAGCCCTTTAAAAAAGAAATTGTGACCCCCCCCCACCTCCATTAGAAGAAAGTAAAGCTGCTATAAGACTAAGGTGTGTCACATACTGACACACCAAGAAAGGAAAGCAGAAGTTTAAAGACATGGGAACCTCAAAACAATTCTCTTAGAACTTCCATTTCTTTTGAGTCTAGGGAAGAAAAGTTAATATATTACTAATGTACTGTAACAGGATAAAGGTCTACCATACTATCTCCCTTTACCAGTGGAAGGAAATTAACTCTCAGCCAGGAACATTATAAACTCTCTATTTCAAACAACTAAGTTAAAGAGTAACAAAATGTAAAATCCGTTTATACTCAGTTTCATGTCTCATAGGGCTGGATATATGGTAATAAAAAATGCCCAGTGAATTACTGGAGAATCTAAATAAATGGAGAGATAGTTCATGTACATGGAAAGGAAGGATCAATACTGCCAAGATATCAGTTCTTTCCAGCCTGATCTACAGATTCAACATAATCCCAAATAAAGTCCCAGCTACTTATTTTATGGATATCAACAAACCAGTTGAAAAGTTTATATAGAAAGGGAAAAGACCTAAAATAGCCAAAACAGTGTTGAAGGGGAAGGGCAAAGTCAGAGAACTAACCCTATCCAACTTCAAGAGTTACTATAAAGCTCCAATATTCAAGACAGTGTGGAATTGACAGAATAGGAAAAAAGGTCAACGGAACAGAATACAGGGCCCAGAAATAGACCCACACAAATATAGTTTAATGATCTTTAACAAGGGGGAAAGGGATTTCAACGGAAAAAGGATAGCCTTTTGAACAAATGGGGCTGGAACAAATGGACATCCAATTCCTAGAAAATAACAGGAGAAAACCTAGAGGATGTTGGGTATGGTGATGACTTTCCAAATATAACATCAAAGGCATGACCCATGAAAGAAGTAACTGAAAACTGGACCTCATTAAAATTAAAAACTTCTGCTCTATGAAAGACAATATCAAAAGAATGAGAGGGCAAACCACAGACTTGGAGAAAATATTTGCAAAAGACATACCTGATAAAGGACTGTTACCCAAAATATACAAAGAACTCTTAAAACTCAACAATAAGAAAACTACCCAATTTAAAAAGATCCAGGGGCGCCTGGCTGGCTTAGTTGGTAGAGCATGAGATTCAATCTCAGGGTTATAAGTTTGAGCCCCACACTGGGTATAGGGATTACTTAAAAATGAAATCTTTAAATAACATAATAAATTAAAAGACCTGAATGGACACCTCACCAAAAACAAACAAACAAACTACAGATGGCAAATAAGCATATAAAAAGATGGTTAACATCATTTGTCATCAGGGATCTGCATGTTAAAACAACAAGATACCACTACCACACTTATTAGAATGGTCAAAATCTAAAACAATGACAATACCAAATGCTGGTAAGGATGTGGAGCAACAGGAATTCTCAGACTCATTGCTGGTGAGAATGCAAAATGGTGCAGACACTTTGGAAGACAGTTTAGCAGTTTCTTTTTTTGTTGTTGTTCTTTTTTTTTTTTTTTCCAAGATTCCATTTATTTATTTGAGAAAGCGAGAGCAAGGGAGAGAGCGTGAGTGGGGGCGACTCGGGGCTCGATCCCGGGACCCTGGGATCACAACCCGAGTCAAAGGCGGACACTGGGCGCCTGGGTGGCTCAGTCCGTTAAGCGACTGCCTTCCGCTCAGGTCATGATCCTGGAGTCCCGGGATCGAGTCCCGCATCGGGATCCCTGCTTGGCGGGGAGTCTGCTTTTCCCTCTGACCCTCCCCCCTCTCATGTGCTTTCTCCCTCTCTCTCATTCTCAGTCTCTCAAAATAAATAAATAAATCTTTAAAAAAAAAAAAGGCGGACGCTTAACCAACCGAGCCAATAGTTTAGCAGTTTCTTACAAATATTATTATACTACAACTCAGCAGTGAGTTGAAATCCTATGTCCACACAAAAACCTGTGCATGGATTACAGCAGCTTTATTCATAATTGCCAAAACTTGAAAGCAACCAAGATGTCCTTCAATAGGAGAAAAGATAAATAAATCCCATACAATGGAATATTGTTCAGCAATAAAAAGAAATGAACTATTATGCCACAAAAAGACAACAAGGAGCCTTAAATGCACATTGCTAAGCTACAGAAGCCAGTCTGAAAAGGCTATGTACTATATGATTCCAATCATGTGGCATTCTGGAAAAGGGAAAACTATGGAGACAGTAAAAAGACCAGTGATTTCAAGGACTTGGGAGAAGGGATATAGGGATGAACAGGTGGACCACAGGGGATATTTAGGGCAGTGAAATTACTTAGTATATTACTGTAATGGTGGAAATGTGTCATTACAGATTTGTCAAAACCCAAATATACAATAAAGTGACCCTTTTAGTTAATCATAATGTATCGATACTGGCTCATCAATAATAATAAATGTACCACACTAACGAAAGATGTTAATCATGAGGAAATTGTGTGCGTCTGTACTTATCCTCAATTTTTCTTTAAACCTAAAACTGCTCTAAAAAATAAAGTCTACTAATTTTTAAAAAACTCATCAATAAGTTTATTGATTATTTATCTTACCTGGTCTAATGAAGACATTTTCCACAGATAACATTGCTGCTATTGGAAGTAGTAGATCTTCACAATCCAGAGAAGCAGCCTTTATTACTGCACATGTCAGATGTGGAGGGAGAGGAAATTCCACCATAGACAAACCCAATCTGGTCACATGGCCACTCCTTAATAGAAAGAAAAGGTTCTTAAGTCTTTCTACCTTGGGAGAGTACAAATGAAATGTTCATCATCCAAAATAACTCAGATATAGTTTATATTACCTTAAATCAACTCCAGAAATTCAATTCAATATAAGAAACATGACACATTGATCACTGATAAAAGAAAACATAAAGCTGATATATTCCCTGCTTTCAAGGGCCAATACATCCAAAAAAATTAAACAATGAGGCAGAATAAAGTACTATAATAAAAGACACAAAATGCTACAGAAGCATAGAGGATGTCCTTGAAGAAATAAGAGAATGATAATTACCAAATCTTTCCCCATCACACAATCATGAGAACAAGGACTCTGGCTCTTTTATTTTCATATACCCAGCTTAAAGCCTAGTACTGAAATGGTACTCAAAAATTACTTGTTAAATAATACCAAATATAAACACAGTTTTATCATATAATTTTAAAATTCAGAATTGCGGCAAAGAAAAACTGAGGATAAATTCTAATTTCAGATAAAACAATCCATTCAATTTAAACAAATCATTTTTTACTGATAAAGGAAACTATTAAGAACCCTATCTGAAAAATAGATTGAGGGGCGCCTGGGTGGCTCAGTCAGGTAAGCATCCAACTCTTGATTCTGGCTCAGGTGATGATCTCAGGGTCATGGGATCAAACACTGTGTCAGGCTCTGCACTCAGCGTGGAGTCTGCTTGTTCCTCTCCCTCTGTTCCTCCCCCGGCACACTCTCTCCCCCCCCCCCTCTCTCAAATATATAAATAAATAATAACTAAATAAAATAAAATAAAATATAATAAAATAGAGAGTGGGGTGCCTGATTGGCTCAGTTGGTAGAGCATGTGACTCTTGATCTTGGGGTCATAAGTTTGAGCCCCATATGTGACACAGAGTTTACTTAAAAATAAAAAATTTTTAAAATAATAAAATGAAACAGAAAGAGATTAACATCTGTTGTGGTTGGCTTGTTGTTGTTGTTGTTTTACCTGTCAATAGCATCACACTGGTAAAGTTGTTTAAGAGCTTCCAAAATGAGTCTCTCATTAGGTGGATCCAAATAGGGAAACCTGTATGTTTAAATCAGATATGAATAAGATTCCATTCCTTGACCATTGTAAGATTTTATACAGACTTGAAAATTTCTTTAAAGGGTTTTACTTCTCTTTTTCAAGCCCCCCTCTCTCCTTTTTTTTTTCCCTAAGCATTCTATGATCATGATCAGCCTTCAGCAAAGGAGGAAATTATTTTTTCTGAATCACGCTCTTTTTTCTTTTTAAATTTTTATTTAAATTCTAGTTAGTTAACATACAGTGCAATGTTGGTTTCAGGAGTAGAACTTGGTGCTGAATCACACTCTTGTATTTAATTCAAAAAACACTTCTTTTTGATCCCCCTTAGCTGGAACACTCATCATTCTTCTCTATCTTATTCCTGCCCCATTCTTCATAGCCAATGCCAAATCTACTCTGTTCTGTAGCCCACAATTTTTATTACAATTTTATAAACCAGTGGAGAAAAACTGCAAACATTACAAGTTAACAGTACTTCAATATGGCTTTTAATAAAATGGTAAGTATATTTGATTAATTTTACCATATTTGCTTTATGCATATTCTTATTTTCTCCTGAACTATCTGAAAACAAGGTACAAATACATGCCAATTCACCCACAAAATACTTCAGCATGCATCCTCTGAAAATAAAGACAATTTAGGGGTGCCTAGGTGTCTTAGTCAGTTGAGTGTCCCATTCTTGGTTTTAGCTCAGTCATGATCTCAGAGTCCTAAGATGGGGCCCACATCGGGCTCCACAATCAGCGCAGAGTCCACCTGGGATTCTTTCCCTCTTCCTCTCCCACCCTTCTGCCTTCCCCCTGCTCACGTGCACACTAGCTCTAAAATAAATAAATGAAAAATAAATAAAATCTTTGAAAATAAAAACATTCTCTTACATAATCACAATACTATTAATGAACATAAGACAATAATAGTCACAAAGGGTGGCATATAACCAAACCTGAATATATATACATATTATCTTAATAACAATAATTACTTAATACTATCTGCACTGGATTGCTTTTTCCACCGTAAGTCTTGAGATGGTTAAGTCATCTACTCCAATTTCTCACCTTGAAAAAGTCCAACAAAGGACAAAAGGTCCAATACCTTACATAAAAGTCCATTCCAGGATTCACAGCTCTATTTAAAAACAAATAAACAAAAATCTCGCAGACTGTTCTATAGTCAGTTTTCCTACAACTTGTACCAACAAGTCCTGGTATCTTCTAGAGCAAGAGTCGGCAAACATTTTCTGTAAAAGGCCAGATAGTAAATATTTTAGGTTTTGTAGGCCATATGGTCTCTGTCACAATTATTCAACTCTGCTGTTGTAGCAAAAGCAACCATACATGAATGAATATGCATGGCTGTGTTCCAATAAAATTTTATTTACAAAAACAGCCAGTGAGCCTGGACCATAGTTTTCGACCCCTGTCCTAGAGCAATACCAAACGAGTCAGCTTCCTCTTCTACATGGGTGCCCTTTCAGATTTGTAAAAACTACCTTTCTCCCTTGATTATACCAATTACCAAATTTGCAAGCATTCCTTGTATTATTTGCTTTCTAAAAGACCCATCGTACCTAATGGTAAACATTCTAGCTTGTCAAAATCCTCAAAAAATGTGATGATACCCATAAATGAACTCCAAATGTAGAGTGACCAACACAGAACAGGAATGCTATAATTCCAGTCATTTGAACACTGCAGCCTATTAACATAACTAAAGTCTATGCCACTAGGAATTTTTTATTTTCTACACAGAATAAAAATTGCAAGCTCATACTAAGTTGTGGTGATCTGATAATTTCAGATCTTTTCCATGTGTATTTCCTTAATGTATAACCAAAACAAAGGATATAAGATGTAATCTTTCAGACTTTTGCCTTGTTGATTTCTGCCTTTAAGATCATTCTAAATCTTCCAGTTTTAATCATCTACTGATTAGACATCAAGACATTTTCCAGCAATCTATAACCATGACTTCAATATCTTTAGTATTTTCATTGAAAATGCTCATGAGGAAAGAGCAAAGTTCAGCATACAATCAGCAAAACCTCCATCTGGGCTATGCTAAGCAATTAATCAATACATTCTGGATTTGGCTACTTGGCAACTATATTCAGCAGTACTGTCACCTTATTCACAAAGACGAGTAAGATAGATATAAAAGATACATAATAGATAGATATAAACTTATCATATACTGTGTAGAAAACAAGAGACAATAGGTTATCATTCAATAAATTCTTATGGTACACCCGTTATGTGGACAGTCCTGTCTTCAAACTAAAAAGGAAATGGTTTATTATGATATATTCTTTGTGAACCATTTTGATTCATATGGATTACCATAAATCACCATTAAATTCTCTAAAACCATTTTTCTAATAAACTCTGCTGGAATTTGCTGAAGATCAATTTGAAGCACACTGGGCAGTTGTTTCCAGATTCTACCCTTTTCCTAAATGAAGAAGTCAAAACATTTGTATTTCTCACAATTTTCTGGCAACCTGTTCTGCATAATTTCTCTTAGATGACCCAAAATCTGCAAGTTAATACTGGCTCTATTCCCCCTTATTCTACACACATATTAAAAAGAGAGAGGGAGGGCACCTGGGTGGCTCAGATGGTTAAGCGTCTGCCTTCGGCTCAGGTCATGATCCCAGGGTCCTGGGATCGAGCCCCATATCGGGCTCCCTGCTCCTTGGGAGCCTGCTTCTCCCTCTGCCTCTCTCTCTGTCTGTCTGTCTCTCATGAATAAATAAATCAAATCTTTAAAAAAAAAAAAAAAGAGAGAGGGAAAAAAAAAAGAGAGAGAGAGTAAAGGGACACCCAGCTGGTTCAGTTGGTGGAGCATGTGACTCTTGATTTCGGGGTTTGAGTTTGAGCCCCATAATGGGTATACAGATTACTTAAAAATAAAATCCTAAAGAGAGAGAGAGAGAGAGGAGAAATCTTTTTTTTTTTTTTATCTCTAGCATTTTGGGAACTTTTAGTACATTCTAAGTCTTAAAACTTAAGATGGAAAAATAACTCAGTGCAGATGATATTAAGTAATTATTATTCCTACTTTTCTAATATATATTCTTAATTATATGCCACTCTTAATATTATTCCTATTTTTCTAATACATAATTTATTATTGATTATATGTTGCTTTGTAATTATATATTATTCACAAAAATCATATTATGAATATTATTTTAAAATCTGGGTTCATCTGAAAGCTTTCTGTCTAGCTATTTAGATTTCTTTAAATGATTTTTCTTTCTCATTGGTATCATTCATAATTATACGCTTTCCTCTTTCTAAGATCTATATTCTCATTTAGAAAATCTCTAGTTTTAAACTATCCAAAAAATATTTTAATTGGCTTTCCAAGAGTATACAAGACATATTTGGATATAACTAGTAATTATTTCCCTTCTTATGAATTTAAAGAATGCATGGTCATCTTCTCCCAAGGTTCCTGACCCTTTCACATTTGCAGACAATTTAGACTAAAATTAAGACCAAGAACAGTATTTTCCTAGATTACTTCCTCTAACATGTATAATATGAAATTTCAAGCCCCCTACAATATTCTATCCTATGCCAATTAATTATATAGTTTAACATTTGAGTAACTTAACAGTTATCCCATTCTTTCCTTCATCTGTCTGAAAATTGTTTCTCTAATATAACTTAAGTTTAGTGAAGGCAAAATACTACCACAGAGTACTACTCTATCTCTCACAGTACTTGCTACAATGTTAGTCATACAAAAGATGCTACCAGAAAACCACTTTCTGATTAGAATAAGGGTCATTATATACCTTTCATTACAGATAAGCAGTGGCCACTGAATGATCCAAATAAACATCAGCATGAAGCACCCCATTATGCCAAGGTTAAAATAGGAGCAAGGAATCAAATCACAGGAAAGCACTGCAGAGAAGCCTTTTATTTGAGTTTAGCTAAACCTTAAAATGAGGCGGATGTAGGAGTCAAATACTTCAAAAGAATTCTGAGGAATAACCTGGCTCCATCCTAACAAATTTTTCTTTTTTCAAATTGTCTACGTACCTTATAACATCGTGTATGGCAAGGCACTTTAAGGTCAGAACTACAGATGTCAAACTAGTTCTCTTAATCTCAGGGATCACATGGTCAGGCATACACTGGTTCCAAAACTCTTTACTATAGATCCGAAAGCATTTTCCTGAGGAAGTCCTGCCAGCTCGGCCACTTCGCTGTAACGCCTCACTCCTTTGGAAGAAAAAAAACCAGAAGGCCCCAAAATGTACTGGAAGTTTTCTAAATAGCTAACATCAGACCCCCAAACCAGTTAAAAATGACCTAACAAACTGTTCTTTGAACAAAAAAGCGTGGCATAGAGACTTACTTTGAAATTGGAACCACCTCCAGGATGTCCAACCCTAATCTTGGATTGTGATTTAACTGCTTCACAAAGCCACCATCTACCACATATCTAAGAAGAATGAAAACCAGTTAAGCTTCTAGAAAATAAGACTTGTTGATTTTTAACCACTTTGAATTCTCCTTTTCTACCAAACTAACAAATACATGATGACTTTTATACTAAACGTAAAACTTGAAAGTCAAGAAATGAGAACCCCTGTACATCACTAATGGAAATGTAACATGGTTAAGCCAACGTGCAAAATGGTTTGAAGGTTCTAAACGTTAAACACAGAATTATCACATGATCCAGAAATTGCATTCTTAAGTGTATACCACAAAAGAACTGAAACAAGTACTCAGCCAATACCTGTAGACATATTTTTACAGAAGCACTATTCATAAGAGCCAAAAGGTAGAAATAACCTAAATGTCCATTAACCATTAAGGGATAAATGGATAAACAAATAATGGCATATACATATAATAGAATATTATTCAGCCATAAAAATGAATGATGTGTTGACACATGCTGCAATGTGGATGAACCTTGAAAGCATGGTTAAGTGAGAGAAGCCAGACACAAAAGTTTACACATTGTTTGACCATTTATATGAAATATCCAGAATAGGATCTCCATAAAAACAGAAAACAGGCTGGTGGTTGACAAAGGCTGGAATGGAAGGGGACCTGGGGAGTAACTGCTAAAAGGGTATAGGGTTTTATTTTGGGGTAATAAAAATGTTTTAGAAGTAGACAGAGGTAGTGTTAGTGTTTGCACAACACTGTAAATGTACTAAATACTAATTGTTCACTTTTTAAATGTTAATTTTATATTATGTGAATTTCTTCCCAAAAAAAACAAACTTGAAAGTCACCTCTAGACCACTCTAATAGCTTTAGTTTAAGTCAACTAAACAGAGAACAAGTCAGGTAAAAAACTAAGTTAGGAATAGTAATAAGTCTACCATTCACTAAGGGAACATTCCAAAACACAGTATTTAATGATTTTAGCTTTGCTGGAAACAGAAAATTACAGAGGTAAACTTACTCCAAAGAAGTGAAAATCCTTAGTGAAATAATTATTTTTAAAGTAAAGGAGAAAAGCAAAGGAAATTAAACTTCCTCTTAGATCTGGGTGATCATTTTACCCAAAAGAAAGATATAGGATCTTTGAGATTCAGGTACAGCCTTCCTGTGGCAAACAGATAAACTTTTATAGTTAAGGACATAAAATATATTGGATAAAAGATAAATATCCAAAAGGGCTGTGGTTCAATAGATTAAAAGAACTTCACATTAACCATCAGTCTAGACTTAAAACTTCCCAGTGTTTCTCCACTACATTTACCCAAAAATTGATGGCATCATTGATTACATCAAAAAAATAAAAGACTCACATAATAGTTCATTTCACAAAAAGTGAGAAACAGTACCTTCAGCTAAACACTGGGACATACAACCCCACCAAGTGGAGGTGCCAGATGAGAAGGGAATTATCATATCATCTTATATAGGTATATGGTGATAATGAGTACCGAAAAACAGCTTTGGCTTTCTATTCAATGAATAATGAATAATGAAACCCACGAAGCATTACACATAATCTTAAGTTTGGGAAGAGAAAGCTACAAATTGCCAAATACAAGTAGTTAAAAAGTATGATCAGGAATACTATATGTACCTCCTACTCCATTTCCTAATCATGGCAAACAATAATTATAAAACATAGTAAGTGATTACAAGTAGGTGAGAAGGAAATTAGTGGAGGGCACAGAGGAGCAAACTCAAACCTAAGTGGCTTCCTTGGCTTTAAAAGAAACTTTAAAAATTGTACCTGATTCCATCTATTGTCAAAGATGTTGCAGAAATATTGGTGGATATGACACATTTTCTAATTCCAGGTGGAGGTGGCAAAAATATTCTCCTCTGTTGATCTAAAATACACGTAAAGAGAAAATGTTAATTTACAACACACATTTGCCAAACTCCACTTTTGAAAGACGTACTTCTTTTCATTAAAAGTTATGTTTCCTTCACCTCTTTAATTATCTTGAATTCAAAATAGCAAAACTTATCTTTGCCTCATCTTTTACTGCTAACATTTCTAGATCCATTAAATCACAGATTATTATTGCTAAAATAAACCCTAGAGCAGAGTCCTTCATGTAGGTCATAGCTCCCTTTGAAAGTACTTAAAAGCTGTGGCCCTCTTCTCCATTAAAAGGCACATACGTATACACACACGTATACACACGTGCACACACACACACACACACACTTTAAACAATTTCAGGGTTTTCTGGGACTCACTGCAGTCCAACCATGGACTACACATTAATGACCTCTCTCTACCTTAAAGATCAACTAGCTAACTGGTTTTCACCCTTTGAGGTATATTTCTGATGGCTACCTCTCTAAGCAAGTAACACCACACTTATTTCCCCTACCCACACATTCTGAAGAGTGAACCCCAGCAACAAGGCTTGTACTATAGTGCCTTGTTCCTCCAACCATAGTTTATGGGACCAAAGATAAACATCTCCCCCAAGCTGGGGCAATCTGGAATTTGGAATAAGGTCCAAGAGATACTCTATTTGATTAGGCTAGTCTCTTGCAAAGAAGAAAAATGAACTTGTGAACCATAGGGAAGTGGTTAATGTACATGAAAGAAAGTCTAAAAAGAAAATAATGAATTAGCCATGAAAGTTAGTAAGAGAGTATTTCTGGGTTCCTGGCTCTTCCCAGGCCTGGGTGTAAAATAAGTAGTTAGATAGATTTGGCCAGACTTGCTCTCCTGCCAGGTTAAGCACAAAATAAGACAAGAGAGTTAAGAATGTTTGCAGGGGCGCCTGGGTGGCTTAGTTAAGTGTCTGCCTTCGGCTCAGGTCATGATCCCAGGATCCTGGGATGGAGCCCCGCATCGGGCTCCCTCCTCACCAGGAAGCCTGCTCCTCCCTCTCCCACTCCCCCTGCTTGTGTTCCCTCTCTCACTGTCTCTCTGTCAAATAAATAAATAAAATCTTAAAACAAAAAATGTTTGCAAGGAAATTACTATGGTATGGGTGAAAGAATGTAAGTGAAGGCTGATAAAGGACAAGTGTCAGTACGTTCTGGAAACTGTTGAATTATGAACAGTAGAGTATCTGGCAAAAACAAAGATGTTTAAAACTGAGATCAGAAATGATGGTAATGACAAAGTCTAGGATGGAAGCATCTGAATGGGTGGCTTAAGTGGGATGAAGGAAAAGATCACTTAGAGATTGTATAAGTGTACAGAGATCAAGAAACTTCAAAGCAAAGGATTGTTTGGGTGGATCACTCTACTTCAATAATCCCTAAAATTTAGGAGTGATCATTCCAGTGAGTATACAAGTCAATCTACTGGGGATATGAAAAGAAATTATTACCATTTTTATTTGTATGTTTCATAACATCTTTTTAAGCTGTTACATATATTTACTATTGTACATTATACAATAGAACAGTAAGTACATATATACCTTAAGAAGAAAAAAAATTAAATGCCTGGCTGTATTTGTTTTCCATAAGATATGCCCATATTTGTTTAGAAAATTCATCTTTTCTAATTGAGCAATCTCAAATTGTTTTCTTTTCAGTAGTCGAGAAAATCTTAACAAAACCTATTTTGAAATAATAAAGTACAAAACCTGTTCTTAAATAAAATCTTACAAAGATCCATGTATTCCCAGTATATATAACAGACCAAAGCTGGACCATTATAAGGGAGAAAAGGAGTGGCACAGATGAGCAGTTTTAAAATCATGGAACTAAGCCAACCATCTCATTTTATAAATGAGAAAACTAAATCCCAGAGAGGTCAAGTGACTGGCTAAGATTTACAGACAGACAAATTTGAAACGAAGTTGAGTAATGTTGCTATTCTTCCACATTATTCAGAAATTAATCTCACAAGTAAAGTGCTAGAAAGGCAGCTTATAAAAGATATCTGTGGAGAAGCTCTGAGGTAAATACAAAAATAATTCCAAAAAGACCTATTTCTCTTAGATTTATAGTTAACTTTGGTTAAGAATGATTTTTTAGGTATTAGACTTAGGTAGCTCATTTCTTCCAGATGGTTCAAAGGAGTTTTATACTACTTTGTAGTTCAAATTATGCTTATACATTATTTATGATCTGCTTGTTCTACTACAATGTAGCTCCATGAAACAAGGATTTTCTTTTATCCACGACATATCCCCACTACCTAGAACAATGTCTGGACCACAGAAAGTGTTCAATAGAGTTCAATGAATTGATAAATAAAAAATGCATTATATAAATATAAGTTAACATCCTTTCTACCGCACTACCCTAAAAATTTACATAAATTAAAAATGTCCCTTCTGAACATTTTTATCTATAATTAGGTCTATTTTTCAATCAACCCATTTCTAAAAATACCTAATTTTTTAAGTGTTCAGTTCAAGCAAAATTTCAGTTTAATTTACCATTTTGTTCACTATAATCAATTAAAAAGTCTTGAAACTGTTTTGACAAGACTCACGTTTATTTCATTTCCATTTCACCCACACACTTTAATACCATATTCCCCAAGTATAAACACACACCAGTTTAATTTTATATATATATATATTTTTTTTAGTAATCTCTAAACCCAGTGTGAGGCTCAAACTCACGACCCTGAGATCAAGAGTCGCATGCTCTTCTGAATGAGCCAGCTAGGCGCTCCAACACATACCAGTTTTATGTGTGTTTATAAAGGTTTGAAAAAAAAGTTAAATATATCCTAAAGCACAGTCTCACTCTCCAGGAAGGAAAGGGGAAATGGAATACTTTCATTAATATGTAGTTAGGACCTAGGATGTTATTAATAGGGAGGGCAGGGGATTGGCAAAGAGGCAAAAAAGATGTCCAAAGCCTACCAAGAAATAAGGATATTGAGAGACCACTCAACACTCATAATGAAGTAACGCTCCTATATTTATGCATATGACATATTATATGTTAAGGCCAATGAAACGTCCTCATAGAATATCTTGTCCCAAAGTCCCCCAAAAAGATTCCAAAGCAGAATTATTTCTAAGAGAGAGAGAGAAAGAGAAGAAAAAGAACATAACTTAAAGTAATAAAAACTGTCAATCAAAGGGGGAAAAAGATGACAGTTCTGGAGGAAAAGAAATAAGTACAACACTGCTTGGCTCAAACTGTACCCCTCTGGACCAAAGAAGTTATTTCTGGGTGAGTTAAAAATATCTTGAGAATTCTCAGTAACACAGCTGAAAATCAACTTCCTAACACAGAGAAAAGGCTTGAATAATGAGTAAATGCAACTGAAAAAGTAACTAGAAGGAAGCTAAAAAATATGGAAGACAGGCAATCCAACACAAGAGTAATCGGTATCCCTGAAGTAGAGAAACCAATAAATATATAAAAATTATATTCAAAGATATAACACAAAAGAGTTTCCCTGAAATAAGAACTGAATTTGCAGATCAAAAGTACACATCATAAAAGTTCATCTTGTTTGTGGTGGTCATTACACGGGTATGTACATTTGTCAAAATTCACTGAACTATACACTTAAAACAAGCATAGTTTATTGTATGTAAATTATACCCCAATAAAGTTGATTTTTTAAAAAAGCACATCAAATTCCAGGAAATTTTAATATAAAACACTCAACACCAAAAAAAAATCCTAATTAAAACTACTGAACTTTCAAAATCAAAGAAATTTTTTAAAAAAAGAGAGAAATTTTCAGGCAGACAGAAAAAGCAAATCACTTACAAGGAAGGGAAAAAAAAAAATCAGGCTGGCCTCAGACTTCTCCACAGCAACATTCAGTGCCAGAAGACAAGTGGGCAACTTCTACCAAGTTCTAAAGAAAAGAAAGTGTGACCCAAGAACATAAAACCCAGCCACAACATAGTTCAAGTATAAAGGCAGAAGCAAGACATTCTCAAACATAAAAGAGTAATAACAAAAAGTATCAAGAGCCCTTCTATTAGGAATAAAAAAGTTAACAAAACCCAGGCAATCGAAAATTAACGAAAAGTAACTTAAGAATGGAAAAACCATTGTAAAAGGATTGATGATAAACATCTAAACAATGTAAAAATAACTAACAAAAATCAGAAGGGAAAGATACAGAAGAGTCGAAGTATTTAAGTTCTTATCTTTCAAATCAGAGAATCAGCAGATAAGATTTCCAATCACACATGGTCTAAAAAGAAGCGATTAACTTCAACTTCTTAAAAATGTTCATCTTTTTAGACTTGACAGCAACCTTTTATATCATATTCTCATGTGGTAAAGAAAGTTACTTGACGTTTAACAATTCCTTCAAGTAAATTCACATAAAATTAAATACTTTTTAAAAAAGCAACTAATAGTATAATCTCACTTTAAAAAGTATTTCTATCAACCCACCTGTTTACTTCCTTATCCTTCTATATGTACGTACACACACACACACACACACACACACACACACACACACACAGAGCTGGTTATTTTTGTATGGAGGAACTTGAGGTAATTACTTTTACCTTTTTAACTTTGGACACTGCTTGAATTCTTTATAATGAAACTATATCATTTTTCCTTAATTGAATAGTTTCTCTTAAAGGAAAACTGGAGCAAAAATGTGGAGACACTAAGAGTGTGTTAATTCTGCACAGTGGGAAATGGATTGTTTTTGTACTTTTCTACACTTTAAAAATTTCTACAGAAGTCTAAAGGAAAAAACATTAAAGAAGATATATAACAAAATGCAATTTTTTGTTAGAAAAACCTAAACAATAAAAATATATTTATGTTAAAAATATATTTAAATATATTTAAAAAGTTTAGAACAATACACCTCAGAATATTAATAGTGATTATCACTTAACCATGTTGGTGATATCTAAGTTTATTTATCTTTCTTACTTTTCTGATTATATTTTACAACTACATACTCTACAACTATGTACTCTTTACAACTATGTCTGCTTTGTAAGACAAAAGAAATATTTTCCCATTTGGAGAGAGTAGAGTAAAAGTTTTTATGTGAAGCTCATTAGCCTTATTCCCCCCTCATCTTTAATCTTAACATTTAAGGAAATTATCACCGACAAAGCCAAATTCTAGGTACTTGCCAAAGTGAGATAATGTCTTTGTTTTGCAGGAAAAAGAAAGAAATAAAACTACTTTTAGATTAATGCAATATTTCCTCTTTTAAAATATTGGAAATAAAAAAGGAAATGTAATAAAAAATACTGCCTACTTTGAGCTTGAGAGAAACTTGCACTAATCCAAGGTAAAGCTCCTTTCCTTTTCTTCAGGTATTCTGAAAACACATGTACTATTTTTTCACCCCCTACTGAATGGATAACCAGTTATCAAATGCAGGTTTACCATGTGACCTCAGGAACATCAGTCTCTATCTGTTCAATAATGAAGTCTGATTATGCAAGAAAAACATTTATGGGTATATGTGCATTTTTCTAGAGAAAGAAACCATGGTTTTCATTATCTTTTAAAAAGAATCTCAGATTCCACCCTCTAAAAAGGCTAAGAAGCACCGAATTTCGATAATTACTTATAGTGCTAAAATAGTCAAATTCCATGCAAATATTTATTGCTTATGAAGTAACAGGTATATTTCAGTAAACCTGAAGAATTGCAAAATCTTGAACAAAAGAGGGAAGTAAGAAGAGCCAAAAGGTTCAAGGGAAACAAGAATAAGGTTCTAGACACAGCTAGCGTTTTGGTTTTTTTTTTAAGATTTATTTGAGAGAGAGAGAATGAGAGATAGAGAGCACGAGAGGGAAGAGGGTCAGAGGGAGAAGCAGACTCCCCGCTGAGCAGGGAGCCCGATGTGGGACTCGATCCCGGGACTCCAGGATCATGACCTGAGCCGAAGGCAGTCGCTTAACCAACTGAGCCACCCAGGCGCCCCACAGTTAGCGTTTTGATACAAGGTATAACAGAATGTCTAGCAGAAAGTGAAAAATCTGGAACTCATTTTAACAAACATCTAACCAGGACTTTTTCAACACAGAATACTCAAGTAGTTCACAATTTCAGAAAGGAGATGAGGCAACCATAACACAAGGGAAAATGTGTTAAGTGCCACAAGAGGTGCAGCAAAGCACAATGAGGTATAAACGAAGAAGAGACCAAAGTCAGTTGTGAGGTGGGAAATCAGGGAAGGTTTTAATCAAGGTGGTTGCACTCGTGAAACAAAACAGCAGGATTTCAGCCAGTAAGAGGAATAGAATAAAAGGGAAAAGGAGGAGTTCAAGTTAAGGGAAATATCAAATGCTGTCACAAAAAAGATGTAGAAGGAAATGGAATAAAAAATACCGCCTACACTTTGAGCTTGAGAAAAACACCTCAAAGGGTGGGGGTTAGAGTTCAACCCAGGGAGTGGGATCATATAATCTTGGCAATAGAAGGGATACCACAGCACCTCTTCACATCTGACAGTTGAGAATTTTTTGTCAATTAGGGAGATTTCTTAAGATGTCCCTTTAAAACAATCAGCTACCCTCATGGCTAGCCCAGAAATAAAAGCAAATACAACATGTCCACCTCATAATCTTCACTTATTCACTAAACCTAGATCTGAGTCATTTTTGAAACCTCTTCACAACAGGCTACAAGCAGGAAACCCTTCTTCCCTCTCCTCACTCCCAAGCACAAGCTTTATGTTCCTAAGACATAATAGGAAATAAAGGAAATAACATTTTAATAGTGTTTCTCCCCACCACCCGAAGTAGCAATAATAAAGAAAATAAGTGCCGTATTGTCTTAGTCAGACTTAAAAAAAAAAAAAAGCCTAAGATCCCAGGAACCTGCCACTCGCAACTTCACCTCACCCATTACTCAGTACCTCATCACCTCCATTTGAATGCCTCTTTGCATTGTAAGAAACTGCTCCCATAAATATTATTATGCTCATGATGGATCACCAGTAGCTCGCCCTTATAGTGCCCTTGGAACCAGAAGGGAAACTAAAATAAACAAAACCCTTCAGTAATGGCTCTACTGACAGGCAGCTCTACATCTTTACCATTCACACATATACGCCAACACAGAAAATCTCATACACTGGCAATTAAGGCTGAAAGCAGGCTGAAATCACACTGGAAGGATAATGAATGCCAAGTTATTAAGTTAGCATTTTAATTTAGCTGGTAATAGGGAATGGCTGAGACACCCAACAGGAAAATGATACAATCAGAGCTGTGCTTTTGAAAGATGATGCTTACCACTGCAGGTAGGATGGTAAATTACATCAGGGAAAACAGGTTAGCAGGTTATGTTAACAACTCAGGAAAGCAAATTGAGGATCCCAACTCTAATGATGACAATGAAAAACGAAAAAGAATGAATGAATGATCTGGACAAGACAAAAAAAAAAAACCCAACCTGTAGGAGTTGTCACTTATTTGGACTGAATGATCTAGGATGACATGATACACAGACTAGAAAGCCTTGTGAGAAGATCCAGGAGTTCTAGAATGCAGGAGTGAGACTTAACTAGAGATAGTCAACCTCTCCAAAACAGAGAACTCTAAGAAAACAGCAAGCTAAGGATAAAACCTTAAAAAATAGTCACATTTAGAGAGGAACAAAGGCTGGGAAGGATGGGAGGGCAGCACACTTAGAGAAAGAGTGGTCAGGAGAACCAGGTAATTAAGTACTATCCCAGATGACAGCATTTCAAGGACTTATTATTATCACAAAATCAAAATACAAACTAATGAAAAAAAAGCCACGAGATTTGAGAAATAGGAGGTCATTCACAACCTTTAATAGTATAAAAACTGGATTTCAGGCCATTAAACAAGATGCAATAGCAGACTCAGAATGCTATTTTCAATGTGAAAGTAACAAAAGAAAGAATGAAATTACTTATGTAGAAAAAAATATTTATATTGTTAATGGTTAATGACAAAGCAACTGTAATGAGTTTTGAATTACCTCAGCAGTAAACAAAATAAATTTAAAGGAGCCACTGGATCAAATCTCCAGAAAACAATGAAAACCTTAAATATCTAATAAAGACCCTAAGAATTCCCTTAAAGATACAAAAACCTAAAAATAGATTTCCATATGGAGGGCAAGGGCCTAATATCATCCCAAAAGAGATTTCTAAAATAGCACATGGTCTATGGTTATTTACCAAAACACATATTCCTAAATTTTTTTTGTTAATGTAAGATTAAGAACCACCTACTGAACAAAAACAAAAATACATATAAAATATAAAAAATATATATATAAAAACATTCAAATGCTTTTTACACATTTAATGCTAATCACAATCAAACTCTAAATAACTTCCCTTTTGTTTTACATATCAAATGCCATAATAAAGTAGTTTCACTAAATAAATTCTAAACCTAATTCAACACTATTTATTATGAACAAATATCAGAATAAGAGTTTGCATTTGCTCTTTGAAATTACAAAAGAACAGCATCATTCTTGAAAAGCAGACTGTATGCTACTTCAAAAGAAAACAATCCACTATGTTTAGTCTCAGATGTAGCTGGATGTATATGATTTCTAGAAATGCTTTGGCAATACTAAATTAGGTTTGACTTATTGTGCAAGACTGTTGAATCACAGATCTGTATCTCTGAAAGAAATAATGCAATATATGTTAAGAGAAAAAAAAAGAAGATAGCAGGAGGGGAAGAATGAAGGGGAGTAAATCGGAGGAGGAGACGAACCATGAGAGACGATGGACTCTGACAAACAAACTGAGGGTTCTAGAGGGGAGGGGGGTGGGGGGATGGGTTAGCCTGGTGATGGGTATTAAAGAGGGCACATTCTGCGTGGAGCACTGGGTGTTATGCACAAACAATGAATCATGGAACACTACATCAAAAACTAATGATGTAATGTATGGTGATTAACATAACAATAAAAAATTTAAAGTAAAAATTAGGTTTGACTTATGGTACTACTATCAAGAAATTGTAGTCCTAATTTCAAAAAATTACCAAAAATATTTTTGTTCTGCTGGGAGAGGACACAGCCTACTCTTAAACAATATCAAGGTGCGGGGGGGTGGTCCAAGGCTCCTGAAAAAGTGAATATGAAAAGACTGAGAAAAAAAATCACTTCTCTCAAGGAATGCTGGTTCCCTTAAAGTTCTATTTCATGATCTGGGTGTTGGTTATAAAAATGAGTTGTTCGTAAAATTAATTGACCTAAACGCTTAGGATCTGTACACTACTCTGTATGTATGTGATTATTCAATAATTTTTTTAAAAAATTAGTCAAATTTTCTATTCTAGTGAGGAATTACCTGTTGTCATAGATCCATAACATGGCAATATTAACAAACCATCCAGAGTTGTATCTTGAACATCATAATCATAATCAACAGACTCTGCCATCTGAAAAAGTAACTCACAACTTTTTTCAATTTCAAACTGACCTGAAATGAGGAAGGGAAAATAATGTCAGCAACTGAATAGCAAAATTAATTTAAGAATGAAAAAAAAAGAAGTCTTCTAGATTATTTTTGCATAATAGCTATTTTCAATCTCATTTGATCTGAAGAAGATGAACACATAAATTGTACCAAATCTCAACAATAGATTTAAAAACAGAACACGAGTTTCCAAGGAATTTAAACCCCTACAGGAATAAAAATGTTTATAATCTTCAAGCCTATCATCTTGTTAACACAGTATTTGAGGAAGACTCAGTAAAGTTAATCATTAATATAGAAGAATCTAGTCTAGGAGATACAGCATCTAGGTGTATCTCAAAATACTTAAGTAACCTGAAAAAGGCAGAGACCATTACAATGTCTCACTTCTGACATAAGTACAAGGCAGAGTAGGAGGTGAGCGATGAAATGACTCATTTCTGTTAGTAGGATGCTGCTAACTGAAGAATCACACTAGCTTAGGATTTAATCTATTTTTGACTTCCAAAAAAGGCCTGTCTATGAGACATGGATTCAACACCTTATGTACTGCTATCACACAGTACCATCCCACCACTCAAAGAAGAAATGAATTAGTAAGATGTCTTTTGAAATAATGGAATTAATCATTCAGATCCAGGACTGATCTGACCACTTTGGTGTGGTAACAGCTCTATCTAAGATAGACTAATAAAATATTAATACTTTACCATTTAATATCTTTTTACTAAAAGGTCAGTGTGT
Source organism: Eumetopias jubatus (assembly GCF_037043125.1). Classification (NCBI taxonomy): domain Eukaryota; kingdom Metazoa; phylum Chordata; class Mammalia; order Carnivora; family Otariidae; genus Eumetopias; species Eumetopias jubatus. The sequence continues at coordinate 115,993,691 of NW_028274816.1, read as the reverse complement.
TTACATATGTTTACTCATGAGACTGGCAGTTTTTATGGCAGTATAGAATTATCTTATATATCTTAAATAAGACAGAATATCTAAAGCTTTCAGATAATCATACAAAGCTAAGGTAATGAGTTAAAGCCCAGATTTTCCAACAAAAGTAACACTATTGTGGTGCCACATTCTGCTCTTATATAAATAGTAAAATTTTTAAACCTGATACTGAATGCTCACCAGTCAGAAAAACCAAGATGTCTCCAGCCATTTCATTCAAATGGATATCCATGGTCACTTTAACAATCTAAAGCAAGAAACACAAGCATAATATGCTGATGGAAATACAGTCCCCCACTCCCAACCACCTCCCCTTATTCCACAGAAAAATTAAATTTGGTTCTCGAAACTTCTAGGACCTATAAGGGCTGCTATTAAAATAAAAGGGAATAAACGAATTACTGAACTACTCAACTAGAATCATAAATATAAAAAAAAGACACAAAAAGGATGCCAAGTAATACCGCTTGAATATATGCAGTATTTTCTCTGTCTCGTGGGCCAATCAAATTGCAGAATTTTTCTCTCACTGGATAAAGCCTTCCAGGTATATCAAATATTGGACAATTTCCAAAGAATGTAGAGAGCTTGGCTAATTCCATAGTTGCTGACATCACCACAACTTTCAAATGTTCCTTCCTATTAGGAGACTTCTCCTGAAATAACTTCTTCAATAAACCAAATAAGATGTCCTGAAAAAAAGTAAATTTCTAGTAAGTCACGAGTACGCCTACCAACCAACTTATTTTAAATATTTTGCTTTCCTAACCAAAGAATTCCTATTTCAATAGATTAAAATGTAAGCAAGACCAAGCAATTCTCTACAGGGTAAAAGCTACCCCAAATAAGTAAACTAATAAACAACCAGCATATTAAAATACTCACTGTAGTTAGAGTTCTCTCATGGGCTTCATCTAAAATGATGACACTGAACTTGGTAAGATTTGGATCTCCCAAAATATGTTTCAGTAAACATCCATCAGTCATATATTTGATTGCAGTTTCCTAATGTTCAAACAGCAGAGTGTATCAACTTATATATATAGTGTTAGAGAAATTCACCCCTATTTGCATAATAAATTCCCCCCCAAATGTGCAGCCATTAAGTGATCCACCTAATCTGACTAAATAAAAAAGTATATAAATTAGTCTAATAACAAGGATGGTAAATTGTAAAACTTGTGATCTATACAGGGACATAGAAAAGGAACTAAGGTGGATGTTCTGGGATAAAGCAACAAAAGGGGCCAATAAGGAGATATAAAGTAGTCTGGTGAAAGTGGTAAGATAATGCAATGGCTTCCCATGAGCAAGTTGTGGGAAACAACAATGAAATGGGATGCATTTCCCTGTCTCAGCCACTATTTTTTTCTTTTAAAGATTTTTTTATTTATTTTTTGACAGAGAGGGAGACAGCGAGAGGGAACACAAGCAGGGGGAGTGGGAAAGGGAGAGAAGCAGTCTTCCCGCTGAGCAGGGAGCCCGATGCTGGGCTTGATCCCAGGACCCCGGGATCATGACCCTAGCCAAAGGCAGATGCTTAACAACTCAGCCACCCAGGCACGCCTTAGCCACTATTTTAGAGGACTCAGAAGAAAAGGCAGAGGAAAGAGGTACTCAATTTCCTCTCACTCTCTTTCTTCCCTATTTGCTTATTTTAAAAATTGTGTCTGTCAAGGATGCCTGGGTGGCTCAGCTGGTTAAGTGTCTGCCTTCAGCTCAGGTCATGATCTCAGGGTCCTGGGATTGAGCCCCACATCGGGCTCCTTGCTCAGCAGGGAGCCTGCTTCTCCCTCTGCCTGCCATCCCCCCTGCTTGTGTGCTCTTTTTCTGACAAATAGATAATAAATAAAATTTTTAAAAAATTGTGTCTGTCACCTAGCATTAAAACAAGGTGAGAATAAGGTCCAAAAGCTAGAAGTTAACAACAGTATACACATAAAACAAGAGAAGAAAAAAGAAAGAAAACTCCCCAGCAGTAACCACTAGGAAGGCAAAGATAGTATTCTGGGGAGTCACTGTGTGTCATAATTGATGGCCATTCCTATTAGGGACCATATTTAATTAGGCATTGTTTTGTATTTGGTACAGGATTAAAAAATCCTGAAGGAATGTAAATTATAACCATTAACTACTAAAAAGAACACAATTTTAAACTTGTTGGTGCCGTGAATACAGAAGATATGCTTACTGACTTTGCTAAGTTGACTTCAGGAATACAAATATACACTACGGATGAATCTTGAAAACATTATGCTAAATGAAACAATCCAGACACAAAGGACCAAATATTGTGTGATTCAACTTATATGAGGTACTTAGAAAAGGCAAATTTGTAAAGACAGAAAGTAGAATAGAAGTTACCACAGGCTGAATGGAGGAGGGAATAGGAGAGTTAATGTTTAGTAGATATAGTTTCTGTTTGAGATGATGAAAACATTCTGAAAATAGAGTGGTGATGGATACACAACATTGTAAATGTATTTCATACCAATGAAATGTAACACTTAAAAACGGTTGAAATGGCAAATTTTACGTTATATATATTTTAGTACAATAAAAAATTGTTTCAAAGATTACAAATGTAAGTTACAGGTCCAGGATTCTTACAGCTAAAAAACCATAAAATAAAAGAATCCTTAAAAAAATAAACATAACTGTCACTTATAAACTAATTGAGAAGGGAGAAAATAATAAAACTACTGGGCACTTCAGAGCTAAATCATTTAACAAAGGACAACAAAAATTAATTCTAATCTTGGGCTTTGTTTAAAATATAAATGCAAATTTGAAGTTAAAATCTTTCATAACTTTCTCCAATCCTTCTATAAGTCTATAGGACTTAAACCGCAATAAAACTTTTGTACCTTAGAGCTGCAATCATCAAAACGAACTTGGTACCCTACTTTGGATCCCAAAGTGCATTTCATTTCTTCAGCAACCCTCTGAGCAACTGATATAGCAGCTACTTTTCGTGGTTGAGTCACACCAATCATACCATGTTGTGAAAACCCTATCAAAACCAGAGGTAAAAAAAAAAAAAAAACACAAAATTGTTAACAATTGTTTCCAATTAGGGCTAAATTGTTTCAGACCAATCAACACAAACTGTTCCAAGTGTTTCCAAAAGAAAACTGCAAATTAACAACATACTGTTTTACAAATGCACCATGGAAATTTAAGTAGTAATAAAAAATAAGAATACATATTTTCCATTAAAATACATATTTTATTAGGTTCCCCCCCTAATTTCAGTCTAAAGATTTACTCTAAAGAGTAAGCCAAAAATGTTTAAGTCCTAGGAATCCATAAAATTTCACAGACTTCCTAAAGATTTACTTTTGCCACAAAAGTTTAAATATACCACCTTTCATAGATTCATTTTTTTACCATTTTATTATCTCTGAAAGAAAGATGTGTCTTACAGTTGATGGTATTTTTTTATTAATAGTATGTAAAATAGTGGTAAATGTCTCAATAAATGGCGCATTAGATTTGATGGATTAGAATAAGTTAATATCAGCTAAGAAATGTTTATTTTTTATATGAATAACATCCAGTATAATTTTGCTCTATACCAACCTTATGATAGTAAGTTCTACCATATTGAAGCAAAGACACTTTAAGGGTAATTTGTTAGCTGGCTTGGGTTATGGAGTCAGGGAATAAATACTTACCTGATAATACTATGGAAAAAGAACCAAGAAATACTAATGTAAGCAACAGATATCACTATATTCCTGTAAATTATTTCAATACCCAATGGTTAACAGTATACTGCAAATCAACCTCATTCTATAACAGAGAATCAGTATCTACCTATAATTGAGATTATTACAGTAATTAAAAATGGAAAAATCATCTGAATTCCTGAATATGAAATAAGACCATAAAAAAGCAGGGAAGATGTAGGGAGGATGTGCCAAGAGAAGAATTGGGGCTGTAGAACAAATGGTGGGCATTTGTGCAATACAGAAGTCCTATTAGCTTTTAAGAGGATATATTTTTAAATACTCCCAATATTATCCTAGAATAAAATTACCTGCTTCATACAGATATTTTGGTAGTTGAGTTGTTTTACCACTTCCTGTATTTCCAGTAACAATAAGGAATGAATTGTCCCTCACAGCTTGAATAAGCTTTTTTCTTTGTTTTTGAATAGGAAAAGTTGGAGTAGTTCCTCCCTCCTGTGATGTGCATCCTTTCTCTTCTGTAATAACAGAAAAACAATTGTGCAATTAAAAGGACTGTCAAGATATCTTTGACTCAATTTCCCAGAACTGAATAGAGAAAGACAATAGAATTTTAGGGCTGGAAAGGATCAATCCATGACTTCTCAGGTAAATCATCTATGTCCAATTTGTATGTGAGGGTTTACAAGCCCAGAACAACTTTTTAGTAAAATCTAATAACATGAGCATTTGCTAATGCATGACTCAGAGTACTTGACAATGTAAGCCTAGCACAAGGCAATGTATATGCAAGCATACCTATATAGAAGCGCAAAACCCAATTTTATTAAACAATAGACCAAAAGCTAGAACACAGCAGGAAACTCTCAGCTGAATTAAAAAAAAAAAAAAAGCCACCTGTGTTTGCTTCTGATTCATGGTTCAAGTTAGGTCCCTGTTCAGAGTGACTGATATCCCAGAAGGCCAAGTGGTGGGTAACCATGGAAACTGGCTCCTGGAAACTGGCTCCCTTCATGCCATACCCAAAGGCAGGCTGGCGGCCCGACGAGTTGGGGGGGCGGGGGGGAATGGATGGGTAGAGAACAAAGGCTTTATGAGCCTCTTTAAGAGGAGAACGCGTCTAGGTGTTGGGGTTCACTTTTTTATCCCCCAGCAAGGTTTTCACCCAACTTGGATCTGGGACCGCCCCCCTCTAGACCAAAGTGCTCATTGGACGCAAAGTTCGCCTCCGGCTTGGAGGCGAGGAGAACGCTGCGGTCTCCGCTCCACTTTTCTCTGCCCGCCAAAAGCGGACTTTTATCCCCCCAAAACCCCCATGCCGAAACTCCCGCTGGCCTCCGCAGCGTCCCGCGGACCGCACCTCTATCAGCGATGGAAACAGCCGAAGGCCGCTCTTCCTGAAGGTCTATTGACCGCTCACCCTCCTCCTGCCGCCTTGGCGCCCTGCCCGCGACGGCGGGAAACCGGGACATAGACCTGGCCCGGAGCGGAGGTGAGCACGTCCACCGATCTGGGGAGATGGGAGGGGAAAGGCGAAGACGCGCCCTGATGACGTCGAGGTGTTTACTTCCGCGCGTGCGACTTGGAACGAGGGGAGGGGGAGCTGTTAGGTGACGTGGCGCGCGGCTGCCGGAAAGCTCTCCCCACCGGCGCGACCCGGCGGGGCTACCAGCCGAGGGACCAGCCCCGAGGGTTTCCTGCCTTTGCAGGTGTGCGCTGAGCCTAGGGTGCTGATGCCATCCCCAAGGTCCGGAAGGACCTCTTCCTACTTCTCTTGTGCGCAGAAGAGCCAGGTGACACCCCTCTTCTAAGCTGCTGTGGTCACTGTAACCCTGTTCTGCCTTCACACACCTAAGTGATGTGACCCTTTGCCAGGAGCTGGAACCTTGCCAGAGTGCATCGTTCCACAACACATTCTCACCTTGCTCATTCTGAAATGACCTGTTCACTTCAGAACTACTGAGTTGCAGAGCTGAACTTCTAGTTCTGTAGTGTCCAAAGCTTCCGTCCCACACGCTGTTCATTTCCTCCATAGGGCCCTGCATTTCAATTTATTTTATTCCCCTTTCCCCCAACTAGAGCGGGAACTTTTAGAAAACCACGGTACACTCAGCCCAACAAAGTGATTCAGAATGGGCCTTCAATACTTGAATTTTCTGGATGGTGAGTGAATTATTGATCGTCAGAGGAATTAAACTCACTTGATGGATATGGCTTTCTTGGAAACCACAATAGCAGAAAAGTTAAGCAAATATGCAACAATCAGGTGGGGTGACTTTTTCAGAAAAGGTAATTTGGAGGGCAGATCTTATTGTAGAACCTTCCAACTTTGTAAATAGTGTCAATTATAACAAAATCAATGCTAGAAGATTGTTTATTGGGCTTTTCAACCATCCCTACTATTAGAATTAACCAACACTTAGTGCCAAAGAATACAACTCAAAGTTGTCCCTTCACCATTAACTAAAGGCCGGTATGCCCCTATCTGATCAGGCTTCAAAAGATGTCACTGGACTCCAAGATTTTTCTGTGCTCATTAAAAATGTACCAACTTTTGGGGCGCCTGGGTGGCTCAGTGATTAGGCATCTGCCTTTGGCTCAAGTCATGGTCCCAGGGTCCTGGGATAGAGCCCCACATCCTCGGGAAGCCTGCTTCTCTCTCCCACACTCCCCCGGCTTGTGTTCCCTCTCTCGCTGTGTCTCTCTCTGTCAAATAAATAAATAAAATCTTAAAAAAAAAAGTGTGAGAAATAGAAATTGCACTCTGCTATTTCATAGATAGTCTTTCAAAATGTTCTTGAATCCAAGCAATTTGTTTCTGAGCATTCAAAATAAAGGAAGGAGGCTCAATATTAGAGATTTACAAAATGGAATAAAATTTTTTAAATCATCTTCAGGAAAGAAAGGAGACTATAGAATCAATGTTACAACTTAAAAGAAAGTAATGGAGCATAAGAAAAAGTATCAAAGTATTAATACAATAAAATCCAGAAAGTTACAAACACCAGACAAATGGTGCTATGTAGAAAGCTAATCACAACAGGAAGTCGCAGAAAGAGAGTGAGCAGTAGTGTCAAAGTACATGCATTTTTTTCCAGTTCATGAATTTGACCAAAACAATAGTTGTCTTGGTAAAGAGAGGCAGAGAGAAGCCAGATTGTAAGTGGGTGAGAAGAGAATTAGCAAATTAAAAATATGCATGATGCATCTGGAAATGTTTGGTTAGAATCAACTGAGCTAAATGAAAGGGAAAGAAAAGAATAGCCAGAACAAGATGCCACTGCTACAGTGTATAAATGGTGATTTTAAAGAGACGTGGTCAATGAAATCATTGAGGTACAATTAGAAGATGTGTTTGGGAGAGTTGAAACACAGAGGTACTGATGAGAAAAAGTGAGTTCACATTTTGAGAAAGGATGCAGGGTTGGAAGAGACAGAACAAACTTTTAGTTAAGGCAGTATTATAAATCTGCATTTGTGGCAAATTTGTATCCCAAAATATAAATCTGATTGTTCCTCTGTATTTTCCTTCCCTATTTCTAACTTACTTGTAAACCAAAGGCCTTTCTTCCTCTCCAGCCCCCACCAGAGCAGAAACAAAGATCCAAGGACACTGCCAACCTAAGGGCCAAGACCAGAGCCTCCTGTGCATGAAGAACTATTTTCTCTCAAGACTGTTGGGACTGGACCTAGGGAGAGGGAAGAGGGAAGGAAGAATGTAATGAGAAAGGAGGAACAAGAGAAGGAACAGAGCCCTCAAAGTGGTCAAAAGAAAAAGGTTTGAAAGTTCTAATGAAAGAAATTCAGGAAGATGAACCATCCTCAAAGGTGGAACCCTCCTCCTTTAAAAATAAATCAAGGTGAGGGGGCGCCTGGGTGGCTCAGTCAGTTAAGCAGTTAAGTGTCTGCCTTCAGCTCAGGTCATGATCTTGGGGTCCTGGGATCTGGGATCTAGCTCCGCTTCAGGAACCCTGCTCAGCAGTCTGCTTGTCCCTCTCCCTCTACCCCTCCCCCGACATTTGTGTGCACACACTCTCTCTCTCTCTCTCAAATAAATAAATGATCTTTATGGTAAATAAATAAATCAAGGTGACCTTTCCAGGTTGTTGGCCATGTGGGTCATAGCCACGGGTCCTGTGCTGAGATGCTCCAAAACCTTGTGAAAAATGTTTGGGTCCCCCTGAGCCCTGCTATACCCAGGTTTACCAGGAGATTTGGGTAGGAGTGGAGTTGATGGGCTTCATTGTTTAGAACATCAGGATTGCTGATAAAAGAAGTAAAGCTTTTAAAGCTTCGAGTCCTGCACCTGCTCCAGGTCATTTACTAGCTTTACTTGGAATGCACATCAGATAACATGTCAGTCTGGCTGTAAATCTCAGCAAGCTCTGTTAGATGGGAAGACTTGTACGCTTGTAGACGTGTTGTTTCCTTTGTGGCATGAATCAATGTAACTGAGGGTAAAAGAAATCATCAGTCCAAGGTAAAAGAAATCATCACACTTCTCCCCCGCTCATCCAGGAGTTAGCTTCTCCCTCTGCCCCTCCCCCTGCTCATGCACAGTTTCTCTCTCTCTCTCTCTCTCTCTCTCCCTCTCTCTCCCTCCCTCTCTCTCTCGTAAATAAACAAAATATTTTAAGGGGGGCATGCACCTGGGTGGCTCAGTCGGTTAAGCGTCTGCCTTCAGCTCAGGTCATGGTCTCCAGGTCCTGGGATCGAGCCCCATATCAGGCTCCCTGCTCAATGGGGAGTCCGCTTGTCCCCCTACCCCTCCCCAACCCCCCAACTCATGCTTACTCTCTCTCTCTCTCTCTCTCAAGTAAATAAATTTTTTAAAAATCTTTAAAAAAAGGAATCAGAGGTCTTAATCAATCTCATAAAAAAATAAAAAGAGAAATCATCATACTTTCTTCTCTTTTTAATCTCATGTTTCTGATGTCCAGATATTAAGATCTGAGTTAGTATCACAGAGCCCCTCACCAAGCAGTCATTAAATCATTCATCAGTGACTCAATTTAATTGAGAGATTGATAAGGATTGAGACACTTCTAATCATTGCCAATAAAAATTGATGATTTACAGGTATGCATATAATCTTGAATAAAAGTGTAGAATTCCATTATTCTATTAGTAAAATAATGCCTCTTTCAAAAGAAGGCTCAATGATTACTCTTCCTATTCATTCATTCATGTATTCATTCAGCAAATATCAGAATACACAACTCTTACATGTATCCTTTTTTTATAAAGATTTTATTTATTTATTTAACAGAGAGATAGTGAGAGAAGGAGCACAGCAGGGGGAGTGGGAGAGGGAGAAGCAGGCTTCCCGCCGAGCAGGGAGCCCGATGCGGGGCTTGATCCCAGGACCCTGGGATCATGACCTGAGCCGAAGACAGACACCTAATGACTGAGCCACCCAGGCGACCACATGTATCCTTTTTAATAGTCATACAGAGGCATAAAAATATGTGTAAGACATGATCCCTACCTTCAATGAGGTTACATGTATTCAAGGAGATGAAATATTTAGAAGAGGAAAAACTAGCTAGAGTGATCAGGGAAGGCTTCTCGGAGTTAGTGGCATTTGAACTGAGATTTGAAAATTGGGAATATTCCAGTAAGTGCCAGGGAAAGATCCTGGATAGAGGAAATCTCACAAAGGCACTAATAATGGAGTGATCAAGATATGATTAAGGATTATTGAGAAATCTACAAAATCAATGTTCTATCTCCAGTCATAGTCTCTGTAAATCTTTCACTTGCCTGAAGGTGGCAAGCTGGGTTTATTTGAAACTTTAGAATCACTATTATTTGAAAGAAAAATGAAACAGTATTATTTCTCTGAAAAACAATTTTTTCATTGACATTTAACTCATAAAATCAAAAAGTGGAAAAAGATAAAAAAATTACTAACCTTAACATTACTTACTAACATTATATTATTATATTAAAATCTGTATATATTTAGATTTTTTTTAAAGATTCTATTTTTAACTACTCTCTACACCCATCATGGGGCTCGAACTCACAACCCTGATTTTAGTATATGTGCTGCCGAAGCGAGCACTCGAACCCACAACCCCAAGATCGAGAGTCATATGCTCCTCCAACTGAGCCAGCCAGGCACCCCTAGTATTACTTATTTTAAGGCCATAGATTTTAGATATTTTAATTTTTAATTTAGATACTTAGATATTTTAAATTTTAATATTTTATTTTCCTTACTAATTTCTCAGTTATGATACAATTTTTTTATTTGAAAAAATAAGAGAGAAAAGGAGATTATACTTATTTTAAGTTTATTTATTTATTTTAAGTAATCTCTTACCCAAAGTGGGGCTCCAACACATGACCCCGAGATCAAATTCACACAGTCCTCCAACTGAGCCAGCGAGGTGCCCCTAAAAGGAGGTTATACTTTTAAGTATTAACGTTAAAATCTGTGATCAGCCTTGTTTATAAATCTTTTGAGAGTAGTCAGGTTTATTGAGACATAATTTCCAAATGGTAAAATGCATCCTTTTTTTTTTTTAGTGTATAGTAGTGAGTTTTATGAGTTTTGACAAGTGCATATGGTTTGTAACCACTGCTGTCATAAAGATATAAAACACTTCATCATTTTAACAAATTACCTTGTGCTCCTTTGTGGTCAACCGCCTTCTTCACCTCTAGGCCCTGGAAATGACTGATTTGTTTTCTGTCTCTATAGTTTTGTTTCTTCCAAAATGTGATATGAATGGACTCATATAGTATGTATTCTTTTTAAGTCTTGCTTTTTCTTTCATTCAGCATAATTACCTTGAGTTTCATCTAGAATTGCATATAGTTGTAATGTATATCAGTAGTTCAATCCTTTTTGTCTGAGTAGTATTCCACAATTTGTTTATCAATTCATTAGCTAAGGGACATATATGTGTTTTCCAGGTTTTGGTGATCATGCATAAAGTCACTACAAACATTGACATACAGGTTTTTGAGTGACTGTACATTTTCATTTCTCTTGGGTATATACCTAGAAGTGGAATTGCTGGGTTAAATGATAAATGTATGTTTATAAGAAACTGCAAAACTGTTTTTCCAAAGGGACTGGAGCATTTTGCACTTTTACCATCCATGTATGAGAATTCCAGTTGCCCAGCACCTTTCCTAGTACTTGGTATTATCAGGTTTTTTGTTTTGTTTTACCCATTCAAGTAAGTAGTAGTGGCATGTCATTATGGTTTTAATCTGCATATCTCTGTGGCAATGATGTCGAACATTGTTTTATGTATTTACTTGTAGTCCTTGTATCTTTGATGAAGTGTCTATTCAAGTCTTTTGTCAATTTGCATGAGCGAAGGAAGGGTTGCTTATTTTCTCAGTATTTAGTTTTGGGAGTAACTTATAGATTCTGGATTCAAGTCCTGTATCACTTATGTGCTTTGCAAATATTTTGGCCTAGTCTATGGCTTGTCTTTTAATTTTCTTAATTCTGTCATCCAAAGTGAAGTTCTTTTTTTTTAAAGATTTTATTTATTTATTGATTGATTTGAGAGAGAGAGATAAAGAGCCAGAGCACAGGCAGGAGGAGAGGCAGGGGGAGAGGGTGAAGCAGGCTCTCTGCTGAGCTGGGAACCCAACGCAGGGCTTGATCCCAGGCCTCTGAGATCATGACCTGAGCCAAAGGCCGACACTCAACTGACTGAGCCACCCAGGCACCCCCTTTTTTCACCTTATTTCCCAAATATTACACTCTATTTTAAAAAGAACAATTTGTATCAGGGTTTCTCTACCTTTTATTTTATTTTATTTTATTTTATTTTATTTTATTTTATTTGGGAGTGGTAGGATTTCAAGGTATTTTCAGATGACACTATCTCTGCACTGTCTAGAATTATGGAATTTTAAACTCCAGCCCCCCTTTTTTAGAGATGAGGAAACTGAGACTCAAAGATCTTCAGTGAGTTGCCCAAGGTCATACAACTAGAAGAAGGCAGAGCAAAGCCCAGGGTACAGCTTTCCAAATCTCCAGGCCATTGCTCTTTCTGCCAACTGTGTGTGGCCCCCTTATGAAATGTGTCATAGCTTTATTCCTACTTATTAAATGTGGATATTTGTTGCAACAGTAGGCTTTTATCTAAAATTTCATTTTCAGTGCTTTTCCATCTAGTACATGAAATTTGACTAAGCAAAATTAAACCCAGTTCTTATAAAATACTGCCAAGCTTTATCCAGTGCCACTGGGTTTACAAATCTCATCACAAAGTAAATACACACACACAAAGGAAACATAATCTAGGCAAAGGAAACAAATCTAATTTAGTAATCTAAAGATTACTAAAATGCTGGCATTTTAGTTGATAATTCTAAGACTTTACACTTATACATAATTTTTACTTTACATTAAATTAGCTATGTTTCTCATTCAATTTTAAATTAGACAGAAAATTCATCTTTTTCACTATATGGGACTTTCAGCAAGCTGGTGAATTAAATCTGAGTGGTCCAGTCTAGCCTCATGCAACAAAAACATATATATGCTGGATAAAACATAAGAAAAGGAAATCCCTAGATACCAGAAACAGGAAATGCAAATCTATTAAAAATTAAAAACTGTTATGTGGGGACAGTCTCCTGTGAGGATACTTTCAGAGTACAATATAATTTCCATAGAGTAAGCATGCCCTACTGAAGGTGAGTTCACAACAACAAAAAGTGCACATCACATGAAGAAATAAACCATCATTAGAGAGATCAGGAACCCAGCAAATAGGAAAACTGTACCCCAAGAACGAGAAATAATAGGAAAATCCTAAGGAGACTATAAAATAAGAGTTTTAAAATATTAAAAAGATAAAAGAATAGAAATCATAATGAAACAAGAGAACATTATAAAAATAAACAGAAAGATTGAAAAAATAATAAAATTAAATATTCAAAATTAAAAAATAATCATTGAAATTAAAAACTCAGTGGAGTTTAAAGAAATGAAGAGAAAGGAATGAAGTAGAAGACAAAGCTGAGGAAATCACCTCAAATGTACCACTTACGTATGAAGAGATGGAAAATATGAAAAAGAAAATAAGAGATATGGAGAATAGAATAGAAAGGTCCACTATATGTTTAAATGGAGTTCCAGAGTGATGGAATAGACAGAGTAGGAAAAAAAAGTAATATTTGAATAGAGAATCTTTGAGCCCTATAGAGGAAAAAATAAAAATCATATACACCTAAACAAAGCGAAACACAGAACACAATAGAAAGAAAACCTTAAATGCAACAAGATAAAAAAGATTTCCTACAAAGGAACAATAATACAATATCAGATATCAACAAAAATTGAGGACAAAAGACAGTAGAATAGTAGGCATCACCACATTGTTAATGGAAAATAATCAAGAAGTCTATACTCAAAATGTCATTCAAGAGTGAGACTGAAATCAAGATATTTTCAGACATATACTAAAATAGTTTACTAGTAATAAATCATTGCCTAAAATATACTCAAGTGTGTTCTTCAAGATGAGGGAAATTTAACCCAGGAAAAAGGATTTTCTATAAGTACGAATTGTGAACAACTTAGTAAAGATACTGGTAAATCTAAATTAATGTTGAGTATCAAAAAGCAATAATGATAAATACTTCTAAGATGAGAGGATTTTTGAAAAGGTGAAACCAAAATATTGTAAGAACAAAAATAATGGGAGTGTGAATCTTCTAATATTGTGTATTGTTCAAAAGAGGCTGACAATATTTTAGGCCCAGTTGAATGTGCATGTTATAAATTTAAAGGTAAACATTGAATAAATAAAATGAAAGTGTATATTGTTTTCATAAATGTAAAACAGAAGCAAAGTAAGTTGTTGATTTTACCACTCTGAAGAAAATATACTAGGGGCGCCTGGGTGCCTCAGTCGGTTAAATGTCTGCCTTCTGCTTAGGTCATGATCTCAGGGTCCTGGGATCAAGCTGGGACCCTGCTTCTACCCCTCACCCCCCTCATTTTTTTTTCTTCTCTCTCTCTCTCTCTCAAATAAATAAATTGAATCTTAAAAAAAGAAAGAAAGAAAGAAAGAAAATACACTTGACAACCATGAACTTCTCAACAAAGAGAAAGTATCCAAGGAAAATGGATAAAACCAACCAACCAAAAAAAAATGTTTAAAGGATATATATAATTATAATGAAGAAAAGACCAATTTTAAAATTGTATAAACCTATAAGAAAATAGCAAGTTTTTTTCCTGATACTTTTTCTATGTCACATAAAGCTTTCTGTAAATAAACCTGAAACTGCAACTCTTTACCAGAGAAACTCCTTTTAATCCCATAATAAATAAAGGTTAATATTTTTAAATATTAATACATATTAATATAACATCCAAGGCAGTGGAGATGAGAGATAAACAACTCAATAACTCAATAGAAAGAAGGAAAGTATAGAAAAGGAAGCAAAGAAAAAGCATGGTAAATGGAAAACACAAAATAGGATAGTAGAAATAAATTCTACTATATTAGTAAAGTTGCAAAAGTATACTTAACAGCATGATATCATTTAAATAAAATTTTAAACACAAAAATAATAGCATTGCTATAGGCACATACCTATGTAGTAAAATTTTAGAAACATGGGATACATACTAACTTTTGGATACAGGTTACCTATGGTAAGTAGGAAGGAAATGAAGGAGGGTTGTTTCAAATACATTTGTAATTTGTGTGGTTTTTTTTAAAGATTTTATTTATTTATTTTACAGGGAGAGACACAGCGAGAGAGGGAACACAAGCAGGGGAGTGGGAGAGGGAGAAGCAGGCTCCCCACTGAGCAGGGAGCCCCATGTGGGGCTCCATCCCAGGACCCTGGAATCATGACCTGAGCCAAAGGCAGACGCTTAACAACTGAGCCGCCCAGGAATTTGTGTTTCTTTCAAAAGAATCTGAAACAATATGGCAACATGTTAAGATTTGCTGTTGCATACATAGATGGTTACCATGTTATTTTCTATACTTTTCTATATATCTGAAATACTGACTCTAGATTAAAAACTCCCAAGACATTGTCTCACAGAGAAATCTAGGTAATTAAGCCTTTTTGTGCAAATAAATAATTACATATTTTCACTGGTCATGAGGACACTGAAGGAGACTACAAAATTGTCTTTCTACATCAATTGTAAACACAGCTTACAGGAAAGGCACTGTACCATACTACATGTCTCTCTAGTTATCTCTACGACTCTCTAGCCGCTTGTAGAAAAGTTGAAAATAGAAGATCCTTGAGATCCAAGACTGTATTTCTGTCCATATTGCCAATATTTGGTATTTTTTAAAGGAAGGAAAGAAATAGAGGCATATAAAAGGTGCCCATCTCTTGTGGGAGCTTTGTTGTTTCCATCTTTTGGGTTTTCTCACTATCCATAGGTTCAAGGCAAAGTGTGTCTTTTGTCACTGGGATTATGAGATTAATCTTTCTCTGATGCTTGAGAAGACAGAGAAGAAAGCACAAGGCCAAATAAAAAAGAAATGGAATCAAAGTCCTCCAAATAAGAATTGGAATGTACTCTTCCTCAACATAACTCATCTCAACCTCAGCTAGGCTTTTATTTGAAAGTCATTTTGAAATTCTGTTTTCATAAAAAGCCTAAATAATGAGCAGCCTAAAATATGAAATCACAAATTTCATTTTTCTCTCCTTGATGGTCACAATTTTTGAGCACCATGGCAATATATAATTAGGGAGCATTTAATGTTCCCTCAAGAGGAACTAGAACAGTATTTTGTAAACCCCAGTTCCCAGCTGTCTTGCAGACAAAGACAACTTACCCTATCCTATCAGGATCCACTCCTAACGGTGTCTTTCATAGATGCCATAGAAAGATACCCTGTCTGCCATTAAGATGGAGCCATATAGTGCCCACCTCCTTCTAGTGAAGCAAAGGATATGCAGAAAGCCTCTTTAGAAAGAAAGAAGAAGTAGAGGGTAGAGGGTGATCCTGAAAGGGGAAAGAAGGGTTAGATCCCTGTGACTTAAGTGTTCTTCCCTAGAGCAACTTTCTAGAGAAGGGAAATAAGTGAAATAGCATAAGGAGAAAGCTGAAGAGAAGATGGATCATGCCCTGCTTCTATTTGACTTGGTGCAACATCTACTACAGTGACTGTTCAGCAGTGACAGAGAGACGTGCATGGATGGATTGGCCGGGAGCAGTGGTCCTGGCTCCCGTGTGGCCTCCCAGGAACATGCTGGTCAGAAAGCACAGAAATGCGTAAGCATCTGGTGGAAACTAAGAAGCTGCAGTGTTTAGAGAGGATGCCTAAACCACAGACCAAGGGATGACACCAGCGCACTACCTGAAGGCCAGGTAAGACCTGCCACATCTCAAAGTGGCCCTCATCAGCCGCCAGTCCAGAGATGCCATTCTTGTCACAAGGACAAATTTGCATCTTGAGACCCCACGGGGATCTGAGGCCTCTTCTCTTCCTGACACCATGAGATCACAAATCCTTCAATACAGCCAGACACTATTTTGAAGAGAAGCAAGGGTAAGGAGGAAGAAATGTGGAAAATTTTGCACCTACCCAAAAGAAAATGTGTTATTCAATAGTAACTATTGAAACTGAAAAAGGTTATAACCTTGAATTGACAAGCTTAAAGTTTGGGGGGTTTTGTTTGTTTGTTTGTTTGCTCCCACTATGGAAATTTGCAAGGGAAATTATGTTCATTGAAGAAAATAAAGAGCAATCTATTCTTTGCATATTGGAATTATAATATGGGTAGATTTTTGACCCCACTATATGAATGTAGGAGTATTTTTCCAGATTGTTTTTTCTCCTGATGTTATTACCCTTCCTCAATTCGCATATATTACCCCCTTTGAAATTAACTGTAGTCCCCATTGTATTGACCAAGGAAGTTCCAAATGCAAATACCAGCTTTGTCTATTCTGAAATTGGCAAGAGTAAAGCATGAAGCAAGAAGCGGTAAGGTTAAGAATAGATTCAGTCCTTTGTAACCACAAGAAAATGCCCACCCAGCCATTCTGCCCTTCTTTTTAATTTGTTCCTTTCCTTTGGTATAAATACAATCAGAACCATAGAAAGCCACGTGCACCGAGACCACCATTTCTCACCAGTGACCATTCCCCTGGGTAACACAAAACATTTAATAGGCTTGTCCCGGCATCCAATAACAAAGGAAAAACACATGGCAGATCACGATAATGATTTTGTGTCTTTCTGTAATGATGAAAGAAAAACCTGATCCTGCATAATAATCGCTTTGTTATTCATGGAACTTAAATGGCATCTCCTCATGAATTTTAATGTGTCATCCATTTTCTCACTGCTTATCCTCACAATTCTATGTGAGCCTTCACAGGGCATCATTTTCTTATCTCTTTCTTTCTTCCCAAGATATAATTATTCTTTCTAAACCAAAAGTCTTTAGAATGTTGTCTTTTTACTGTATTGGTCAGAAAACTGGTCTAAGGTGACATTAAATAACCTGGAAAGATCAAGCTGTGCACTCAGGATTTCTGCACTTTTTTCCTGTATGTATGTATGTTACTTGATTTTAAAAATAGTTTACTTTTCAATAATTATCTGGGACATCGTGCAATCATAAATTTGTGCCTTTTAAAAGAAATCAAAGCTAGTGACATTCATGAAGGTACATTATTTTGCTTGGTGTTCTAAAAGTTAGGGAATCATTTGCAATACTTTTTCTTCTTATTCCTCGTTAGTAGGCATAATTCATTTTGAAATTCAGTCCCATATTATTTGTAGGCAAGTAATCTCAAAATTTTATAAAACTAGGCTAGATTTTAAGCTATTTAAGGACACAAACTGTGTCTTATTTATCTTTGTATTCTACGAAGTATCTAACTCATGGACTTCCAAATAGAAGGCCTCCATAAATATTCGCTTAATAAATAAAAAGTATCTTTGCAGAAAACAAATCAGTGGTTTCTAGGTCTGGGGGTGGAAGAATGGAACTGGCTGCAAAGGGAACATAGGAAACTTTTTACAGTGATGTTAATATCTTCATATTGATGTGGAGTTGATTATATAACCGTATGCATTCATCAACGATTATAGACTGATAATTGATTAATTTTGTTGCATGTAAATTACCTCAATAAAACTGATTAAAGAAAGAATCTTGTGATAATATCATGGTTTCTTCATAGGAAATAAGTAATGACACATGCTGTTAACAAATAACTAGCACATTCTTTGATCAAATAACCAGGTTTTACATCAACCTTGAAAATTCCTAATTTCTTTTTTTTTAGATTTTATTTATTTATTTGACAGAGAGACAACACAGGGGGAGTGGGAGAGGGAGAAGCAGGCCTCCCACCGAGCAGGGATCCCAATGCTAGGCTGGATCCCAGAACCCTTGGATCATGACCCGAGCAGAAGGCAGACGCTTAACGACTGAGCCACCCAGGCACCACAAAAATTCCTAACTTATTGATTGAATGACCAAAAAATACTACCAGGTGTCAGGCCCTATACTATGTCTTTTTTAAAATTCTCCCACCAAGTACTATCAAATAAGAATTGTTATTCCTTCTTGCTCTACACTAAGGCTCAGAGAGGTTAGGTAAATTTTTCCAAGACAAGATATTTTATTTTTTAAAAATCAGTGCATGCAGGGGCACCTGGGTGGTTCAGTTGGTTAAGGGTCCAACTCTTGATTCTGGCTCAGGCCATGATCTCAGTTGAGAGATCAAGCCCCGTAGGCTCTGTGCTGGGTGTAGAGTCTGCTTAAGATTCTCTCTCTCTCCCTCTGTCCCCTGCGCCCCTTCCTCTGTCCATGCATGCACATGCACTCACTCCCTCTCTCTAAAAAAAAAAAAAAAAAATCAGTACATGAATAAATAATAGTTTCAAAGAGACTAAACTAAACACTTATTTGTAATTTAGGAAATTTGAGGAGTCAGATGATTTTGTCCAAAAATTACCTGTAGTATTAAAAATAAAAATTTTAATTCAGCAAGTAATTATTTGCTTACTCTGTGTCAGACACTGTGCTAGATATTTCAGAAATGTAATGCTGAAAATATATAGACTTTGTTTTCAAAGTACATACCATATTACATGGAAAGAGGTGCATGTATAAAGAGCAATAATACTAGGTGAAGTGTGGGGCTAACATAAGATTAGAAATAACCTTGCAGGGCGCCTGGGTGGCTCAGTTGGTTAAGCGACTGCCTTCGGCTCAGATCATGATCCTGGAGTCCCGGGATCGAGTCCCACATAAGGGCTCCCTGCTCAGCAGGGAGTCTGCTTCTCCCTCTGACCCTCTTCCCTCTCATGCTCTCTATCTCTCATTCTCTCTCTCTCAAATAAATAAATAAAATCTTAAAAAAAAAAAGAAATAACCTTGCACTGGAGAAGGAAGAAGTATCTTCAATTTCTGCTAAGTTGATTAATTTTAAAAAATACAACCAGCCACCAAGAGGAATTTAGGAGAGCTTCAAGCTTAGATGATTTTGAGATAAAAGAAGAAAGGCAAAACCTTTTCTCCTTTCCTTGTTCTATTTATTTATTCTCAGTTCAAAGCTAATCTAACAATTTATGTGCGTGCTTAGTTGGGTGCTAGTCCTTGGACTTTTCCTTGAATACCTCTCTGACTTCGCTCAGGTATCTGCTTAGGTTTTCCTCACAGAGGCCTTTCCTGACCACGTTACCTACAAAGTATTCCATCACTCTCTATCCCCTCCTCTTTGTTTTTCTTCCTATCATTCATTGCCATCTGACATTATGTTAAATATTTCTTATTTGTTTATCATTTGTCTCCTCCCGTAGCATTTAAGCTCCTTGGGGAGGGGCCTGTGTGTCTTGTTCACTGTTATGTCTCCAGCACCTAGATTAGTGCTTCTTACTCTTTGTTGAATGAATGAATGAATGAATGAATGAACAAATGAAAATGAATTCTAGACAGGTCTTTCTGACTACAATATCTCATCTCCATGTCTTTTCATCTTCACTTGAAATTCTACCAGGTTTTCACCTTATGGTTATTTGACTTTTCCTAGATATTAATATTTTAATTATTTTGAAGTAGAAGCATACGTTTTTTGCAGTAAGGCACAC
The DNA here is from genome assembly GCF_037043125.1 of Eumetopias jubatus. NCBI lineage: Eukaryota > Metazoa > Chordata > Mammalia > Carnivora > Otariidae > Eumetopias > Eumetopias jubatus. Next base: position 115,973,881 of record NW_028274816.1, on the reverse strand, counting down.
AGGAGAAGAATTTGAGCTCAAAAGTATGGCTATGTTTTGCGCATTTTTTCCAAAACTGAATTGTGACAACGCCTCTTCTCTGTGTCTTAGCCCAGGTTTTCTGGAAAACAAAACCTAAGACAAAGTTTAGACAGCTAATTTTTATTGTGTATTAGGAGTGTGTGAAGAGGGATGATGAGTATACTTTCAGGGAAGGAAGAATAAGGTTCCTGAGGAGGCTGGTTTCTTGGTCATATGAGTCATCTCTGGAGAGGCTGTGTGGGTCGCAGAACAATCTGTTGAGGGCAGGAAAGAAGGGCAAAAAATTCCTCTCCCATACCTTTCTCAGTTGTGCTAACTGGCTTCTCCAAGAAGCCTCTGGGAAAGCCAGAGCCTGCATAGGTCCCGTCAGGTGGACCAGGTTCCTGAAACTGCTGTGGAAACCCAATCCTTAACCCCAGTAATTTGCTTCACCTCATTCCTATGGCTATAAAGCCCTTGACTCTGCTATCATCTCCCTTTTTTTTTAAAAAGATTTTATTTATTTGTTTATTTATTTATTTGAGAGAGAGACAGAGAATGAGCAGGGGAAGAGGGGCAGAGGGAGAAGCAGACTTTCCACTGAGCAGGGAGCCTGGTGTGGGACTTGATCCCAGGACCCTGGGATCATGACCTGAGCTGAAGGCAGATGCTTAACCAACTGAGGTGACCCTCTGCTATCATCTCTTAATACCTGTCTGGCAAGGAAGCAAGCCAAGTGGCCAAGACCTAGGGGCAGGTGGAGCCAAGCAGAGCAGTGATGACATAAACTCCCAGAAATTATTCAGGGCAGTTATTTCTAGCAACCAAGACTCCAGCCGCATGTGTGATATATTGCTATATCTAGCCTGTCTCCAAGTGCTCACTCTTTGGCATTATTTCCAGTCTAAATTTCCTAATTCTGCACCTCATTTCTTCCACATGCTACATTTTCTTCCAAAGTAGTTGGTTGTGTTTTTTTTTTTAATTTGAGAATTTTGCTCAGCAATTGAAATGAAGAATTACTTTAAACCCTATGCAAGATATAGTTAATCTTGAATGTTCTTTATTCTGTAGATTAGACATCATTAATTCCATCAGCAGATATTTATTAAGAACCTACTATGTGTTAGGCACTGTTCTAAGCACTAGGACCATCAATGAATAAAACAGTAAAAAATTCCTGCATGATGCAGCATACATTTTAGTGAGGGGAAGGGAAACAGACAGTAAATCATGGGAACAAATAAAATATTTATTATGTTGGATGATGATAAATATTATGGACAAATAAAGAAGGGAGGTTTTCTTTTTAATTCAGTGATCTTTTGAAAGGACAACTATGAACCTTTAGGTTCATAGGGAAAAAGAGAGAGAAGATGTAAATGGAGCATTTAGGGAATGAAGAGTTCTGTGGGCTTGGAACTCTGGGTTAGGCCTGTAGACAGAGAGTAAGGAAGTAGCCTAGGGGATGTAGAGCATCATGGCTTCTCTGTGCAAGACACACCTTTTTCTTTTCCTTTAACATTTTGATGCATCATTTTAATTTAATTTAATTTTTTTAAGGGTAAAGTGGGTATTTTATTTATTTGTACTTAAACCTATAAACCAATCAGCCAAACAGGTACTATTATCATGATACATTAAAATACAAAACATCTTTCTACAAATCCTAGAATAATGAACAAATTAACAGTGCTAGTAAAACATCACAAGGGACAGAGGAAATCAATGAAGCACATGATAGCTTAACCCCTCACCGGTGGTAATTGAGGTTATTAACAAGAAAAGCCTCACAATCTCAGAAAATACAAATTATCCTTCATCACACGTCTTTGTATCTTTGTATTCTTGAGGTTAGATTCTAGAGCCTAAAGAGATCCACATTAGGATTGTATCTAGTCATCTATAGCCAGAAATACCTTTTCTCATGTTGTCCAGAGCAGCCACCGCTCCTGAAACCTCTTTGACTCCAATCATACCCCCTCAGTGGACACAATAAGAATAATGGGAAACAGAATATCGAGGCAGAGATCTATAGGACCCTAAAAGAAAAAGCCTAGGAGAAGTAATACAGCCACCACCCAAATTGAGATCAAATAACATACTCATCGTCACACATCTTCAGGCTCTATGTTCACAGATTAATTTGGGAACAAATGCATTATTTGCTGGGTACTAAAATACTTAGCGGATTGTTGTATTACACTATGGCTTTCCCCAGAAGTTGCTAAGATGGACTCCAAATCGCTGATGGAATTTTGCTGGAACTGGATCTGGGGCTGCAGTGATTCCTCTCCACAGTTCTGGAGCTGATTGTTCCAGGCTTGGGGGCACCAGGTCTGACTGGCCCAGGAATGGTTGCTCCAAGACTGGCCGTTCCAGGAGTGGTTGCTCCAACACTGGCTGTTCCAGGTCTGGTTGCTCCAATTCGGGTTATTCCAGGTCTGGTTGCTCCATAGTGGAAGGTTTCCAGAAGTGTTCCTCAGGTATCCCTGGTGGTAGGAATAGAAGCCTGGGTATTCTGCGGTTGCTGTGCTGTTCTGAGTCACACTCTTGCTCTTCTTTGGCCAATGGTTTTTCTGCCACCTCTTACATTTCATTCTCTGGTTCTGGAACCAGATCTTCACCTGCTTATAGCTAAGGTTCAGAATGTTGGAAAGTTCTTGCATCTATCTGCTGGAGACTGGGGTATTTCTGTCTCTGAAATCGATCATTAAGGACATAGAGTTGGGCCTGAGAGAACACGGTCCTGATCTTCTGTTTCTTGCCCTGGGCCGTATCTTCCTTCCTCACTGTTCTCTCCTCCCCAGAATTGGGTGGTAGTTTTACCCTGGGACTGGTGGAGGAGTTGGGGCTGTCCTGAACACGCAGATCCATGGATGCAGGAAGAGGAGAGACGATCTCCGCGGGGGATGTCTCAGCAGCATTGGGGCAGAGCTGGATCTTCAGGTCCCTGTTCGGGCGCCACTTGCCGGAGTCCAGCTCCAGCAGGGAAAGGGTCCTTGAAGGAAAGGACGGCGTCGGCGGGCGAGTGAGGAGACACAGACACAGCTTTAATTTAATTTAATTTTTAATTGAAGTATAATTGACATACAATGTTATGTTAGTTTCCGGTGTATAACATAATGATTTGACAAATTCTATATATTATGCAATGCTCTGCCATGGTAAGTATAGTTACATCTGTCACCATGCAAAGAGATCACAATATTATTGATTATATTCCCTATGCTGTACTTTTCATCCCTGTGACTTATTTATTTTATACCTGGAAGTTTTTTTTTTAAGATTTTATTTATTTATTTGACAGAGAGAGACACAGTGAGAGAGGGAACACAAGCAGGGAGAGTGGGAGAGGGAGAAGCAGGCTCCCCGCTGAGCAGGGAGCCCGATGCGGGGCTCGATCCCAGGACCCTGGGATCATGACCCGAGCTGAAGGCAGACGCTCAACCGACTGAGCCACCCAGGCACCCCTCATACCTGGAAGTTTGTACCTCTTAATCCCCTTCACCTATTTCATCCACTCCTCCCCCTCTGGCAACCAAAACACAACTTACAACTTTCTCCACGCAAATTATAAGCAGGACACACTGCACAGATCATTGTATCCATGGGAGATACAATTGCTGTTAACTCAGCTTTACTCTGCAAACAGATTATATGAAGTACACAGAACGGAGATCTGGCAATTCCTTCTGTATAACTGAGACACAGCTTCTTGTAACTCCAAATTCTTCTTCATGCTTATAGAAGGTTCACAAGCTACAGAACTGAATAAGATACAGAAAAGAGACACTTTATTCTCCAAGGAGATTTTATGAACTACAGGCTGCACAGAGTTTTATGTTCCTTCTCTATGTCAGATACAAATCCTGGAAAGTGAGCCCTCATTTCCAAGTAGGGTACCTGAAGTGTCCTTAACTAGGGGAGGAACTTGGGAAGTCTGAAGATGGACCCCGGCCAAGAGAACTTGGGGAAGAATTCCCGTGTGGTAATTACTGGGTTGAAATTAGGTGGGGATGAAAGACTTTTCAGAGAGTCAGACAGCAGATGTCAGTTATTGATGACTAGCTTGATATTAAAAATGAGGATCTCCAAATAAAACTTCACTTAAGCTGGACATGTATTTGATCTCAGAGCTGTAGAGCTGAATGGTCTTAACCAGGTTAGATGGTCAAGTCTCATGATGTCAGGACTCATCATGGGTGCCCAGAAACTGAAAAGTACAAATATTAAAGGTTACACCATTACCCCACTAGGTAGATAATTCACTCTTGCTGAAAGGGCTCATCCATTTTTTCCCCCAGCTAATTACAGGTGCTTAAAAATTACCTATGCCAGGTACTTGCTAGATGTTAGAGACGCAAAAATTGACCTGGGTCTTGCCCTCATAGAGTTTATAATTACAACTATAACTCTAACAAGGGCTATTAAGAAAAGCTCAGTTGGGATGCCTGGGTGGCTCAGTTGGTTAAGCATCTGCCTTCAGCTCAGGTCATGATCCCAGGGTCCTGGGATTGGGTCCCCCAACGGGCTCCCTGCTCAGCGGGGAGCCTGCTTCTCCTTCTGGCTGCCACTCCCCCTGCTTGTGCTTGCTCTCTCTCTCTCTTTCTCTCTCCCTGAAAAATAAATAAATAAAATCTTAAAAAAAAAAGAAAGAAAGCTCACTTGAATGCTTAAAGTATGTATCTGAAGGATAGACATGGTCAGGGAAGTGAGGCTTGGGCTGAGATTTGTAGACTAGGGGTTCAAAGACTAAGCAGGAGAGTGAGCACTCAAGGCTTTGTAGGTTGTTAAGGATTTTGATCTTTTTTTGAAGACTAGTTGGAAAACCATTGCATTTTTTTGTTTGTCTGTTTAAGTAAACTCTACTCACAACCTGGGGCTCAAACTCATGACCCTGAGATCTAGAGATGCATACTTTACTGACTAAGCCATCCAGATGAACCCTATTGTAATTTTAAGTAGGAGACTTGAATCTTGAAAAGATCATTCTGGATGTTGATGGAGAGCAGATTGTAGATGGATGAGAAAGGGTTCAGAAACACCATTTAGAAAGCTACTGTAGCAATTCCAAGCAAGACACAGTAACTTTGACTAAGGAAGTACTCCACTTCCTCCCCTGAATAGCTACATTGTCTTTTATCCCCCCCATGCTCACGGATTGGAAGAACATTGTTAAAATATCTATACTACCCAGAGCAATCTGCAGTCCCTATCAAAATACCACCAGCATTTTTCAGAGGGCTAGAACAAACAATCCTAAAATTTGTATGGAACCACAAAAGACCCCGAATAGCCAAAACAATTCTGAAAAATAAAACAAAGCTGGAAGAATCATGTTTCTGAATTTCAAGCTATATTACAAAGCTGTAGTCATCAAGACAGTTTGGTACTGGCACAAAAACAGACACACACATCAATGGCACAGAACAGAGAACCCAGAAATGGACCCACAACTATATGGACATCTAATCTTTGACAAAGCAGGAAAGAATATACAATGAAAAAAAGACAGTCTCTTCGACAAATGGTGTTGGGAAAACTAGACAGCAACAGGCAGAAGAATGAAACTAGATGACTTTCTTATACCATACACAAAAATAAATTCAAAATGGACGAAAGACCTAAATGTGAGACATGAAACCATCAAAATCCTAGAGGAGAGGGGCTCCTGGGTGGCTCAGTCGGTTAAGCCTCCAATTCTTGATTTCAACTCAGGCCATGATGTTGGGGCTGTGAAATTGAGCCCCACTTTACCCTTGTCGCTAGCACAGAGCCTCCTGGTCCCCATCTCTCTGCTTTCCCTCCCTCCCTCTCTCTCTCTCAAATAAATACATAAATAAATAAAATCTTGGGGTGCCTGGGTGTCTAGTCGGTTAAGGGACTGCCTTTGGGTCAGCTCATGATCCCAGAATCCCAGGATCAAGTCTTGCAGTGGGCTGCCTGCTCAGCAGGGAGTCTACTTCTCCCTCTGACCCTCCCCCCTCTTGTGCTCTCTCACTCTCGCTCACAAATAAATAAATAAAATCTTTACAATAAATAAATAAATAAGTAAATAAATAAAATATTTTTTAAAATCCTAGAGGAGAACACATGCAGAAACCTCTTTGACCTCAGCCATATCAACTTCTTATTAGATTCGTCACCAGAGGCAAGGGAAACAAAAGCAAAAATGAACTATAGGGACTTCATCAAGATAAAAAACTTATGCACTTCGAAGGAAACAATCAATAAAACTAAAAGGCAGACTATGGAATGGGAGAAGATATTTGCAAATGACATATCTGATAAAGGGTTAGTATCCAAAATCTAGAAAAAACTTACTGAACTCAACACCCAAAAAACCAAATAATCCAGTTAAGAAATGGGCAGAAGACATGAATAGACACTTTTCCAAAGAGGACAACCAGATGGCTAACAGACACATGAAAAGATGCTCAATATCTGGGGCACCTGGGTGGCTCAGTTGGTTAAGCATCTGCCTTTGGCTCAAGTCATGATCTCAGGCTCCTGGGATCGAGCCCCACATTGGACTTCCTGCTCAGCGGGGAGTCTGCTCCTCCCTCTCCTTCTGTGCTCTCCCTCCCTCTCTCTCTCTTTCAAAAAAAAAAAAAAAAGATGCTCAATATCACTCATCATCAGGGAAATACATATCAAAACCATGATGAGATACCATCTCACACCTGTCAGAATGGTTAAAATTAAGAACACAAGAAACATCAGATGTTGGCGAGGATGCAGAGAACGGGGAACCCTCTTGCACTGTTGGTGGGAATGCAAACTGGTACAGCCACTCTGGGGGAACAGTTTGGATGTTCCTCAAAAAGCTAAAAATACAACTACCCTACAATCCAGTAATTGCACTACCAGGTATTTAAAAATTATGTTTTCATCTAATAATATCTTTAAAAATTTTTTGAGTATAGTTGATATGCAATGTTATGTTAATTTCAGGTGTACAACATAGTGATTCAACTTCTCTATGCATTATGCTATCCTCACCACAAACATATATTGCTTTTATAACCAGTGGAAAAAAATGGTATGATTCTTTAACACACCCACCCCCCAAAAAAGCCCTAAATTATACTGAAAGCAGCACTATAGTGAACTGCATTCTATTTTGCTTTTAGACTTTTAAAAATATCCAAATTGGGCCCCTGGGAATAACATAATTTTTTTTAAGTTTCTACACTATGTTTTTAAGTCACTGTAGAGAACAGAGCAGAACATAAAAATGAAATCAGTTCTTTGCTAAGTCAAAAAAGCAAGCCAAGCTGAACCACAAATAACTCATTTCCATCTATATTTGTCCCATGTAGAATTAGCTATTTGGTTGGACATTGAACATTTGCTTGAATGCTGCAATGCTGAAAATTTCTTCAGTGTCCTTAGACCACATTCATATAGTTAACAGCCTACACTGGCAAAAGGAAGGAAGACCTGCAGGCAGGCTATTGCATCTTGAGCTCTTGCTCATTCAAAGAAAGATTCAGCAATACATTTTTTTGTTTTTAATCAGAAAGTGGCTGCATCTGGAGGACAATAAAAGACACCTTAAGCGAGAGAGACCGTGAGTGGGTTAAAAATCATACAGAGGGTATTTGCAATGCATTCTTTTAGGATGTATAAAGAAAAGCCTTAACAAGTTAAGCTGTTAATGATTTAAAACTAGCCCTTTGGGCACTATAAAGTACAAAAGCCAAAGCAAATCATTTAATCCTTTTAGTGCCCCAACAGACACTCTGTCTAGGTACAAAGGATTGTCCTTGAAGGCTTCATAATTTAGTATATTCTCTACTGTATTGCACACTCAAATAATTTCCCCCCTTGTGCAATTTCAAACAGAAGTAATATTAAAAAAGAAAAATGATTGGATCCCTTTCTCTCTCCCATATTCTATGATGGTGTATCATGAGAAAAGCCTTTCGTCAGAGTACCTACCAAGGGGGTGGGGACCTAAACCAAAGAAGCCGAAAGAGGACCACTTGTTCCACTTTAGGAAGGGAAAGAGACCCAAAGAGGAAGATCTTGGAGGAGAAAGAGGAGGAGGAGAAGTGAGAGTGTGAAAGACAAGGCGGGAAGTTAAATAGAGTTGAGAAAGAGAAATATGTGAGGTTGATGTTTAAGTAACTTTAGGGAGGAAAAAATGTTCAGTCTCCCTTGAAACCTTCAGTAAAAAATTATTACTCACTAATATTTTTACAGTAAGATTTCTGTTGTTTAGGTGAAATGACATTTGACAGTGGCCTCTGTGGGGAGTCAACAGAGGGCCAAGGAATGTCAGGTACATTCATGTTGCAGGTTAGAGAGAGCAAAGGGGACTCCTTTCTCTCATGTTTATTTTCTATGAGTGTAGGGGAAGAAGTTTTCCTTAACCCCCTTAGGGCCCCTGGCTGCATTGGAAAATTAAATGACAAAGAGACAGAGTAACAGGAGAAAAGCACAGAAATTCATTTAATGTAAGTTTTATGTGACATGGGCGCCTTCATATGGAAATGACCTGAAGAAACAGTTAGACCTGAGTACATTTATGCTAGACTTGATGAGGAGTGATTATTCCTTTTTGTTGTGAAACAAGGTTGATGAGATGGAGATCACAGTGTCAGTCCTAAATTAAATAGAATTGGCAGGGAAGACTTCTTGGAGGAGCTAATATTTAAAACTGAGGAACTCGTATTTGAGGTCCAAAGGAAGACAAAAAGCTAGTCAAGTGAGATGACCATGAAAAACAATTCCATTGAGGAGAAGAGCTTATATGAAGGTCTTGAGAAAGGAAAGTGGTTTTGAAGATGGCATTACAATAGTACCTCCTTTTCCTTGGGGGATACATTCCAAGACCCCCAGTGGATGCCTGAAACCGCAGATAGTATTGAACCCTATATACACTATGTGTTTTTCTTGCACATACATTCCAATGGTAAAGTTTAATTTATAAATGAGACACAGTAAGAGATTCACAATAACTAATAACAAAATAGAACAATTATAATACTATACTGTAATAAAAGTTATGTGAATGTGGTCTCTCTCAAAATATTGTATCGTACTCATCCTTCTTCTCATGATGAGGGGTGGTGATAGCATGCCTCCGTGATGAGGTGAGGTGAGATGAATGATGTAGGCATTGTGATGTAACATTTGGCTACTATGAGGCTTCGGGTTATCCATCAGAAGGACGATCGTCTGTTTCTGAGACTTGGTTGACTGTGGGTGACTAGAACTGTGGAAAGCATAACTACGGAAAAGAAAAGACTATTGCATCTGAGGACAGGGACATAAGAGGCTGGAATTCAATTCAGAAAGTTGAGAGATGGGCTTTGAGTGGTCCATTCTGAGCCATAAACCAACCCCTGTGAGTAAGGTACTGTGAATAATATGGGAGGAATGAGGGTGAGGTGCTAAGAGAGGAAGGGAAATAAGAACCCAAGAAGTGGGGGTGACTCTCCTTCACATTCCACAGAAGAAAGACTTATAGAAATTGATTTTCCTGATTGAGGTTCCCTGAGGGTACCACTTTTTTCTACACCATCAGGTAATTCACAGGTGATTCCTGTGATTAGTGACATCAGGACAAGCCCTTGGAAGCAGGAACAGTGCACTGAGAAAGGGGTCCAGAGTCAGACACCATCAACTGTGGGTGATAAGCTCTGCTGGTGACAGGGTTTATGAGACAGGTCATGACCCTATGCACTGCTGACTGAGGAAGTGTCCTTCTTGCAGACCCCACTCTCTCTAGAGATGGTTTGGAAGGCCTAGATAAGGGGAATTGGGAGAGACATTAATTTAGCCTCAGGCTAAAGCCACTTTACCTCAGCATAATTTACAAGGAAACCCTCCCTTCATCTGCTTTCTAACGGGTTGGAACTTGAAGGGAAGGTAGGGAAGAGATCAACCCCAGACTTCCAGCAGGTGGATTTTGGTTAGATATGTGAATGAATATCTTGAAATAGAGTTCTATTAGTTCAGACTCTTAATTACAAAGACAAAATTCAACTCAAACTAGCTTACTAAAAAAAAAAGTGGTTTATTGGCTCACATACTGGGAAGAACAGAAGTATGTGTTAAATCAAAGTTTCTGCTTCTCATTTCTCATCTCTATTTGTCTTGGCTTTATTCTCTCACTTCATATCTTGGCTTCATATCTTCATTCTTGGTGCCCTCACCCTTTCTCCATGTGGTAGGGAATAGCCCCAGTACCCCAGCATAACTACCCCACTTTTCTCTCCAAACTTGTATACATCAAATTCTAGGGAGGGTCTCTGGTTGGCCATCCTTGGTCAGTCCTAACCTCTGAAGCAGTCACTCTGGTGGGACTCTAATTGGCCAGATCCCGGTCGTAGGCCCATGCATGAGTCCAAGGCTATTATTGTGATTCAAAGTCCTATAAACTAGAAAGGGTTAATTCCCCAACACCAAGGATACTGAAGAGACAAAACTGACAAAATTCAGAACAGTAAGGAAAGTTAAGAATAAATTATTTTTACAAGAGCAGCACAAAAGAAGCATAAAAATTGCTACAATCCAGCATGACCTTCCTTTACCAGCACTCGATTAACTTACTCGTCTCAAAGAGTAACTTTCTCATGAAATAAAACTCAAGGTATCGAGAAAATGCAGCAGGACAGGAAATAATCTTGTTCTCCTCAGAGGTGTAAAGAAGGGTAAGAACTGGAAGTGAGTTCCCCCACGGAATTAAAAAGCCATTGAGGGGTGCCTGGGTGATTCAGTCGGGTAGGTGTTTGACTTCTGATTTCAGCTCAGGTCTTTATCTCAGAGTCATGAGTTCAAGCCCGGCATTGGGCTCCATGCTGGGCATGGAGCCTACTTAAAAAAAAAAAAAAAAGCATTGAAAGGGACAGATAGAGCTCCTGTTGCTGGAACTAAGTTTATCTCCAGAAGGTATAGTAAAAGACTGCAGGCTACAATCCAAGAAAGCAAGGGTTCAATACAAAGAAGTTGGAAGGTCTCAGATAGTAGATGTTGAATGCTTCTCCAGGTAGATCTCCGGTATTCAGGCTGAGGTTATAGTGCATACCTTCAGTCCCCGATATGGTAAGAACAAAGACTGATAAGAACAAGGCAGGGCCTTCAGGTCTAGAGACAGTGTGATTCTCAGCAGGTTTCCTAAGTCAGGGATTCAGGCACAGGGAACAGACAAAGGTGTTGTTATAAGAACTGATTACCAGAAAGTGTGGGCTTGGAGAAAATTCAGACACCCAGTTATTGGAACATGAGATTAGAGCTGGTCTAATAGTATAACTTTTTGTGCCAAGGTCCTGGGTGATATGCAGGAGTCCCTTTGAGAAGCTGAGATTTATTTAAGGGGTTGATATCTATGCGGAGAAGGAGGATATAGAAATGGGAAATCAGGCAGGTTCTCACAGATACAAGGAAAGATTATTTACCAAGCAAGTTTAATTGAGTGTGTTTTGATCAGATCAGGTCCCAGAGCTTTATCAAAGTATACAAGGGAGATGTTTTTAAAGGAGGTAGAGTCCACATCTGATTTGAAGCACCCAGGGCTGTGAGAATATCATGACCAACAAATATTAGGTACAAGGTTGGGGCACATTTGGATAAGAATAAGTTGAGATCTTATATTCATCTCCAAGATGTGCCTCTCTGTGTGAAGCTGTATGGATAAAGATCTGGCTTCAATTTCAAGCTGCAAACCTAGCACCATTTGCTTACATATTAAGAATACAAACATACCTCCAGTAATCTACATAATACTGTGGGTTGAATTTTTGTCCTTGTTAAACTCTAGGTAAGCCATGCAACACTTCAATGGACAATTTTCTCAAGTGTGTTCTTCTTCAAACCATTGAATTTTATTTAGTTTCCTATAGCATGAAGAACTTTGACTCCTAGGAGGAAATCTCATGCAAGGGACCATCTGTTCCTTTTGGGGGTGGGGGAGTCTTCTTCCATCCTTTCCATTTGAAAGTTAATTGCTTTCGCATTCCACAGGATTCTGGTGGGCTTGTCAGTTACAAGGGCTTATGAACGAGGCTGCCCAATCAGAGTACTTAATTCCCTAACACACACTTGGTCCAAGAGGGAGCAGGTGACATAATCTAAGTTCTTTCCAAAGATTGATGTAAATCCTGGGGCAGCAAGAGTTGCCCTCTTTTCTTAGGAATTGCTCATTGTGAGAATACGATAAACCTGGGCTATTTGGTGGGTTATCTTTGCTCCTGTGTGAAGAAAGCCTACCTGAAAATGAAGCCACACGGAAAAAACAAACAAACAAACAAAAAACAGAAGCAAGATGGAGAGACACCAAGAGAAGTGTGGGAGAGACCTAATGACATGATTTGCCTTCTAGAACCAGTTATGCTCAAAGCAGGCCCTATTCCTTGGACTTCCCATTCCTGGGAGCCTACGCATTCTCTTTGTTGCTTAAATTAGACTAAGTGGAGTTTCTGTCACTTACAATTGAAAGGATCCAGACATTGAAAAATCAACAATCCAGGGGTACCTGGGTGGCTCAGTTGGTTAAGCATCTGACTCTTGATTTTGGCTCAGATCATGATCTCAGGGTCCTGGCATCAAGCCCAGCAACAGGCTCCGTGCTCAGTGGGGAGTCTGCTTGAGACTCTCTCTCCCTCTGCCCTCCCCCACGGCTCACTCTCTCTCTTAAAAAAGAAAAAAACAACATAAGAAAAATCAATGATCCAACCACATGGAGTCTCATGGCGCTATTTCTAGCCCTGGTTGCCACATGAATACTGACCAGAGGTAAGCGTTGTTATTTCCATGATTCATTGTTTATGTATAACACCCAGTGCTCCATTCAATACGTGCCCTCTTTAATACCCATCACCAGGCTCACCGATCCCCCCACCCCCCTCCCTTCTAGAACCCTCAGTTTGTTTCTCAGAGTCCATAGTCTCTCATGGTTCGTGGCCCCTCCAATTTCCCTCCCTTCGTTTTTCCCTTCCTACTATCTTCTTCTTCTTCTTCTTCTTCTTCTTTAAAGATTTTATTTATTTATTTGACAGAGAGAGAGATAGTGAGAGAAAGTACAAGCGGGGAAGAGAGGGAGAAGCAGGCTCCCCGCTGAGCAGGGAGCCTGACGTGGGACTCGATCCCAGCACCCTGGGATCATGACCTGAGTCGAAGGCAGTCGCTTAACGGACTGATCCACTCAGGTGCCCCCCCCCCCTTTTTGAACATATAATGTATTGTTTCAGACGTACAGGTCTGTGATTCATCAGTCTTACACAATTCACAGCACTCACCATAGCACATACCCTCCCCAGTTTCTATGATGAGAATTTCTAACTGGTATCTGACATAGTTCCAGCTTTGGGAACTTCAAAGATGCTCTGATTCTTGATCCTTTACATGGGTTTTTTCCTCCTCTCTGGAGGATTTGTCTTTGGCATTCTAAAGTTTCACAATCATGTATCTTGTTGTGGGTCTTTCCCCATTCTTGTGCTAAGTGGATCTCTTCACTCTGGAAATTGATTTCCTACTATGCTGAGAATGTCCTTGTACTGTGATAATTTGCTCCTATTTTCCCTGTTTTCTATTTCTCCAACCCCTTACCTTAAAAAATACTTATTGAGGACCTAGTATGTGTCTGGCTTTGTTTTAGACAATGGACAAAACATATAAAATCCTTGCCCTGGAGATGTTCACATTTTAAGTAGAAATTGGACAGGGGCTCCTGGGTGGTTCAGTTGGTTGATTGTCTGACTCTTGGTTTCAGCTCAGGCCATGATCTCAGGGTCCTGGGATCAAGCCCCACATCGGGCTCCACACTCAGCATGGAGTCTGATGGAGAGTCTCTCTCTCTCCCTCTGCCCCTCCCCTGCTCCCACCCTCTCTTTCTCTCTAAAATAAATAAATAAAGGGCTTGATCGCATGACTACAAGATCATGACCTGAGCCAAAACCAAGAGTTGGACATTTAACTGACTGAGCCACTCAGGTGCCCCAATAAATAAATCTTTAAAAAAGAAAAAAGAAATTGGACATTCTGCAATGATTCTATACTTTTCTTTCTCTCTCTCTCCAATTTCCATCTTTTGGGTTCCCCCTCATCTTTCCTCAACCTCACCTTCCAAATCATTTATTACAGTTTTTATTTCTGCTATAATATTTTCAATTTCCAAGGATGCTATTATTTCATGAATGCATATCCTCTCTTATCTCTCTGAAGATGTTTTTAATAGTATTATTTTTGATGTTTTCTTTTGTTTCTTGCTTACACCTCTAAATTTCTCTGTCCTGTTTATTTGTTTTGGTCTCCTTTTCATGATGAGAACTCTCACCTATTCATTTTAGTTTCATAATTGAAATTTTAATTTTAAAAGCAATGACATGCAGTGATAGCTTAATTCTGATGGTATGATATTTAACAAATACCCACCTTTGTTTTAGATGGAACTGCATTTTTTTTTAAACAAAAACCATTCTCCGTGCATGCTTTGATCTTCTAAACAGGAAAGACAATTTGAGGGCTGAATATTTATCTAACAAGTTCAGTGAAGCCAATTAAGATAATTCAGGTCAATAGAAAAAAATAACAATGTATGTTTCTCACTTAGCTAATTCACAAATCTGACAATCACTTATCTACTTTAGCTATACCAAAAAAGTCCAGAGTGAATTCAACCTTCTCAGAGAAAAAAACTCCTGTAAATTTTACTCAAAACTTGTATTTTTAAACTTCATTAATTACATAAAATAAAATGAAGTGGCTTTATCTATACAGATTTCAAGATTATCTTTTCAGCATGAATGAAGACTTATTACAATGTTTCATTAGAGATACTCACCTACTTCTATGAAAAATTAATGTACTTGCAGCGTTGTCTCTCAGACAGTCGTTAAGATAAGAAGAGATATTTCACTAGATAGAATATGATTAAAAGGAAAGGCTGTTGCAGAACCCAAAGTGCATCCTTTCATAAATATAGATTTATTCAGAAATTTTCTCTTTGGAGATTTTTAAATTTAATTTTAAAACACCTTACTTAAATATGTGGAGAATTAAATTTTAGTGGTGGATTAAAATTATTACTGTATATTGCATATATAATTGGAATAATTTTATTAGAGTAGAAATCAGGATGATGATGATAATAAAACAAGGTAACGTTCACTGGGTGCTTACGCTATGGCAGATACCCTTCGAAGCACTTTATATTTCTCTCGTTTAATCTTCACAAGAACACTTTGAGGTAGGTACTATTATTATCCCCATTTTTTAGAAAGGAAACTAGTAATTGGTGGAGCTGGGATCAAATTCAGGCAGCTGAGCTCCAGAGCCAGCTACCTCCCTTGTGGAAAGCACTAGTACAGCAGAAAGAATGTAAAGAAATAATAGACATTTTCCCTAACTTCCAGTGGTATCTATTAGCATTCTTTGGTTCAAGAAACAAACTAATTCTGGTAACTCAAGCAGAAGAGAATTTATTGGAAGTTAATGTGCCAAGTTTATAGAACCCATAGGAAGGCTGGAAAAGCAGGCTTGGATTCAACTGGAAACAAGGCAGATCTAGAGGGTCAGAGGCAAGAACTACAGGAAAAGCTTTTGCCACAGGTGGTATGATCATCTGGGATACACAGACTCCAAATATTTGCAGCCCTTTCCATGGCTTAGGACAGGAATTATAGGGGGTGCCTGAGTGGCTCAGTTGGTTAAGCGTCTGACTCTTGATTTTGGCTCTGGTCGTGATCTCAGGGTTGTGGGATCGAGCCCGGAGTGGGGCTCTGTGCTGGGTGTGGAGCCCGCTTAAGATTCTCTCTCTCTCCCTCGCCTGCTGTCCCTTCCCTACCTTGTGCACTAGCGCGTGAGTGCACACACCCTCTACTTCTAAAAAAAAAACACGGGAATTATAGGAAGGAGTATTCAATTCGCCTAGGTTGGCCCAGCTTGGATCAGGGCTACTTGCTATCTGAGGAGACTGTATCCAGTGGAGAAGAGGTTATTGCTATTAGAGCCAGATTTCTGGAGTTTCTTATTAGCTTTACCACATATTTAGCTGGGCAACATTGGTAATTTATTAATCTGTCTGTGGTTCAGTTTGCACATTTTTAAAATAGGGATAAGAATAGTATTAATCTCTTAGGGTTGTCTACTGAATTAGCAAATTAATACACATGAAACTCTGAAAATAGGGCATCACACATAGAAAGCTTATGATAAATGTTTACTTTGGTTATATACAAAGTTAAGTATAAATGGATATATTAATTATCAATGTAATAAAAAGAAAAGGCAAAACTGGTTTATTTGCTTCTTTCTTTTTCTGTACCTCTCAAAAACTTTTAGGCTTTTTGATCAGAATAAAAATATGCCTCAGGAATGCAACAATACAGAGGGAACATTGATCTTATTAATACTTTTCCATTTGTATCAGTGGTTTTTATTTATAATAATTTTGCTTTCTCTGACCTTGCAAAGATTTTCATCTGGGCCCCAACACTGAGAGAAGTGGTGAGCTTTTCAGTGATTAAAAAAAAAAAAATCTAATGCCAGTAGGAACAGGAAGATATGAAAAATGGAACTGTCTCTAGTGGTCATATTGTAAGGGGCTCTGTGCTAAAAACTAAAATGGTTCCTATGCATTCCTTTAAGCTAGTCTGGGAAATGTATTTTCCAGGACTGAAGCTTTGACAAGTTACAAAAGCTTCAACTTCGATTTATTTAGGAAAACATTAAAAAGGATATGCATGACTCTGTTACATTAAATGTAGTTGTAGGTCCTAGCTCTAAAAATCTCATTGGTTGAAATTAATTGGGGGTACTCAATAAGTAAAATTTACTCATTAAAAATTTAGGAATTAAAAGATTTAATAAAGGAAAACAGTTTATTATATAAAAGTCTCATTATAGTAGATAAGATAGATCTATTCATAATTAGCAGCATTTCTTACATGCTCCTAACTACAATGAGTTATTTAGAGAACCAGAAAAATGAACATATTTGTTCTTCTAATCTAAGTAGTTTATTTTTTTTAAGATTTATTTATTTATTTGAGGGGGGAGGGACAGAGGGAGGGGGACAGAGAGTGTCCAACATGGGCTGATATCACGACCTGAGCTAAAACCAAGAGTCTGACGCTTAACCAACTGTGCCACCCAGGCATCCCTAATCTAAGTAGTATAAATATCGTCCTTCCAACATCATTTTCTTTAAGGACTGTTGAAGAGTATTATCCCAGCCTAGGCGAAGTGATCATAAATTATGAAAAGGGGGGGGGATTTAGTTTTCAAGATTGTTACCTACGTCAGGAGACGACAAACCATTTTCATCTAGAAGGTCAGCCCCTGGATGTCAGTTGTAGCTACCTGGAGTGCCGCGTAAAGCAGCATTTTGAAGTCCCGCGCAAAGCAGCATTTTGAAGTCCCGCGCATAGTCAAAGGGAAAGAAGCCATAATCTAGTAGTGATTTTCCAAGCGAGGCAGGAGGAAGCGGCGCCATTTCTGAGAAGCTGCTATCCATTTGAGAGCACAGACCCTCACATTACAACTTACAGAGGGAAAAATGGAATAAAAGAAGTGAAAATATGTGCGTGAACCAAGAAAAACGAAAAGAGTACAAAGTGAAGAGAAATGGAGAGAAAACTGACACAAAGAGAAAGAGTACAATACTTCATTTTGATGTGTAAGCCAAGGAGAAAATTATAGGGGTTTTCGAAGTTTCCCTACCAATGGAGTAGTGGGCAAATGAGTTCTATTATTTTAAAGGTATAATTCTTTCCTTTATTATAAAAAGTATTCCATGTTCGTTGCAAAGTTTTCAGAAAATACAAAAAAAATTTTTTCTTCACCTAAAACCCAGTCATTCTGCAGGCATCAATTTCTATGAGAATGTTTTTAAGAGGAAGGGGGATGAAGGCAATGCGAAGCAGAGCGGTCACCATGGCCTGCCAGCCAAAAGCCACAGGCAATACAACTGTTGTCAAATCAACTTGGGTTTATGAGTTTGCTGTAGCAAGGGAGAATGCAACCTTAAACACCTGGGGGTGTCTACATTAAGAACCAGTGGGGAGGGTCTTGTTAGGATTTGGGTTTGTGCTGGTCGATTTGGGGGGAAGCAAGGGTTTGTTCCAGATTGCGTTCTGTCAAGAAGCAGGGACAATTCCATGATTGGGTATCTAAATTTTACCTGCAAGGCTGGCATCACTCATTGCTAGAACAGGGGAGTATTTGCTTCTATTCATGGTTGCTTAATGTCCTCACTCCGTCCATGTTCAGATAGGATTATGGTGTGGTCATGTTATTGTCTTTTTCCACCATAGTCACAGAGTGACCTTGTCTAATTACTGTTACTCTGTGAAAACTGTTTATCTTTAGTAGGGGAACACTCTGGCCAGCTACAGGCTACAGGCTGTCACGGACTTTTGTTTTTACTTTCTCAATCAGTTATTAATCTTGGATTCAGACTTGTGCTCACGTTCCCACACAGGACTCTGTGAAACCCGGGTGACAAAGTTTGACCAAAAGCCTGGAAGAGGAATACTGCCTGTTTCTGTATAGTTGCCTTGCAGCGCTTGGAGAGTTTTCTGGTTTTTTTCCAAATGCTGTGGACCTGATGGCCGCATCCTCGCCAGGGCTCGGGTCAAGGGTGAGAGGGAGCTGCTGCCCTCCAGTGGCTTTCTTAGTAATTACACCAGTGACTATACCCAAGCTCAGAGGGTGACTTCCTGAGGATTTCCAGGAATACCTCAGGCAGGGCAGAAGAGGAGGGCAGATTTGCCTGGGAGCAAAAGGCAGGGAAATTTCAGATATTACTGCTAGTGTGACCCTATCAGTATTCTCAGCTTGGTGAAACCTGGAGAAATATGGACTACATGAATTGCAGGTTTTCAATGAGAACATATTTTATAATCAGAGCAGGCATATGTTTAAGATAGAAGAATAAGAATTTATTTTATTTTATTTTTTAAATATTTTTTTATTATGTTCAGTTGGCCACCATATACATTATATTGGACTGAGAAGAGACCAATGCAGAATAACTACAGATGAGAGAGTTAAAAACATTTTGATATCAAGAATTATATAATAAAGTTTATATAAATAAGATTGAAATTTTACTAAAAGTGGTAAGAATATTGAGAAGATGGAACCCTAGTGTATTGCTGGCAGGAATATAAGATGGTGCAGCTTCTTTGGAAAACAGTATGGCAGTGCCTCAAAAAATTAAACAGAATTACCATATGATCTAGCAATTTCACTTGGGTATATACACAAAAGAATCAAAAGCAGGGACTGGAACAGACATTTGTACATCCACATTCATAGCAGCATTATTTGTAATAGCCCCAAAGAGGAAACAACCCAAATATCCATCCGAAAATGAGTGGATATGGTATATACATATCATGGAATATTAGAAAGGAAGGAAATCCTGACACACACCACAACATGGATGAACTTTGAGGGCATTATGCTAAATGCAATAAACCAGACACAAAGACAAATGCTGTATGATTCCATTTATAGGAGGGATCTAGAACAGACAAATTCATAGATAGAAAGTATAAAGTGGGTTACCAGGGATTAGGGGAGAGTGGAGAATGGAGAGTTATAATTTACTGGGTACAGAATTTGGTTTGGGATGATGAAAAAGTTCTGAAAATAGATAGTGGTGCTGGTTACAGTACGCTGCGATGTACGTATTGCCCCTGAATGATACACTTAAAAATAGTTAAAATGGTAAATTTTATGTCATGTATATTTTATCACTACATAAAATGTATATAAGTAAAATGAATTCATGATTTTATCTTTAGAGAAATATGAAACGTTCCTTTTGTGTGCTTTTTAAAATTGTTTTTTGGACGTTATTGATTGATTTTTATTATACAAAGAATACATTTTAAGGGTATTGCTATTATATGCTTTAGAATAAGGTTATAATTTCATGGCCTTAAGCATACATGCTTTGGATGTGTCCCATGGCCAGATGAAATTAAATTGAAGGCTAGAGGTTTCCCACCCATCTTTTAGAGAAATAGCATTTTAAGGATTTTCTGCTATGTTTTTATTTACCAGGTAGTTCTTGGCATAGAGGGTAAACTTAAAGATACTGTAAGTGAGCTGTTCCTAACTAAATTAATAGTTTGGCTTGACTCATGATTACTATATTTAACTTTGATTATAATTAGAGAAAATAAAGTGATCCTAAATAGAAGCCTACAGAAAAGCATATTAAAAATCAGTTCCCAAAATAGCCCCAGAGTGGAAAATAATATATCTTACTGCTATTGAAATTTGCAGTTGTTTAAACATAAGGGAAAGGGTGTCTTATAGCAGGAGAACTGTGAAGCTGTCCAAAGTGTTCAAATTAGGAGATCTGAGTTCAAGTTTACTCAGCCTTGTGTGAGCCTGACTGTATCCAGCACAGTGTCTGGAACATGGTAGCTGGGCAGTAAATATGTAATGAATAAGTGGATGGTAAGTGAATATCACTTCCTCTCTCTGAACCTCAGTTTTCTCATCTGAATAAGGAGGGAGTTAAACAAGATGAGTAGGTCTCAGCTCTGGACATTAAAATCACCTGTGGAGCTTTGAAAACTTCTGATGCTGGGGCGCCTGGGTGGCTCCTGCTCGGTGGGAGCCTGCTTCCCCCTCTCCCACTCCCCCTGCTTGTGTTCCCTCTCTCACTGTGTCTCTGTCAAATATATAAAATCTTTAAAAATAAATGAAACAAACAAACAAACAAACAAACAAACCTCTGATGCTGGCAGCCTTAAAGAAGAATGCATTCTGACACAAGCTACAACGTGGATGAACCTTGAAGACGTTATGCTAAGTGAAATAAGCCAGTCACACAAAAAAAACCCACAAATACTGTATGATTCCACTTACATGAGGTACCTAGCATAGTCAAATCAATAAAGACAGAAAGTAAGATGGTGATTACCAAGAGCTGGGAGAAGGAGGGAATGGGGAGTTATTTTTTAATAGGTACAATTTCTGTTTGGGAAGATGAAAACTTTCTGCAGGTAGATGGCGGTGATGGCTGCATGACATTATGAATGTACTTAATGCTACTGAACTGTACACTTAAAAATGGTTAAGATGGTGAATTTTGTGTTTTGTATTTTAACACACATGCACAGAAGTACTGACGCTGGGCCCTCACCAGACCCAATTGAGTCAGTGGGAGGGGGTGGGGCAAAGGGATGGACCTGAGGAAGGGCATTTTTTGAAAGCTTCTCAGGTAATTCCAATGCAGAATGAGAGTGGAGAGCTCTTCACCCAGATGATGTTTGAGATTCTTCTGTTTTACTTCAACCACCCATCATTCTAAGTAAGATGACCCAACAGGAGAAAATGAAGCCTGCTCACATTCTGCCCCAATTTCACACGTACAACTAACTGCTTCCTTGGATAAATTGCCTGAATCCAAATTGCTAATGGAGTTACACTATTTTTTTTTCTAAATTATTCTTTTTTCTGTTTAATAATTTTACTTCTTTTCCTAAAATGAATTAATCTTTTCACAAAACTTCACTGGACAGACATACAGTTCTCCACTAAATTAAAATTTGTATAAATAACAATAGATTCTAATATAAATTGTTCTTTTTTTTGAACAGTTTTTTTTTTAAAGATTTTATTTATTTATTTGACAGAGACAGAGACAGCGAGAGCAGGAACACAAGCAGTGGGAGTGGGAGAGGGAGGAGCAGGCTTCCCGCTGAGCAGGGAGCCCGATGTGGGGCTTGATCGGAGGACCCTGGGGTCATGACCTGAGCCCAAGGCAGATGCTTAACAACTGAGCCACCCAGGCACCCCTAATATAAATTGTTCTTATAAAGAACACATATGTCCACATTCAGCAAGATACTGCTTTTCCAAAGCCATTTTTTTCTAAAGCCTCACATTTTCTGTTTTAGTTGCCACAAATATCCAAATAAGTTTTTAATCCAAGGCTTTATCTTAAAGTAATAATTGTAGAATGTTTTTTAGATAAAATTATTTTAAAATAGTACTTTTTTTAAAAGATTTTATTTGTTTAT
The DNA here is from genome assembly GCF_037043125.1 of Eumetopias jubatus. NCBI lineage: Eukaryota > Metazoa > Chordata > Mammalia > Carnivora > Otariidae > Eumetopias > Eumetopias jubatus. The sequence continues at coordinate 115,951,883 of NW_028274816.1, read as the reverse complement.
TTGACAGAGAGAAAGAGATAGTGAGAGCAGGAACACAAGCGGGGGAGTGGGAGAGGGAGAAAGCAGGCTTCCTGCGGAGCAAGGAGCCCGATGCGGGGCTCGATCCCAGGATTCTGGGATCATGACCTGAGCCGAAGGCAGACGCTTAACGACTGAGCCACCCAGGCGCCCCTAAAATAGTACATTTTTAAACATTAAAAACAATTAGAAAGTTTTCAACAATGAAAACTTGAAGTGACAGGACAAAAGGAAAACATGGGTTATTTTTCTAGAAACTTAATTGTTTTATAAAAGAAGGATTGTTTTGCAACATTTCATTGTCTTGATGCAATAATCACAGGATATTGGGCCAGACGACAAAATTAGAGCTAAACTAGATGAAAGATGAAGTAGAGAATATTTTTAAATGCTTCCTATTTAAAATAAGAGAATTGCGGTGCCTGGGTGCCTCAGTTGTTGAGTGTTGTACTCTTGATTTCAGCTCAGGTCATGATCTCTGGGTCTTGAGATTGAGCCGTGGTGGGCTCTGCGCTCAGCAGGGAGTCTACTTGAGATTCTCTCTCCCTTTCCCTCCCCCTCCATCTCTTCCTCCTCTAAATAAATAAATAAATAAATAAAATCTTTAAATATATATAGAAAGTTCCTTATACTTTGTGATTAAATACACATTTTTTTCTTCCCTAGAGATTTATTTGTTTTTTTAGAAGGAGAGGAGAAAGGGTATGCGCACATGAGCAGGAGGAGTGGTAGAAGGAAAGGGAGAGAAGCAGACTCCCCCCGGAGCCCAGTGTGAGGCTCAATCTCACGACCTGAGCCGAAATCAAGAGTCAGATACCTAATCGACTGAGCCACCCAAGTACCCCCAAATACACAGTTTTAAAAGCATTTAAAATCTCCTAACATCTAAATTTCTTCACATGGCATTCCAGAATCTTCATAATCTGACCACCAACTTTCTCTCTAGCCTTAGCCTTTGCTACATCCTTTTGCATCTTTTGTGTCCCAGTGGTGTCTAATTGTTATCCTAAATAGGTCAGTGTTGGCTCACACTTTCACACTTTGGAATACGAGGGTCCCCTTGCTGGAGAATGGAATGGCTCCTGTCCCTACACCTCTTATTTAGCTATCCCATCCTCTGTGAAGCCATCCTTAACTCTCCAGCCTGGGTAAACACTCCACCTTTGATCACTAAGAGCATTCGTGCATACACCCAAACTTTTCTGAATATAAGACTCAGCTACGGTGTTTGTTAAAAAGCATATTCCAGGACCGCAGAATTTCCATGGAAGAAGCCTGGTAATCTGTATATTTAGCAAGTCACCCAAGGAATTCTCGTTTTCAGAAAAGTTTTGGGAACATTGCTCTATATTATAGCACTTCCCATATTACCATTGTTTGAATGATCTTTTAATAGCCTGTGAACTCCATTTGTTCATTATTATATTCCCAGTCCCAACATAGTGCCCAACTCATGGAAGGGAGTAAAATATGAATAAATGAAAATTCTAATTTTAAAAGTCTAATCTAATCTATTTCTTTCAAGAGTCCTAAAAACATTAGGAAAGCACTTTTCTGAGTTCTACATCCTCTTATTCCATGATAATGATGCTTTAGCCTTTCTTAAGTTACTCTTAACAGTGTTTGTTCTTCTGAGTCCCTCGCTAGTCACTTATTTCCCACAATCCAGACGCTACACACCACCAAGGTCTTACTGATGCTGGCATTATGCCTCAAGTTTCTCGGAAAGAAGTGAGAATGTTAGTAGTGCCTATATCATAGGTATTTCCATGAGAAGTAAATGGAATAATATATGTAACACTTAGCGTGATATCTAATATGAGGGAAGTGCTAAATAAAAGAGGTAATAAGAATAAAGACCAGTTAGATTTAGTAACTTAGGAGATGTTATTGTCCCTGTGAAATCCAAGTACAGAAGGGGAATCTGCAATGTGATGCTTTGAGCCATTTCCTTGAAGCGTATGCTTCAAAATCCTTTCTGATTCAGCCTCTCTTCCCCTATCACTATAATAATAACCCACATTTCATGGCAAAAGATAATATCATCAAGAGAGCTTGAAGAGTGGCATACTAATACAAAATTTGTCCCTATTTGGAAGTCTGTCCTTGGAGGTTTTCTCTAAATATATGGCTTTCAAGTTCTTAGCATCTTGTACTGTTTGGTACCTAGACATGAGCACTGATTTCCAAAGGATCAGAGCCTCATTCACCATCATGGCATCCCCTCATCCCAAGATGTCCAGTATTAATATATCAATACCAAAATGACATTGATTTTTGGTATCACTAAGGGTAAGGGGATGGCCAAATATTCTGGGTCCAAAAAGACAGCAGGTTATTACCTGTTGCCTGTTTAATGGACAAAGAAAGCAAAATGACAGAAGGCTATGCTGTTACCGAATCCTGGAAAGAAAAGGAGAAGAAATATTAACCCAAGAGATTTGGCTTCATGCCCAGGGTGCTTAAGTGATAATCCAGAATAATTCTCCACTCCAACTAGTTATCCCATCCCCTTTTAAACCTTCTCACTCAGCACATTTTTCCACCACTAAAGATCAATCTCCTTTAAAATATGCAGTCTTACAAGATCCTTGAGGAACTTCCTAGTTAACCTTCTGAGGTTAACACTTTGATCCCAACAAATCTGCAGTTTTTCCAAGCCTTGGTATTTGCTCCACTGAACTCTGGTGCCTTCTTTAAGATTCAGATCAGGGTGATCTAGGGGAAGGTGTAGGTCTAGGGAAAGTGGTCTCACCAAAGTCTACCCATCTTAGACCTAGAAGGTATTATGTTAAGTGAAATAAGTCAGACTGAAAAAGACAAATATAATATGATTTCATTTATATGTGGAATCTAAAAAATAAAATTAATAACCAAACAAGAAGCAGAATCAGACCTATAAATACAGAGAACAAACTGATGGTTGCCAGAGGGGAGGGAGGTGGGGGAATTGTCAAAATGAAGGGGAGTAGAAAATATGTGCTTGAGTTACAGGATGAATAAGTCACAGGAATAGAAGGTACCACATAGGGGATTCAGTCACTGGTTTGTTAATAGTGTTGCATGATGACAAGCTAGATTTGTGGTGAGCACAGCATAATGTATAGAGGTTTGTTGTTGTCGTTTTTTTTTTAATTCCGGTATAGTTAACATACAGTGTCATATTAGTTTCGGGTGTACAATATGAAGATTCAACAATTCCATACATCACCCAGTGCTCATCATGACAAGTGTACTCCTTAATCTCCCTCACCTCGTTCATCCATCCCCTACCCACCTTCCCTCTCATAACCATCAGTTTGTTCTCTAGAGTTAACAATCTGTTTCTTGGTTTGTCTCTGTCTCTTTTTTCTTTTGCTCATTTGTTTCGTTTCTTAAATTCCACATATAAGTGAAATCATATGGTATTTGTCTTTCTCTGACTTAGAATTATACTCACTAGCTCCATCCATGTCATTACAAATGGCAAGATTTCATTTTTTATGGTTGAATAATATTCCATTACCTATATATGTGATATATTTACATCACATCTTTATCTGTTCAATAAATGGGCACTTGGGCTGCTTCCATAAGTTGGCCATTGTCAACAATGTATAAAGTTGTTGAATCACTATGTTGCACACCTGAAACTAATATAACATTGTATGTCAACTATACTCAAATGAAAAAAAAAACAACTACTTTTTTTTTTTTTTTTTTTTACTAGAGAGGGAGGAGGGAAGGGCATAGGGAGAGGGAGAGATAATCTTGAGCAGGCTGCAGGCTCAGCACAAAGCCTGACACGGGGCTCAATCTCATGATCCTGAGATCATGATGTGAGTCCCACATCAGGCTCCTTGCTCCTGCTTCTACCTCTCCCTCTGCCTGCAGACATGTTGGAATAGATATTTTATGGGAGGCCAGGCGACCGACCAAAGAATTATATTACATATGTGTATATAACATACATCCAGACTATGCTTCATGTGTCAGAGCTATCAGAAATACGCTAGTGAGAGAAGCACCAGCATCAGTAAGAATTTCAGTGGTGGCTAGGGCTGCCAGTAGGAGAGACTGTGGCAGGGCTTAGCTCACTGACAGAAATGGGCCTGCTGGGGCCCTGAAGCAATAGAGACCAGGGGGCAGCACTTAACTACCATAAGCTGAGGCTGGGGGTGGGTGGGAATTCCACAATTATTGTAATGACCAGCAAAGTAAAATGGCAGCCAAGGGGGCTTGACTCAAAGAGAGTTGTGGAGATGGTTAATAAAATATGGCATACCAAGAAGCAAAATAGATAGGCAGCCAATGTGGGTATGGCTTAACATACATCATCCAAAGAAAGCAAGGATGGAGAGCAAGGAGGCTGAGAGCAGTTGCCCTAATAAAAATTCAGGATTAGGGAACAAGCAAGAGCTCCACTTGAACTACAAGCTATGGCTACTGCCTGGGCACTTTCAATCCCTATGTCCATGGATGAGCAAGCAAGAAGACTCACCATCTTGGCAGAAGTGATTGACTGTTGTTACAAAATGGGAGCAAGGAGGAGTATGTATGGAAACCGGGCATTCCACTTGGGTGCTTTTATGGTATCCCCTTGCCCAACTAAGAAGGTAGATGGACAAGTGCAGCAACCAAAGCCAAGAAAGGTATGGTCACCAGTGGCTCAGACCCCTCAGAAATGAAGGTTGTGTTCCACCACCAGGTAAGTCACTGAGACCAGTAGAGATGATAGCTAAGGGCCAGTTAAATTTAGAATGGACAGTGGGGAAGGGAGAGGGTGAGTACCACTGTGGCCCCAAGACCAACTGCAGTGACGAGGACTATAGTTCATCTTACTAAGCTCCTTCTTCTAAGTTTCTCTGCAAGAAGAAAGATCCACTGGAATCGTAGAGGAGCTGATCCCCAAATGTGAATGAAATAGTGGATCTGGATCGTGAAAACGTGGACTTGTGACAGTTAGGAAGATGCATTACTTGGATCTCTCTTCAAGAAAGAACTTCCACCCAGCTGCAAGGAAAGCAATTAGCTGATGATCTCCAGCGGCAACATCTTCAGACTCTACCTCAATTTCTGAGCTGAAGCCATGCTCTTCCTGAATAGCCCCTAGACAATAACTGAACATGGTGGGAGAATAGGGCCTCTTTCTGCCCAACACAGATCTCCTCTAATTGTCAACCTTTGCTCCAGCACTTCCAAATGAGTTGGCCAAAACTTGTGTTCCAATCCTTGTTCCATCCTGTTTCCTCCCTATTTTTCTTTCACAACTGGCAGATCCACATCGGCGTTCAGAGGCTTTCCCCACCCATTCCTACCTCCTCCCCCTTTTTTCTATCACAGGCATTTCACCAAAATCAACTCCTTACACTCTTAACTCCATCTCAGTGTCTGCTTCCTGAAAGACACAAGGGACACAGAGGGTTACAAGAGATGGCTTCCTCCCCGTGTGACTTTGGGCAAGCCACTCAATCTCCCTAAGCTTCAGTTTTCTCAGTATAAATGAGGATATTATTACCTATCTCATTGGGTTGTTGGGGGGCTTACATATAATATTTAAGATTTTTATGAGAATTAATGTAAATTTTATGAGAATGCATGTAAAATGTTTAGCAGACAGCCTTGCACATTTGATAAGTGTTAGCTGTAATGCTAATGCAAGAGAGAGAGAAGGCAGACTATGAAGAGAATTCTTCAGCTTTCTTCCATCCTAGCGGATATGTTCATTTGCCTAGAGGTGGAGAATTGTTATTTTCCAAGTATGATGAACACCTTCACCTGCAGTGAGAAAAGAAGTATTGGTTATGCCAAACCAAGAAGGTAAAAATAGACCCCCAAGGACAAGTAATTATAATTGTTTCTAGAGATGTGATTTTTTTATTGATATAATAATGACAATCGAGATTGAGATGGAAATAGAATTGTGATTTTGTAACAATGTAAATCTACATGTTAAAACATGAAGAACAATATACATTTTCCATATCTAAAAACCCTATTACAAGGGTGAGTAATTTATCCTCCTGCAATGAATTTTGATGTAGTTGCACAGGTCTATTACCATGATACATTTCAGTTTTCAATAATATGTGGTGTCCTTTTTAAATCAAAACTTTTCATTTAATCTCATTCTCATGTATAAACATGTACACATCTATTTTGGCTAAAGTTTTCACAAAGGTAGGAAGAGGAATACCAATAGGAACTTTATCCAAAAGGTTAGAAGAGTCTAACTCAGCAAAAAAAAAAAAAAAAAAATTATCAGTCCAGTGGCTAAAAGTGCCTACGATGAGGTTTGAGCTGACTTTAAGTCACATCTGAACTAAATTTATGGTGGAAGGCATTTATTAAAGTACTTATCACTTCCTCTGGTGAGTCCTTCAGCTAGTGGAATTTTAAAAGACAACCTGAAGGATTTACTTAATGATATTCTGCATTTGATTTTAATGGGGAAACAATCATTACAGTGCACTAAGCCATGAGGTAGAAATAGTCATCCTTTAGAAGAGAAGCTGACACTCTTTTATGTTTAATTTGGTAATTTTTGACCACCATGCCATTTTTAGCATCTGTTGCTGTTTAAATAAATTTTGAAGCAATTTCCTTACTGTAGATGGACAGTGTGAGGATGAAAAATTCTCACCCCATGGAAGCATACTGAGTACTTATTCGACCTTTTCACCAAAAACCCACCTTGTAACTTAGATTAATAAATTCACAAGTCTGAATGTACATGCTCTTTCTGAAAAAATATTTTTTTAAAAAACTCTGCAGGTCCAGTCAATTAGAACAAGAATGATTGCCTTTTCTCTTTCTCATACTATCATCCTAAATTTCTGTTTCAGCCAATGTCCTAACAATCTCCTTGAAGATCAGTTGACTATAAAATCATAAAGATACACCTGGTCCAAAATAACAATTAAACACACTGACCCCTTCTACTTTAAAAAGATATTAAAATGTAACAGTATATAGCCTACATATCCCATACCTAGTCATTAGTTGCTGTTTTGCAAAAATAAAGCCACTGGCATATCATGCAATGTTTCTTCCTGTTTCACTGCTCCTCCCTGCAACTGTTTAGAAGCTCTTTCTATCCCTATATTTGCTTCCAGCATTGCACACATTTCCTTCTCATGCTTAAAAAGAAATGTCAAGTTCCTGATCTTTTGTTAAAGATTCATTGCCAAAGATGGTTTCACAGCAGGAGCCTTCCTCGGGAGAGAGTTGGCTCACATTCCTGCTAAGAACTTAACCTGGGAATGACGGAAAAATAATTATAATCAATGTCAGAGAGCATATGGGTTTCTACCCAGAAGCCCGCCAAATAAGATCCACACTGATCCTTTCCATCTACTATCAGTCAGTTAACTCTAGCAGACAAAATCCTCATATTTGGATAAACGAAAGCCCAAATCTCACACATATTTCTCCCACATCTGAGAGGTTTCTGAAAGAAACCAGTAAATGTCTTGCATTTCTTAAGCTTAGTTTCCATAAATCTCCAGTTATTGTATTTTCGTGTCAATAAATGTGGAAATGCCTTATTTCTACTTCATCCTTTATCCTGGGTGACCCATTAAGGTCAGTCCACAGATAGTGAAAGAAATGAGGCCATTTTAATATACACACTGAAAAAAAGACCCACGTTTGAATAGCATTGCACGTTATGTTGATGTGTGTTTCAGCTGGATACACCCCAACAGTATGTGTCATTTCCAAAAGGGGAATGGTGCTGAGCATCAAAATGGAGGCAGAAACACCTGGTGCATAGCATTATGGAATAAGGTCCTTGGTGATTTAATTAAGATATTTATTGTTAAAGAGTGGCTCTCCATGTATTTTTCCCCTGAGTTTATATTTCTCTTTGCCATCCACCCTGCTTTACTTCCCTCGGGATCTGTGCCATGTAGTATATAGTTTTTTTAGGAGAATTTTCTGTCTGTGGAATCTCAGAAGAGAGGGAAATCACAGGGAGATTTGAATTTTCCTTACAAGCCTCTGTGTTTCAAACATTTAAAAGCCTAGAATAATTTGCCTCTTTTCTACACCGTGGAAAGATACAATCAAGCCTCTCTTAAACTGGCATTCTATTATTTTGTAAATGTAAATAAATCAATAAACACAATAAATATGTTGCATGCTCTCTTGCTACACAGTGCAGAGAGTAACGAAGGGGGGGAAACTCTTATTAAATATTGGTAGTTCTTGTTTCCAATATTTAGAACATTTTAAGCAAAGAGAGAAATGAATTGGAAATGAGGTTTCTGTTTGCTGCTATGGAGCTCCATTCACAGATCTGGCATTTAATTAACAAAGATACAATATATTGGGCAGCTGCTTCTTTGTCCTAAGGCCCCTCCGCTCCTATTGAGATATTCAATACAGCTGTCTGAGCATTCAAGTCATATTCTAAAATAGAGATTCTTAAAAAGGAATTGTATTTTGACATTATGATTCCCGCAGCTATGCAACCCAGCCCCAACTTCCAGGGCTGAAGTTACAAAGATGAAATGACATTTACCCCAAAGCTGCATTGTCAGCTTTTAGGAAGACTTGTATTTCACTTCTTATTTTCTCCCCAACATGGTCTGTAAGACCTTGTGAAAACTCCAAGATAACCAATATCCCTAAAATCAACAGGGTGCAATTCCTATTGTAGACCAAAATGAGCCAGAAATGGACATTCTAACACAGCAACTGTTCAGAGCAGGATGAAAACTGGAACTCAAAGACCTTAAGAATTTCTGACTCAGAAAAAAAAAAAATCTAGCTATATTTTCTCAGTAACTGGTTTGACAGGACCTAGAAATCTAGTTTATGAGGATACTATGTATATCATCAAAATGCCCCATAATTTGACTTATGAGGTGGCCAAGTAAGATTAAAAGAGTTTTCTTTTCTTTTCTTTTCTTTTTTTTGAGCTGGCTGTTTTATGCTTATTAATAATAAAAACACCTCGCCCACTCATTCACTATAAAGGCAGGTGCCATCGCCCTAGTGAATTATGTTCCCAAGTTTATTAGTAAGTTGGTTGTTTAGAAATCCACGTGGTTTTTCCTTAGGCATAATGTTATAAATGGTAGTTAAATTCCAAGCATAAACTCCAAATTCAATTGACCTCTAAGTCATAGGAGCAACACCAGCCTGAGTTCCGGTTGCTAGGAGTCAACGTCTCTGCTGATTATTCTCCATTTATCACCTGCTCTGTGCTTTGAAAGGCTGGGCTACAAATGGATTCATTCACCTGCGTTCCCTTGCCAGCTATTTTTCAGTTGACTTCAGCCAAGGAAGGGCATGGATCACTGAGAAGAGACTAAGAGCAGAGGGACGATGGGTATTTCTTTGGGTATTTCTTCTATTACTGTCCTGCTTAGCTGCTGCCCCTCTGGCAGTCTCTCCAGACTACATCTCTAGCTGGGTGACCCCTCCTCCATAGCTCCAGGTCTTACTGGGCCCTGGGAGCACCATTCATTCGCTCCCCCTTCCTCTCCCCCACCCCCGCCATTTGGGGTATAATGGCTCAATGCTCTTGCTAGTCTTCAGTATCTCCACATCCTGTGTTGGCTCTCATAACCCTGCCCATGTCTCAGTTAATAATTCCTTAATTTCTTCATCTAGGGGCACCTGGGTGGCTCAGGCAGTTAAGCGTCTGCCTTCAGCTCAGGTCATGATCTCAGGGTCCTGGGATTAAGCCCCACATCAGGTTCCCTGCTCAGCAGGGAGCCTGCTTCTCCCTCTCCCTCTGCCTGCCGCTCCCCCTGCTTATGCTCGCTCTTTCTCTCTGTCAAATAAATAAATAAAATCTTTAAACAAAATTCTTCATTTGTATGATCCATCAAGACCCTGACTGAGAGAGCAAAGGAAGAATGGGAAAAAGGTTTCTTATTCCTTTTCTGGCTGCAGAAGTTGCTACTAGAATTTAGGCAGGATCATTCATGTATCTAACTAATTATGCTCTACCTAGGTGCCATTCATTGTGAATAAAACAGATCTAGTCCCTGCCTTCAAGGAGCTGACATTCCTAGTTGGGAAGACAAACTTAGTAAATACACAAACAAGTAAACAAAATGGTTATATGTTCTGGGAAGTATTATGTAGGAAATAAAGAGGATGCACTAACAGAGGATCATTGGTGGGGGAGGGCAATCTTGGATAGGGTGGCCAGGGAAGGGCTTGTGGAGAAGGGGAAATTGAACTGAGACCTCAAGTTTGAGAAGGAAGCAGCCACTGAGAAAAGAACTGGCAAAGGGTGGGGTAGATGCGTTCTAGGCAAAAGGAGCTGAAAGCATAAAGGCTTAGAGTGGGTGAAAGGAGCATGGTGGGAAAACCAGGACCTATGGCAGCTATTTTACTTCAAAGGAAGTCAAAGACAGATATTGCAAGACATATGAGGAGTCGAAGGAAGAAAGGTGTGACTGGAGTAGAGGCCAGGTGGAAAGTGGTACAAGATGAGGCTTGACAGGTTGCTCAGAGAGCTCAGGGCAGGGCCCTATAGGTCAAGGTGAAGAATATGGATTTTATTCCAAGTATCATGGGAAGCCATGAAGAGTTTCAAAGCGCAAAGTGATACAATCCAGTTTATCTTTTTTGAAGCTCACTCCAGCTGCTCTGTGGAAGGAAAGAGCTTCAGAAAAAAACAAGTAGAATCAAGGAGAAGAGTCAGAGTGCTATTACAATCCAAGCAGAAGATGACTACGTTTTGTTCTAAAGAGGTGAGAGTGGAGATGTAGAGAAGTAGATCTCTTCGAGTTTTGTGTTGGAGATAGAGCTGACAGGACCTGATAGGGATCAGGGATGGGGCAAGGCCAGGAAAAGGAAAGACTCAAGGATGATGCCCAGGTTTCTGGCTTGGGCCACTGGCTGAATGGTGGAGCTGTTTATTGAGAGGAGGAAGACTAGGGGAAGAATAGGGATGGAAAGATTGATAAGGTGGAGATGTCTATGAGTCATCCAAAGGGAAATGTCAAGCAGGCAGATGGCTATCAGAGCCGGGGGCTCAGAGGACAGATCTGAGTTGTTTCTTCGTCAAGCAGGTTGCTCAGACCAACCTGGCTTAGGGCAAAAGCCATCTCCACCAAGCCTGGATGCACACACCAGAAAGCAAACTGGGGTTTAGACATAAAGCCACAGTTAATAAGAAGCATGCTATACCTTGCTTTGTCATTAGTGCACATATTTTCTTTGAAGACCTCAAAGAAAGAGATGGCTAGTTGAAAACAAGACTTGAGAGTTCCTAGGTCCCTGATTAAATACCATCATAATCTTGCCTCTAGAGTTCCAATTTCAACATGACTTAATGGTATATTTAAAGAAGAGCCCCCAGAGTCCAGTTTGGCTGATGTACAATAATGTCCTTATGGGGAGGCATGCACCCATAGTAAAAGATAAAGTTCCAAGGTTTTTCATTCTGGTTGTCATGGCAACAGCAGCAAGAGCTCTGGAGGTAGGAAAGAGGAACAGAGAGGAGAGAGGAGAAAGCAGGAGCTGTGGTGGCTGTTAGTCTTGGGACGTTAAAGACATATTGGTAAGGTACATGGAGAACACACCATGTAAATCCAGGAAGTTATAAGTGGACAGTTTGTTCATTTTAAGGACCAGAGATACACATAAAAGATTTATCAGCCCCGGAGGCTAGGAGTACATCATGCATCTGTTCTATCCCTTGCACCCACTGCACTGCCTGGGGCTCCGTGTACTGAATGAATGAGCAGATGAGTTCCCAAAAGAAGAATCACTACTCTACTTATCTTATATGGGTTTTAAGGTGGACAAATCCTTTGGGTAAAGATTCTATTTTACATCAAAACATATTCATACTGGGGCACCTGGGTGGCTCAGTCGTTAAGCGTCTGCCTTCAGCTCAGGTCATGATCCCGGAGTCCTGGGATCAAGCCCCGCATTGGGCTCCCTGCTCAGCGGGAGGCCTGCTTCTCCCTCTCCCGCTCCCCCTGCTTGTGTTCCCTCTCTTGCTGTGTCTCTCTCTGTCAAATAAATAAATAAAATCTTTTAAAAAACACATATTCATATTAACTACAAGTGTTGGCAAGGATGTGGAGAAAAAGGAACCCTTGTGCACTGTTGGTGGGAATGCAAAGTGGTGCAGCCACTGTGGAAAACAGTATGGAGGTTCCTCAAAAAAGTTAAAAGTAGAACTACCATATGATCTAGTAGTTCCACTACTGGGGATTTACCCAAAGGAACTAAAAACACCAATTTGAAAAGACATATGCACCCCTCTATTTATTGCAGCATTATTTACAATAGCCAAGATATGGAAGCAATCCAATTGTCCATGGATAGATGAATGGATAAACCATATGGGGTATACAAGAAGAAGGAGGAAGAGGAGGAAGAAGGAGAAGAAGTGTTATACATATACAATGGAATAGTACTCAGCCATAAAAAAGAATGAGAGCTTGCCATTGGGAACAACATAATGGGACCTAGAGGTTATCATGCTAAGTAAAATAAGTCAGTCAGAGAAAGACAAATAACATGATTTCATTTATATGTGGAATTTAAAAAATAAAATAAACAAAGCAAAAAGGGACAAACCCCCCAAAATTGACTCTTGACTCTAGAGAACAAACTGATGGCTACCAGAGGGGTGGTGGACCAGAGGTTGGGTAAAGTAGGTGAAGGGGATTAAGAGCACACTTATCGTGATGAACATTGAGTAATGCATAGATTGTTGAATCACTATATCGTACACCTGAAACTAACATAGCACTGTATATTATCTATACTGGAACTAAATCTTTTTTAAAAATTTTAAAAAGCCTATTCATAGTATGGTCAGTAATTATAGGGTAACAAGCCTGAAAGGAATACTCACCCCTAAACCAAAAGACCAAGTCAGGAAGTCTCATTCTCTAGGATTGATTCTAACAATCATTCACTGACCATGGATGGGATATTATATAACTATATATTTTCCATGAGGATCCATTATATAGTAGGCTTTGGATTAGATTCTAGAGGTGATTAAATGTTATTTATAAACCAAGGATCCTCAAGATATTGAAAGTTGTGAAAAAAAAGGTGACAGTGTGATAAATAAATAAATAAATAAGCAAACACAAAAATGGACAGGGATTCCTATCAACCCTAGGAAACAAAGAAACTTGGGGAATGAAAACCTGTTCAGGGGAATGTAGTATCTGGGGCTCACAAATGTCCAGACATTCAAAAGGGGAAATCCCCAATGGTATGGACCCATCGCGAGCCTGTGTAAAATGTCTCTCAAGACTTTTCGTTTACCTTTGCTTTAATTCTGCGCTCACCAAACAGCCAATAATGTAATTACTAATTCTGTTTCCTTTAGATGCTGAAGAGAGTGCCCTGGATGAGACACACATATACCTAATAACTGGAAAAGTATAACCCCTTCTTCAAATTGCACTGAAGATAAAATTCAAATACCCCACCAAGATCTCCCAGACCTCACAATCTGGCTGCTACTGATTTCTCTGACCTCAACCCCATCACTGGCCCCATCACTCTAGGCTCTAGTCACACTGGCCTCCTTCTATTTCTGAAACACTCCAAACTTTTTCTTGCCTACCGTCTTTGCCCTTCCGGTTTTAACTGAGAGCAAGACTTGTCCTCAGATCTCCCTATGTGCTGATTACTTCTTACCAATCATGTCTAGCTAAATGTCACCTCCCCACATGGGCCTTCTGTGATCTCTTTGCCTATGGTTGCAAACTTTCCCCTTTTATGTGCCCCCTCCCTAGTCCCTATCTATCCCTTAACCTATATAATATCTTGTTTATTTTTTTTATTATCTTATTCCCAAACTGGAATAAAAGTCCAACACAGCTGCAGCCCCCAGCAATGAGCACAGAGTCAATACTCCATATTTGTTAAATGAGTTGAATGTGGGAGAGAAACAATGTATGAGCTGCTCTAGACTAGAGAGAGGAGATTCAAATAGGGAGCATCATCTGAGGTAAATGGAACCTTCCCTTGTGCCCACAACGTAACTTTTACAAAGCACCATTAAAGTACCAGTCATTGCATGTATCTTATTTTTGTTTTTGTGTGTCCCTTTATCCCCACTCCAGTTTAGACCATGGACAACTTGAGAAGAACCATCTTGTTCATGTTGGTACCCCCAATGTCCAAATAAATGTTCATAGGATCCCTCAATGCCCTGCTGATGGAAATTGGCAGTTCAGAGGAAGAAATAGAGATTTTCTGTTAGATGAACTTTACTTAATTGGCTGGATAAGTGCCTGCCAGAATGAGCAGTTTCCACACACACACACAAACCCCCCCCAACACACACACAAAGATGCATATGGGTCATGGCAGCACAAAAAGATAGCTTTGGGTGAGTCCTTCAGCCCTCCATTTGTAGTCTCCATCAGCACCCTCCAAGTAACCTCCAAAAAGATTCCAGGCAACTCCCCAACCACATGGCTGCCCTGAGCTCTTCCTGCCTAGAAATGCTAGCACCATTTCTATCCACAGCAGTCAGACAGAAACAGCGACCACTTGACAGAAGTCCAGAAACAGACATAACAACAGCCTAGCTGAAAGTAAGGGTGCACAAATGGTGCACAAAGGAAAGTAAGGGTACACAAAGGTGCACCAGTAAGGACCAGCATTCAACAAGGAGTGACTGGAAAGAACTGTTTCATGTTTTAAACATTGCCAAGCTGAGTAACATGAGACCAAACTTGTTATTTAGCTCAACTATATATAGTTTGCATCCTGAAATTCACTCGTACTATATATAGTAGAGTTTTATTCATGCACTCGAACTGATTATGTGTGCTGGACTGGAGTGTTACAGTGGTGCCAGAAATGAAGAGAAAATGGAAATCTTCCACAGATCTATGGGCATGTTCTTTACGCCCATTGCCATTTTCACTAATGCGTGGTGGCGGCAGAAAGCTAATTGAGACCAGCCACGGAATAACAGGGTAGAACCTCCCCTGGAAAGAAAGCCTCCTTTCAGGCTTTTCCTTGAGGAGTATTTATTTATTTAAAGCCTGGCTCTGGTCGTCATTCAGAAATACAAAGAGGGTTTAAAGGCCCAAGTAATTATCCAGCTTTTATAACAAAAGAATAACACAAAAATAATTTATTGTCTTGTCTCTCTCAAGAAAGACAGTTCTACAAACTGCTCATCATTAACTGTTTCATAAAGTTCAGTCTTTGGGATTTAGGTGATTTTTATTTAACTTCTGCTCCTTCTTGACTAAAATGGTCATTTTTCTGACCTGCTTTCAAAAGTAGAATGTTCTCTGGATAGCCTGGTTTAGGGGGGAGAAACTCATTTTAGTTCAGGGAGTCTCAAATCTCTTTGAAAAAGCTACTTTTGGTTGTCTCCCCAAAACTTGAGGTGTCTGGTAGGGGTGAGCACAATGAGTAAAGTCCCTAAAGGATAAGGGAGTCTTTCTGAGAGGGTGGGGTGGTAAACATTTAGTGTTTTTACCGTCCAGCATCTAACATCCCTTCCTGAAATATACCCCAGTTTCACGTTGGAGGATAATATTTCTCCTCTCCACCAACACAATTCACAGGAAGCTGATTTCCCTCCTGCTCTCACAGTGCAGTATGTGACCTCGGCTAAGCTAATGGTAGCATGCTAACTCTCTGGTTACAGTGACCCATTGGGAGATGAGCACATGAATCAAAATAGGCCAATCAAAACCCGTAAGACTCAAGTCTGAGACTTTTTCTGGAGCTCTTGGAGGAAAAGGTGGTCTTTCTTCTGTAATTCATCATCGTGGAATTGATTGTCCGTGGCTGCCAGAGACAACTGGCAGCTACAGAACAGAACTAAGTCAGGAAGTAGAGCTGAGGACTGGATCCCTAAACTAAATTTGTAGTTTAATGCCTGAATTAAGCTGTGCCTGGACTTTTTGGCTTAGCTCACTCAGTAATTTTTTTTTTTTAATTTTTGCTTAGATTAGCATGAATCGGGTTTTCTGACATCTGCATCAAATACAAACAAATAGAGGCTGCAGAAAATCGAGTACTTGAGCAAGATTGGGGGTTCGGTTGGAGATTCCTGGGACTGGTGGAAGCAACTGGCCTGAGGATCCCCCTGGAAAATCCTAAAGATAACTTTATAGATCCTGATCTAGACTGAGGATCCCCATCTTCCAAGAGTGTTTTTTACTTCAACTTAATTTTGTATTTCATGATTTAAAAGTCATAACTCAATAAAATGGTATACACAAATAGATTCCACTCCTTCCCTTGCCCCACTCCAGCTCTTCTACTTAATGGATAACAATTTTTATTGTTTTGGGTTTATTCTTCCATGTGTTTCTTCATGCACATATAATCAAATATGAATATATTTTTTATTCCCCCTTCGTTTCACAAAAGATAATATGCCTGACTCTGTTCTACATGCATTTTATTTCTTCAGTATATGTTCATTCAAGGAGTGCCCTCCTTTGAAATTCTGTCATACCTTTGATTATTCCTGGTTGCTTGCTTTCCACATAATATTTGAAATGGCTCACAGCCTTATTTAGCATATCCTACCACTTGTCTGCTGTTACCCTGGAGACATCTTGATTTAATACTGGAGAATCCTATTTCACCAGAATTAGAGAATTCAAATCAAGGAGCTAAAATGAGGGTCCAACTCTAAACTAAAAAAAAACAAAAAACAAAAAAAACAAATCTAAAAAGTCTTATCTGAATACTAACAGACTGTTGCAGGCAGTGGGGGAAGGATTGAGGGGGATGCCAAGAAGTCTAATTTTTTTAGGCCAAAAAAAAAAAGGATTAGCAGTGACAGGTATATAAGCAGATAACCCAGAAAGAAGAGAATATATTGCCACCAACTGATCCATTATTTTGAATAGATGTCAAATTCAGTCCTCTTGGTTGGGCAAAAATCTCTGATCAAAGTAATAACACTAACCCATGTGATCTTAACATTCACAGCTATTTCACTAACCTTTCAACAGACAGTGGCTTAAACAAGGCTTTGATAGAGGACTGACAGCCTCAGAACACAGACCTTAAAACATGGGATAATTCACTTGGGACAATGTGAAAGACAACATATTCAGACTGAGTCTATAAAGTGGAAGATCCAAAATTAACCTTTCTTTAAAAAATTATATTTAGCCTTCAATATGAGAGAAAATGTCTAAAAGAATATGAATTTCAATGAAACGATGAGTTGAAAATGAAAGGCAATCTACAGATACACTTATCATTTCACCGCAGAGAGTCTCGAAAATTTACCCTATCCCATTAGGCATTTGGCACTTGAATAAACTGAGCACAGTGCTTGGCACACACTAGCTCTGAATGATTTTGTGGGTGAATGAACAAATGAATGTCTTCGTGCAATGTGTTCACCATTGTTTTCCCCTAATACCAAGAGGCAAACCATCATCTGTGGATATTAACTTAATTCATTTGGGTATATAAGCAAAGGTTTCTGAGCTGTATGTCGTAGAGAAAAACTATTTTAAGAAAAGGAAATTACCATTGGATCTTACTATTTTGGTCCCTTTTTCTTTTCTTATATTGCAAAACTCTGTATTGATATATCCAGTGAGAGCCGATATTTTCTCTGGATTGGTTAGATTTCAAATGGGTTACATAAACACATTTCCATTTTTATGGTTTCATGCAGGTCTTATTTAGAAGTAAATGAGCCAGGCATTCTGTTCTTTTATCCTTTAAAAAATTAGCATTTATCATTTACTTTCCTTTTGATCTTCTAAAATTCCAATTGGGGAGTTAGAACTGAGTCATGAATTTTTTTTTTTTTTACTTTTTAGATAAATATATTTGCCATTTGTGTTTTACCAAGCTACAAACCCCAAGGAATGAATAACAATTCGAAGCAGATGCTCACAAAGAAAATAGGCCTTATAACAATATACGGCAGTAGTCTCCTCTCCAACCCCCTAACCCGTGGGGCTATGTTCCAAGACCCCCCAGTGGATGCCTGAAACCGCAGATAGTACTGAACCCTATGTATATTTACCATGTTTTTCCCTGTACCTCGGAGATATTGTGGGTTCAGTTCCAGACCACCACAATAAAGGGAATATCACAATAAAGCAAGTCAAATGAATTTTTTGGTTTCCTAGTGCATATAAAATTTATGTTTACACTATACTGTAGTCTATTAACTGTGCAATAGCATTATGTCTAAAAAAAACCCAATGTATATACTTTACTTTTTTTAAATATTTTATTTATTTGAGAGAGAGAGCAGAAGCCAGGGAGAGAGGCAGAGGGAGAGGGATAAGCAGATTCCCCGCTAAGCAGGGAGCCTGATGCGGGGCTTAGTCCCAGGATCCTGGGATCATGATTCAAGTCGAAGAGCAGATATTTAACCGACTGAACCACCCAGGTGCCCCCCAACATATATACTTTAATTTTAAAATATTGCTTAAAAAATGCTAGCCATCATCTGAGCTTTCAGTGAGGTAATCACAGATCACTGTAACAAATACAATAATTAAAAAGCTTGAAATATTGTGAGAATTAATAAAATGTGACACAGAGACAAAAAAGTGAGCAAATGCTACTGGAAAAATGGAGCCAACAGACTTGCTCCCCACAGGGTTGCTACAAACCTTCAATTTGTAAAAAAACACCGTCTTTCTGAAGTGCAATAAAGTGAAGTGGAATAAAATGAGGAATGCCTATACACACATACCTATGATACAGTTTAATTTACAAATGAGGCACAGTAAGATTAACAACAGACTAATTATAAAATAGAATAATTATAACACTATGCTGTAATAAAAGTTATGTGAATGTGGTTTCTCTCTCTCTCTCTCTCAAAATATTGTACTATATGATGTAGTAAAGATGTTAGGATTTGAAGCCAACTGCCAAGAAAGAATTCTTGACATGTCTTTGGTGCAAAAAGGTGATTTTATTAAAGAATGGGGACAGGCCCCATGGGCAGAAAGAGGTGCACTGAGGTCATGAGGAGTGGCCCACTATATACTTAAAAGTTGGGAGGGGCTTAGGGATAGCGTAAGTCTCAGGAATTTGGAAGCAAGGTTTCCAGGACCTTGAGGGGGCTAGTTACTGTTGGGAAAAGGTCATTTATTACCGTCTAATAAAACCTCAGTCATGAGACCCTTCAGATGTATATCGGTGGGTCATATGCTTGGGGGATGATTGCCAACACGTATCTTGGGGGGGTGGGTAGAGATAAAGGAAGTTTCCAAAGGAATTTTTATATGTTAAAGTAGACTTACAGGATCCTGCGGCGGGGGGGGGGGGGGGGGGGGGGGGGGGCGGGGGTCAAGCTAAGATTGCCTTTTGCCTTTAGAAAAGTGTTAACTTCGAGGCAGTTTATTCCCTAGAGAAATGTCACTCTGCTTGTTTCAAGGACTTGTCAGTGGGCTGTGGGTAGCAAGGAAATTTAATAATTTTTCTTCTGCCTTTGTTTCCCACATCACTATACTTATCCTTCTTCTCCTGATAATGTGAGATAAGATGCCTACGTGATGAGACAAAGCGAGGTGAGCGACGGAGGCGTTGTGTCATAGCGTTAGGCTGCTGTGGACTCTCTGAGAATCCATCAGAAGGACCATTTGCTTCCTGACTGCAGCTGACTGAGGGGAAACTGAAATGGCAGAAAGCAAAACTGCGGATAAAGGGGGACTACTGAATAGTTTCAGTAAAACATAGCCTTCATAATTAAGGGATAAAGTTTCATCTTCTGTGTCCTAAAAATGAAATAGTTGGGGGCGCCTGGGTGGCTCAGTTGTTAAACATCTGCCTTCGGCTCAGGTTGTGATCTCAGGGTCCTGGGATCGAGTCCTGCATGGGGCTCCCTGCTCAGCGGGAAGCCTGCTTCTCACTCTCCCTCTGCTGCTCCCCCTGCTCGTGCTCTCTCTGTGTCTCTCTCTCTGTCAAATAAATAAATAAAATCTTAAAAAAAATAATGAAATAGTTGTTTGCTGGTCAGGTGATGTGAATCCAGATGCCGGGATCTTAGAAAACAATTATTAAACATACTTTACCCTCAAAAATGTGCTATTATTAATTAAGGTATATGTTTTATGCTGTTGTCAAATTTCAGTAATTTTGTTTTGGGTGCAATAAAGTGACCAAAGAACATATATTTTGGAGCTAATGCTGTTTTTCTAAGAAAGCGAATTTTATAAAAGCTAATTCAGCATAAACTTACTCCAGTAATAAATCCATAGACTCAAAATGTGATTTAGCTCCCAGATTTGCACTTGTAAAATAAGCCAGGTTTCAATTAAAAATCACTAGGTTATGCCTAAACATCAATTAATTTTTGCCCCAGGGCACCCACCATTTCTATATTAAGTAGCCTAATAGAAAACACTTTACTTTCAAGGTTTTATTTCTTCACTAACACACCATGTGTGAAAAATACATTCTTGGCATAATATATTATACAATGGAGTTTGGTTACTTACTTACGTATGTTTCTGACATTTACAATACCTGCATTGTCCTCAGAAGGTAATGCAGGGTATATGAGGCTATAGACTGCAAACAACAGAAAAACAAGTTGGTTCACAGTTTGAATAGATTGGAATGTGTAACCAAAGAACAATAGAGACACTCTTTGTGTGTGGCTTTTTTAGAAAAAAAGCCACATTTTGGTTGTTTTAGTAAACAACTGTCTCTCAAGAATGGGTCACCAACCAAAACTTGTAACAGAACAAAATCTTAAGGAAGTTTTGCAGAAGAGAAACTAGCACATGAGATGAGTAATCCAAAGAGAAAAATAAAGGCGAATATGAAATCCACAAGAAGATTTGGCCATAAGAAACCTGGATTTATAGGAGCACCTGGGTGGCTCAGTCATTAAGCGTCTGCCTTCTGCCTTCGGCTCAGGTCATGATCTCAGGGTCCTGGGATAGAGCCCCGCATCAGGCTCTCTGCTCAGCGGGAAGCCAGCTTCTCCCTCTCCCACTCCCCCTGCTTGTGTTCCCTCTCTCGCTGTGTCTCTCTCTATCAAATAAATAAATAAAATCTTAAAAAAAAGAAACCTGGATTTATATACATTTATATAATCCTAAGTGCTTTGATTCTGCTACAATGCTGCGGAGTCCGGAGTCCACCTAAACATCAGTAGAATTAAAAACAAAAAACTGCAACAATTAGTACAACCTTCCTGTTGTTTTTCTGTTCTGTTTTTCTTCTTCTCTTCTAACCGCTAACCACCCCATTATAGAGCTTCCACTTTATCTTTCTTGCTCACCAAGGACCTTTGATTCACTTTTACTCTTTACAAAATTTAATTGACAATGATGCTGTTATAAATATCAAATTACTCTTCATGAAATTATTTCCTTTACAATGACTAAATGTCACCGTTATATTCTAAATCCACTTGCCTTATAAAAATGCCTTTATGGAATGAGTCATTTTTCTTTCAAGGCTTCTCAGAGCTGAGCATGTCTTATCAGTCATAATTTTTAAAAATAGTATCAGGGCACATATCTTCTAGGTTTCAAATCATTTTATTGGGCAGTTGAGGCTAATACATTTGTGACTCTCTTGTATTTGTGTGAGGGCTGGTGTTGGCATTGGACCTGAGGCTTTAAGAAGTAGTCAGTGACGGATTAAATTTAATGTAGGTCAGGCTTTTAGCCATTGGCGATCATAATGATACATTTTCTACTATTTGCATGTTTCTATATATTTCTAGAACATCATGGTTTTGTCATTTACTTTTTAGAAATTTGCAACTCCTTCAATTACCTCAGAGAAGTGTTCTTTGAATCCTTAAAACAAGATTAAATTGCTTACCTTTAAAAAAGAGAATACACATATTTAAAAATAAATATATACATTATGCCACCTTTAGAAAAAGAAGGAACTCCGAACTAAACGCAGGAGATGTGGAAATTTCTTTGCCCTAGATTAATTTACTGAGAACAGAGGGCTCTTTGTCCATGTCTGGTGACAAAAGAGAAGTTCTAAGGATCAATATTCCACAGGATTCTATCCAACAAGCCTGAATTGAGTTTCTTTTCTTTTCTTTTTTTCCTGAATGTTGTTTGCATAGTTTAGGCAAAAAAGGAAATGTCTAGAGAGGAGGGATGGGGGGAAAATCCTATTTCTGCGATGTTAAATTCCTGTATGTGCACTCTAACGATTTAAACATTACTCAACACACGTGCTAGGCAGCTCAAGTTGCTGACTGAAATAGGTCCCAAGAGATTAATAAATGTACCTACCACCTTTGGAGAACTCTAGTTATAGGTCAGCCATTTCCTTTTCCTGTCCCTGCCTCTCAATAAGTAACTTCTGTTTCACATTATCCAAGTGGCATAGTCCAACTTAAGTAAAACATCATGGTTCTTAATGAGAAGTCTCAAATGCATCTTGCCTTCATAGTTAGCTTTCAGTGAACAGCCAGGGCAAAAGAGGTGCTATTAAAAGAACTGTATTTTCTTTATAGCTGGCTCTTGCCCTGAGACTAAAGCATGTTTGGTTAAGGATACTAAGTTGAGACAGGCTCCTTCATAAAAGAAAAACAAAAAAGAAAGAAAGAAAGAAAAGAAAAGAAGAAAGATTAAGAACAGGTCCTGCTATGTTTTTATAATAGTTCAAACTGAAAGCAAATGAATGTTTAACTTTTTAGGCAAAAAAAAAAAAAAAAAAGAGTATATATTTCATTCTATTTATTTTTCAAGTTATTGCCAAGAAAAGTTAGTTCTTTATACAACCCCTTGTGGACTGAGCCTTAGGGGTAAAAAAAATGGATTAAGTATTAGCCTTAAGAAGTTCAATGCTACAGATTCAAGAAGGAAGGATCCAGAGGGATCGACAAAACTCTATTGCTCAGACTTGTGGGGACTGTCCTCGAGTTGAGAGAAGTGATTTTTAGGATATGCAGTTTTTTAAAAATGGTTGTTTTGGTGGTGTTTCTCTTTCATACTTTTCTTCTCTGAAACCCTGTATGACCAAATTCAATTATTATTTTTATTCTCACACTTGAATAGGTATAAGTGCCCACCCCCACCACTTTGCCTTCTCCCCACTTCCCCGAAAACATGACTCCTCTCTTTTGTTCTCCTTATACTACCCACTCTTTGCTGTCTCCCTCCCTTCCTCCTGAAGATTGTATTTACCAAGCCATGTTTATAGGTTGCCTGCCATGTACCAAGCACGTCTCTCACCATAGTGTCAGGCCTTTTCCTTCCATCGACTTGTCATGGGCCAGCCCATGTCAGAACTGCCCAGGCCTGTTATTCTGGAGTCCCTCTTGCCCCATTCATTCTTTCCCTAAAGATAAAGCAAGGAACTCTAATGCTGAGAACATGTCTAACCAGAATGAAAATGAAAACCAGCCAAAGAAAATGTCCCCATTTCCCCTTCCCATGTTTATGAGGAAATATATGATGTGGGTCTACATCTGTGTTATCTCACTTAGTTTATACAGTTCACGAGACAAAGAGATTTGATTCCTGGCTCTACCACTTATTGTCTGGGTGATCTTGGACAAGTTTCTTAACCAGATGCCTAAAATCCTTTCTGGGACAAGGCAATGGTATAAACAAATAAATGATCTTGCTCAAATTTAATTTCCTAATTTAGAGGAAAGATAGTTTAAAGGTTAAAAGCACAGGATCTGCACTTAAATATCCTTGGGTGGGAGTCCGGGACTTTCCACTGACTTGAAATAAGGCCTTAGTTTCCTCATTTATGAAATAGAGCCAATAATAATATCAACCTCATAAGGTTGTGGTGAGCACTGAATGAGATAATGCATAGAAAGCTTTTAACACAGTGCCTGGGACTCCATTAATGTTAACTATTGGGATCACTTATGCTGTTATTTTTAATAAGGTATCATCATGACAAAATCTTGGAGGCTGTATCACAATGTTAAAAGTGAGATACCATTTTATGGAAATAATCTACTGTGAAATAATAAGAAATATATATATTAGTCTCTGCCCTCGGTTCCTGGCACAGAACTCCTAAAACTTTTGTAAATACAGGGTAGGAGAGGAATTTTTTGTTCTAACATGTAGTCTTTGACCCTGGTTCCTGACATAGAGCTCCAAAGATCTTTGTCATTTCCTCGGTGATAAGAATATCTTTTGTTCTAATGAGGTGACTCTTGGTGGGTTTCTGGACGGTCACCAGAAAGACCAAGCCATGACTAGAGGCTTGGAAATTTTAGCCCCTTCTCTCCCCCCGAGTCCCATTCTCCAATCCAGAGAAGATCCATCATGCCTATGTGATGATGCCTCCACAAAAATCCCCAATAATATACGGTTCAGAGAGCTTCTAGGTAATTATTTTCATATATATGTCAAAAAGATAAGATTTTTCTTTTATTTGAGAGACAATGCATGAGTGCTTGTGAGCAGGGGGAGGGGCAAAGGGAGAGGCAGAGAAAAAATCCCAAGCAGACTCTCCACTGAGCGCAGAGCCCAGCTCCAGACAATACCACGACCCTGAGACCAGGACCCAAGCGGAAACCAAGTCTGATGCTTAACCGACTGAGCCACCCAGGCACGCCAAAGATAACAATTTTTTTTAACAATCTGATCAAACCAAATTATTAAGCTTGATCTCTTAATATAATCAAATATTTAGCATTTAAATTTCCAATGTCTCATAAATGTCATAATTTTATTTAATGTGTTTGAATCAGGATCAAAATAAGAACCACAGGGCGCCTGGGTGGCTCAGTTGGTTAAGCGACTGCCTTCGGCTCAGGTCATGATCCTGGAGTCCCGGGATCGAGTCCCACGTCGGGCTCCCTGCTCAGCAGGGAGTCTGCTTCTCCCTCTGACCCTCTTCCCTCTCGTGCTCTCTATCTCTCATTCTCTTCCTGTCAAATAAATAAATAAAATCTTAAAAAAAATCTTTAAAAAAAACAAAAACAAAATAAGGACCACATACTGCAATGTGCCATAATGTCTTTTAAATCTCTTTTAAATTTTAAATTCCCTCACCATCCCATTTTTATATTCTTTGCAATTTATTAGTTGGGTTACTTGGTTGATATTTTATTTCAAAGATGCTTGTATCATTTGTTATCTGGAAGTTTGATAAAGAGAAATTTTCTTTTATCTACCATGTGGTTACCCAAGGTACGGCTAGAATAGAAAAAGCAGAA
The DNA here is from genome assembly GCF_037043125.1 of Eumetopias jubatus. Classification (NCBI taxonomy): domain Eukaryota; kingdom Metazoa; phylum Chordata; class Mammalia; order Carnivora; family Otariidae; genus Eumetopias; species Eumetopias jubatus. Next base: position 115,926,799 of record NW_028274816.1, on the reverse strand, counting down.
TGGCATAAGAAATGCCTCATTCCTTTCCTTTATTTTCCAGTTTTCAAAACAGTGAGTTATTAGATTACTATTTAAAATTCAAATAGGGATTTATTATGAAAAAGACACTTTAGAATGTATAGTGTATAAGCATCATTGGTTTTTTGTTTGTTTTTTTACACTTCAACGACACGTAAAAATAAAAGGCTAGGAATTTGGAAGATTCTGGGAGAGCTCTGGGAAAACTGTGGAAGTGGCATATGCGAATATTTGGGGCACATTCTTGGTATGTAGATGACAGCGTATTGAAATGTTTGGGAAAAATTGGATGGGTTCATGGACAAATAAGCAAAGAAAAACACATGGCAATTTTTAATATAGGATAAATGAAGATTGTTTAAGAAAGGAGGTGTGGTTGGGAAGGCAACTTGGCTTGTCGGTCAACAGCATTTGCTTGGCCATAATAATGTAAACACTGCCTTTGGTATAACAAAAAGTGTTGATGTGCTTATGCAGGGAACATAGGAAAAAGGGAAATGGGAAAGGTGGTATGGAGAAACAAAATCATCTACCATAGTGGGGAGTCAGTAGATTATATCTAAAATCAGTCAGTCAAGAAGTTAAATATTCTATTTAGAAAGAGGAATAAATATTAGGAAAAAAAACAGCTAAAAGAGTTGAAGTGATTGCCTCTGGGGAGTAGAACTGAGAGGTATAGAGGGATGTGGCAGGGGACTGATTTTTTATAGAAATCTTTAGGCAGGGGAGCATGGGTGGCTCAGTCGTTAAACGGCTGCCTTCAGCTCAGGTCACTGGGATGGAGCCCCGCGTTGGGCTCCCTGCTCAGCGGGGAACCTGCTTCTCCCTCTCCCTGCCGCTCTGCCTATCTGTGCTCGCTCTCTATGTTTCTGTCAAATAAATAAATAAAATCTTTTAAAAAAAAACTTTAGGCAACTTTCATACTATTATATACGTGCATTGCATGTATAAAAATAGAAATGAACCTAAAAATAAAGGGTTAAGTTTTCCGTGCGATAGGCACAATATAGAAAAAAGAGAGCTGCCGGGTGAAGTTTACTCTCAGGTCAGGAAAAGCAACACACAGAAATGTCTCAGCTTGCATTTAATCTGTGGACTTAACAAAGATCTCTTTCACCCACTTGCAGTGATCTTCTACTGCCCAAAAAGACCAAGATCAATGTTTTTTTCCTCTACTTCCAGTACATTTTTAATCATAACCACGAGCTTGTACTTCAGTCCTTCCCATGTTATCCAAAGTCACTTTTATCTTATGATCTTCTGCCTAACCCTAACCTTGATTTCAAGCTAAACCCTCTTCAGGAAACGGCCTATCAACTGCATTGATCTTATAGGCAGTATATGATCAAGCCCCATTAAATAGTCTAAAGTCTTGGGTAAGCTTCCCTTGTTGGCAATGTCATGAGCATTGTTATACATCAAACCAAGAGTCATACTGTCATACATACATGAGTGGTCAGGATTCCATGAACCAAGGCGAAGAGGACCAGAAGCTCTGTTTGGACTCTGCCCTTATGTCTCTTCCTTGACTGATTTTAATTTGTATTCTTTTGTTGTAATAAAACAGTAATCGTAAGTGGGACACCTGGGTGGCTCAGTCGGTTAAGCGACTGCCTTCGGCTCAGGTCATGATCCCAGGGTCCTGGGATCGAGTCCCGCGTCTGGCTTCCTGCTCTGCGGGAAGCCTGCTTCTCCCTCTGCCGGCCGCTCCCCCTACTTGTGCTGTCACTCAAATAAATTAAAAAATCTAAAAAACCAAAAAACAAACCCCAGTAGTCATAAGTATAGTGCTTCCTGAGTTCTGTGTGTCATTCCAGCAAATTATAGAATTGAGGGTGGTCATAGGAATCTCTGAATGTATAGCCAGCTAGTCTGAAATGAGGATGGTCCTGGGAAGCCACAAACGGGTAGCTGGTGTCTGAAGTGAGAGCAGTCTTGTTCACTCCGAATGTAGAGTTAGCTAAACTCATTGTCGTAACTCAACACTAGGGAGCTGCCGGGACAGGAAAGGCCACGCAGGAAGTGAAAGTCCTTGGAGGTGAGTATCAGACCCTGCTTAATTCTCTAGTCTGGGCTGTGGCCCTCTCCCCACACTTCAAACCACCGGACAGCCACCTCAGGTTCAGCACGTCTTCCCACAGCCCCAGATCTCAGAGACCAGTCCTGTCCGTAGGCTGCCGGGGTTTATTATTATTATTTTTTTTTTATTTATTCATGAGAGACAGAGACAGAGAGAGAGAGAGACAGAGGGAGAAGCAGACTCCCTGCTGAGCAGGGAGCCCGATGCGGGACTCGATCCCAGGACCCTGGGACCACGACCCAAGCCGAAGGCAGACGCCCAACCATCTGAGCCACCCAGGCGCCCCGGCTGCCGGGGTTTAAGGAGCACTGGCCCCGCACTCTGGGACTCGACGCTAGCACCTGTCAGACCTGCTGTCGCAGTCAGGGTCTCATCAGGAAGAAGATGATTAGAAAGGAGTTTCCTACAAAAGAGTGGTCCCGGGCAACCACAAGGGATAGAGCAGTAACTGCCAAGAATAGCAGCCCAAGACTCACACACACACAAGGAGAGAGAATGGAAGAGGATTCTAGAAAGGTGGCTGTCCCGGGGCACAGCCAGCCGGAAGCAGCCTCTCCTTTCCTCCCCCTTTACCTGCAGGGCTTTCCAGACTCAGCCGGAGCTAGGGGTGAGGGAGGCTGTGGATGCAGCCCATGCACGTCAGCCTATGGGGTGGAGAAGACCAGAAAGCAGATCTGCAGGGATAGATGGAAGATATTCCGCACCTGGGTTCAAATCCTTTCTCTGACCTACCAGCTGCGTGATCTTTAATACGTCATGTAAACTCAGTTCCTTCTTTGTTAAAACAGAGGGCTTTAGTAACCAAGGACCAAAAGGAAATAATGTACATGAAGTAGGGGGTGTAGCACCTGGGTCATAGCAAGGGCTCTGCATCCGGCAGCCGGCAGTACTTACTGGAGGATTGCTGTTCTGCCTCTGCCTTCATGCCCAGCTCTCATTCCTGGGCTTCTGACTTGCTTCTGAGACGCAGTTGCCCCCAGGACCCCATTTTGATCATTGGATCCAGGTCCTTTTTATTGTGCCAGAGACCCTGTTATTTGCTTTATCCTGCGGCCTCTAAGGAATGACACCTGGCTGCATGCTTGTAGGTAACCATGGAAACCTGCTGCCTTCATCAGGTGACTAAAGGCAAATTGGTAACAGCCTGATGACAGTGAAGGGGAGAGAGGCTGAGAGCAAAGATTATTAGGAGCCAGGTTAAGCAAAAACTGTGCTCCAGACTTGGGGTTGAATATTTCGATCCCCCAGAGAGTTAGCACCTAGCTCCACACTGGGGACCCCCTCCCATTAGCCCCAGTGCATAGAGGACACAATGTCCTCACAGTGCAGAGGCACCCATGGCCTGCTGACTTCCAGTGAGCTCTGCGTACATTGCAAACTCTGCAGGAGCCATTTTGTTGAAAAGCTCTCGGCTTGCATCAGCTTCCTCTGAGGACTTGGTTCAGGAAACCAGGACTAGATTGGCCAGAAGCAGAATGGAACAGATCTACAATTTTAGAGAAAGGGAGTGTGTTCGTTTTTTACGGTTGCTCTTACAAAGTACCGCAACCTGGGTGGCCTCAAGAGCAGACATTTATTGTCTCGCAGTTCCTGCCGCTAGAGGTCCAAGACCCATGTGTCAGCAGCATTGATGCTTTTTAAGGACTGTAAGGAAGATTCTGTTTTGTGCCTCTCTCCTTGTTTCTGGGGTTTGCTGGCCTTCTTTGGCATTCCTTGGCTTGTAGAAGCATCACCCTGATCTCTGCCTTTACTCTCACATGACATTCTGTGTGTGTGTCTGTGTGTCTGTGTCAAATTACCCATTTTTTTTAAGGACACCAGTCATATTGGATTAGGAACACCCCCCCCCCCGCCATAATGGCCTCATGTTAACTAATGACATCTGTAAGGACCCTATTTCCAAATAAGATCACATTCTAAGGTCCTGGAACTTAGGACCTCAATATATGAATTTTGAAGAGACACAATTCAACCCATAACAGGGGGTACAGGGGGGAAAGTCCATCCCATGACACCTGTCTTGGTTCTTAAATATTGATCCTTCTGGAATTTCTCACCACTGGGCTACCTGCCTATCAGCAAGCCTCTGATATTCTGGGTTGTGCTTTTTGCCCTACAACACCTGGTCTTGCCCATCTAGATGCTCCCCTTCAGAGATCTCGCTCCCTCTCACCCCTGGGTGTACATCTCCGTATCTCTAATCTGCCAGTATTTTTTCTGTCTGCCTGCAAAAGTTGAGTGTTTTCTTAGGACTGGCCTCACTTCAGGGGGTGTGTTGAATCCAGGTCCCTGTTTCTTTAGTGGTGCCCCCAACTTCTGTAGGTAGTGGGGCCCAACCTCACTAAGGGAAACCAGCAATGTTTGAAGTTCACACGGAAGTGAGAACATTTAGATCCAGACAGGCAAAGTTCAGAGCCAGGGAGAAGGATGCCTAGGTAAGCAGAGTTCACGTGTACCTTGGAAGATCTAAGGGTGTTTACGACTGCCCGCTTGACTGGATGGCCCAGGCCCAAAGGCTAGATTGCAGCCGTGTGAAGGTCTGCAGATGGGTCATGCCCCAGAGGAAAGCAGGAATAATCTGGCAGTGGTTAGGAACATGAATTTGTTCACTAGGCCTCAATTTCTGCATCCATAAAATCAGACCCATACACAAAAGTTATCTTACGGGATTTTTGTGGTGATTACATGAATAATGAATATATGGCCTTAACCCAGTGTCTGGTTAGCTATGGTGACCATGACGGCCATTTACAGACATTTTACTGCTTCTACAAAGTTCCATGATGTTGACAACTAAGTAGTTTCTGGGTGTGACAGATCAGAACTGCTGCTCCTTTCTTCTTGAAATCACATACCCACACAAAATTCCACAAACTCTTGGGAAAATGCTGACTATTCTTTGAGGTATTTCCACACAGTAGTAAAGCTGGGTGGGGACCATTGATTGGGGAAGAAGCTATCAATTTGTATCAACTTAAATATTTTAAGTAGCTTTCCTGGCATGAGCAGGGAAAGAGTAACAGGTATCTTTTTCTTCTTCTCCAGGGAAAGGAGAAATTCTGTGGGTTCCTGAGATTCCAACACTGGGCTAGAAGTAGATCCTGAGTGATAACAATGATCCTACACACTTCCTAACTTAGCTCAAAAATACCCACACGCCTTTCTAACAGGGTCAGGTGCACCTGATCATTTTGAAAAGATAATTTCCTCAGATGAGAAGTGAACCGCATAAGTAGTCATTATGTGCACCCCTCCTGCCCTTCCACAGTGTGATTGAATGTATTTTAGGAACTAAAGTTCAAAATGTGAGTTTCCTGGGTAGAGAAAAATAATGTCAGAAAGCACTTAGGAAGAAGCACTGCAGATTCAATATATTCAAAGATCTGTCCTTGGCCTTTTTTTCTGTTCTCCTTGAAAATGTCATTAAAATTCCAGCTTGTGATGGAGGTCAGGTTCCTGCCTGCAGCGGCAGCATATGGTCTCTGGAGGGCTGGGTTCTCCATCTCTAGTGCCGGCTGGAAGATCCACCTACAGCGTCCTCGTCAAAGCAGTAGATCACAGAGGGACGTGATCATGTCTACTCTTGCAGCCAACCCCACCTTTCCTTCTTTCCCTGGGACCCCTTTTTCCTTCAATGCTACTATTATGCTGCTGCTCATCTAGGCTTGAAATTGCTAAGTCAGTGATTCGTAGCATTGTTTGAAGTCTCAGACACCTTTAAGATTGGTTGGAAGTAATCGGCTCTCCCCAGAAAAAGGAATATATGACTGTGCTCACTTCGGCAGCACAGATACCAAAATTGGAACGGCACAGAGACAATGAGCATGGCCCCTACTCAAGGATGACATGCAAATTCATGAAGCGTTCCATATTTTTAATTCTGTGGAATGGATAATGGATAAAAGGAGTGTGCTAGGCTGAGAACATCTCCAACAAGCACATCAAAGAACAATACATGCAGCAGGATTCTAGTTATTAAAAGAAACAAGCCCAGGAAAAATAAAACAAGACGAAACCAGAGAGGGAGACAAACCATAAGAGACTCTTAATATTAGGAAACGAACTGAGGGTTGCTGGAGGGGAGGGGCGTGGGGGGGGTGGGGTAACTGGGTGTTGGGCATGAAGGAAGGCATGTGATGTAATGAGCATTGGGTATTATGTAAGACTGATGAATCACTGACCTCTACCTCTGAAACTAATAATACACTATATGTTAATTAATTGAATTTAAATTTTAAAAAGACCCCCCCAAAAAAGAAATATGTGGCTATTTACACAAATAGTGTGATTCACTATTACTCAAAATTTCAGGGGGTCTTCAGGCTCCCCTATCAAAGCAATTCTGATTCCTGTCTTTTACTTCATAACAACACCTGCTCAAAAATCTCCCCACTGTCAGTAAAATATGTCTGCATTCCTTAGCCTGGCACATCGAGCATCCCATGATCTGACTGCAGCCCCTCTTTCTAAAATAAATGGGTTAATGCATGCACAGCACAGTGCTTGGCCCATGGTGAGCACTCTGCAAGTATTAGCTATTATTAGTATTATATTAATTATTATTATTATTATCCTTTGTTTCAGCCCAACCACAGCTCCCTGTGTTTTTATTCTTCCTGCCAGTCATGTACTCCCCATCTCCCTAAGTCCTCCAGCCTTCACAGATCACAGTTCCCTGAACTTGAGCCCCCTCCTATAGGAAATTCAACCCCTTCCTCAATATTTCTGAATTTACCCAGAGCTTTTTTACCTTCTCCGGGTTGGGGATTTTCACCTCCTGCCCTGAACCCCTGTCCTAGCTTTTGAAGAATGATGTGACCATGCTGAAGTTTATGGGATAGTGGAGGTATTTAATAGGCGTGGCCAATACTGAAGTTGGTTGGCCCTTCCGGGCATGGGGAATTTAGTTATTGGCCATTTTTCATGACCCACAACCTGCTGCCCTATTGCCAACTGAGTTCTTTTCATAGAATCTTGTTGCCTCCTTACTTCTTCGAGTTCTAAGCCCCCCAAAAACTCCTGCCCTGAGCCTCTCAAAAGGAAGTCAATATCATTTCTCTCTGGAACACCCTCTTTATCCCAAGGGAGACACTAGTTTATTGGATTCTTCAGGGCAATTCAGCTGCCTCTTGACTTCTACTTTTCCTCTTCGCCCTAGACCTTGCTTTTTGTAACTAAAAGGTCCATCAATTGTTTTTCCTAAAACGAAGAGGAAATCGTAGCATTTCCCATGATGCGGAAACTGCCACCATCACTTTTTTTTTTAAGATTTTATTTATTTGAGAGAGAGCGAGTGTGTGCACACAAGTGGGAAGGGGCAGAGGGAGAGGGAGAAAGAATCTCAAGCAGACTCTGCATTGAGCACAGAGCCCAATTTGGGGCTCGATCCCATGACCACAAGATCATGACCTGAGCCAAAACCAAGGGTTGGACACTTAACCAACTGAGCCACCCACGCGCCTCACCATCACTTTTTTTTTTTTTAATACTGGTAGTAATTTTCTCTTTCCACGACACTCTTATTCCTGCATGTCCAATTTATTCCCATCTCTCCAGGCCCAAGCATGAGGGTCAGTATGCTGTTTCCCTTTTCCACAAGGCCTTTCCCAACTTTCTCAATCAGAAATAAACCTTTTCCTGAACTTGTGGGTTTTTTTCTGTATTTGTCTTATGACATTGTCTTAGTCCATTCAGGCTGGTATAGCAAAAATACTATAGACGGGGTGGCTTAAACAACAGAATTTTATTTCTCATGGTTCTGGAGACTGGGCAGTTCAAGACCAAGCTGCCAATATAATTAACAAGTCAGGAAACGACAGATGTTGGCGAGGATGCGGAGAAAGGGGAACCCTCCTACACTGTGGGTGGGAATGCAAGCTGGTGCAACCCCGCTGGAAAACAGTATGGAGGTTCCTCAAACAGTTGAAAATAGAGCTACCATTACGATCCAGCAATTGCACTCCTGGGTACTTACCCCAAAGATACAAATGTAGGGATCCGAAGGGGTACGTGCACCCCAATGTTTATAGCAGCAATGTCCACAATAGCCAAACTGTGGAAAGAGCCAAGATGTCCATCAACAGATGAATGGATAAAGATGTGGAATACACACACACACACACACACACACACACACACAGGCACACGCGCGTGCGCGTACAATGGAATATTATGCAGCCATCAAAAAACACTAAATTTTGCCATTTGCAACGACGTGGATGGAACTGGAGGGTGTTATGCTAAGCGAAATAAGTCAACCAGAGAAAGACATGTATCATATGATCTCACTGATATGAGGAATTCTTAATCTCAGGAAACAAACAGGGTTGCTGGAATGGTGAGGGTGGGAGGGATGGGGTGGCTGGGTGATAGACATTGGGGAGGGTATGTGCTATGGTGAGCGCTGTGAATTGTGTAAGATTGATGAATCACAGACCTGTACCTCTGAAACAAATAATACATTATATGTTAAAAAAAAAAATAGTAGGAAGGGAAAAATGAAGGGGGGACATTGGAGGGGGAGACAAACCATGAGAGATATGGACTCCAGGAAACAAACTGAGGGTTTTAGAGGGGAGGGCAGTGGGGGGATGGGTTAGCCTGGTGATGGGTATTAAAGAGGTCACATATTGCATGGTCACTGGGTGTTATACGCAAACAATGAATCATGGAACACTATATCAAAAACTAATGATGTAATGAATGGTGATTAACATAACATAATAAAATAAAATAAAATAAAAAAGATCAAGCTGCCAAAAGATTCAGGGTCTGATGAAGCCACTTCCTGGTTCATAGATGGCCTCTTTCTTGTGTCCTCTAACAGCAGAAGTGGGAGAGCTCTTTGGGGAACTAATATAAAAGGAACTAATTTTATAGGAACTAATCCCCATCGTGGGGGCTGAATCACTTCCCAAAGACCCACCTCCTAATATCATCATATTGGGGGTTAAGATTTCAACATACGAATTTTGGGGCAACACATTCACTCCATAATAGAAATTTACTGCTTTCTATGTTGTATTAATTTCTTTCTTCTTTTTCTTTTTTTAAGGAAGGAGCAGGCTCTCCACTGAGCAGGGAGCCCGATGCGGGACTCGATTCCAGGACCCTGGGATCATGACCTGAGCCAAAGGCAGACACTTAACCAACTGAGCCACCCAGGCATCCTGTATTAATTTCTTTATATACATGTCGTATCTCTATAAATTCCAACTTCTTGAAGATAAGATCTGTGTTTGATTCATTTATATGGCACAAGGCCTCTCAAACAGTGAGTGTTGCCTTTAGGGTTCATCCTGGCCATATATAAGATCTCAAGGACATTCCCAAATAGGGCTATGATCTTCTCAGCCGAAATAGTTTTTACTTACTGCGGAAATGAAATGGAGATGATCTTTGAAAACAGTTTCACTGGTGAGTGGGCCAAGTGATTTAAATCTCCCATTGTTTACTCAGTGTTAAGAGATACAACAGCCCACAGAATTGAGGTCAGTTAAAGAGATTTCCTAGTAAACATATTTTTCAAATGACACTAAAATTTGTTAAGAAAGAGGCCTCATGCATTGTCAAATTAGGGCCAGAGGTGGGAACATCATAAAGTGGATATAGGATGGGAATTTCATTAAATACTAAAAAAAAAAAAAAAAAAAAATTCAATGTGCTAGAAAATAGACTATACGTGTGGATTATTGGAACAGTAACTAGAGAGTAAGAACCCAGTATTTTTTCCTGTGCTCACACAGGGAAATTCAGACTAAATAATAATAATGACAAAGAGGAGGAAAAGAAGAAGAAGAAACATTTATTAAGAAATTGCAGGGTGCCTGGGTGGCTCAGATGGTTAAGCGTCTGCCTTCAGCTCGGGTCATGATCCCGGGGTCCTGGGATCAAGTCCTGCATTGGCTCTCTGCTCCTTGGGAGCCCGTTTCTCCCTCTCCCTCGGCCTCTCTCTCTCTCTCTCTGTCATGAATAAATAAATAAAATCTTTAAAAAAAAAAGAGAAAAATTTGAATGTGCTGGGTACTCCAGGTACATTTTCTCATTAATCCGGTGTGTTAGGTAATATTATTTTCGCTACACAGGTCACTATATAGAAGTCACTCAGAATAAGTTACAGAGCTGGGATCAAACCCAGTCCTGTCAATTTCCAGAAACCAAGTCCTTTTTGTTGCTGTTTTTTGATTATGTGAACATTACACCTATACAACAATGAAGATTTTAAAAGAAAGTAAACACAATCTTGTAATGGGTAGATATTTTATGGTAAAGACTTCTTTGTACTTTTTGTAGATCTGTTTAGAGATTTTTTGCTTGGATCAACTCTAAGATTGGTTAAGAACACATAACTGTACTATATGCAGTTTTCAGTGAACTTTCCCAGATAACCAGCTATGAAATTTGATGACATATCTCATGATTCTCTATCCTCCCCCCAGTTCATCCTTGTTTCAGAAGTCCTAGAAATGACCGGGATATAGGACAGAAATTCCTACCATTTGATGTTGTCGTGGGTGCTGTGATGTGCTGCCTCCCTAGATTCCCTGCTTCAGGATGGAGGCAGTCATTCTCTCACCTGCTGGGAGAGTCAACTGATAGCTCTCAGATCAACATTTCTCCAAGAATTGACCTTCCTCAGCTGAAGAAAGCTGCCTTGCAGCCATTTCTGATGACTGACCAATGATGGGTGGTGGTGGGAGAGAACCCAAGTGTTTAGGTGTTCAGTGAGCAGACTGTGCTAGGGAGGTGTGGGCTCCACGTTCCAAAGAAGCTAAAGATGCCAGGATAGGTCCAACTCTGTCCCCTCGGTGGTCCCACCAGCCGTTGCAGGCATTCCAGCCCCCCTCGCTTAGCCTTCCTCCAGACAGACACTGCACCCAGGAGTGTGGGAACCAGGTGTGGGGTCCCCACCAAGGCTGAGAGGGAGGAAGAGGACCTCACTGACTTTAAAGAGTTAGGTAGATACTGGTCAGAACTGTTTGCCTTCACCTCTAGCTAGTGGAACAGCAGCTGCAGGCCGAAGTATTTTATGATGTGTGGCTGTATGCCAGGAACAGTCCTATTTAGCCATTAAGATGTAAAACAACACAGTTTTACAGAATGTTTTAGCCTTTGTTTTTATTGTGGCTTTCTTACTAAGTGCCAGACACCGTGCCAAAAGTTAGGCGTGCACTATCTCTTTTAATCTTTACAATAGCCCTTTGACACCAGCCTTGTATGAACTGATTAGAAAACTGAAGTTCAGAGAGATTAAGGAATTGCCTCTGGACTTCACCATAATAAAGAACATCTAGCAAGTGGAAGGCAGGTCTATCAGGAATTTCAGGGTCTTGACTCAAGGGGCTCTCTGCTGACTTGCCATGACGTTGTAGCCCACCAGAATCACTATCTAAAGAGCTCGTGTGACAAGCTTAAAAAGATCCAGCTGCAATCTTCCCAGCAGCAGCAGTGCCTAGTCTAGTGTTTTGTACATAGGAACTAAATGGCATTAAAAGGTCCTGACAGATCTCTTTAACGATAGATGTCAATGGGACAGACCAAAAAAGGCAGAGTCGACTTTTTATTCACACCATGGAAAAGAACTGAAGTCCCATCCTCATTCATCAGAGTCTTCTAGTTCCTGTGATAAGCAGAACTTGCAAAATCGGATCCCAAGGTGATGTGTTTTTCTTGAACTGAAAGTACAAATGAGTCAAACGTTGTCATTGCTGTCTGGGACAAGTGGTTAGGTGAGCACATTTACCTGCGGGAACAGCCTCCTTTCTGAGCCGGGCCCTTGCCGCAGCCTGCTGCCTGCTTTGACTCCCCACGGTGTCCCCAGCTGCTGACACGCTTCCTGGCACATAATAGACTCTGGATAAATCTGTGTTGAAAGTCAATGAGCTGTTCTGAGCAAAGTCTCAGGGTACTGGGATTGGGATAGAGAACACCCACTGAGCATCAGTACTGTGCTACATGCTGGGGGTACAAAGGTGGATTCAGTAAGCTACAAAATTTGCCGGACCCAGTGCAAAATGGAAATGAGGGGCGCCTGCACCTCGTTCAGATATTAAGAATTTTCAAGACAGTGACAGCAGAGCGTTAAACCAAATGTGGCGCTCTTCTGAGTATAGGGTCTTGTGGGACTGAGTAGTTTCCATGCCCAGGAAACTGGCCCTCCGTGAATTAGAAAGTTTCTGTTATCAAAGGGTTCTCAGCTCAGTGGGCAAGGAAAAAAGCCTACACAATGATGATTTGGTGTGATAGTGTGTTTTGGGAGGGGGTGTGAGCATTATGAGAGCAAAGACTCATTTAGACCTCACACAGGTATTATAATCTCCTTTGTTTAACCTAAAATACTTTTACCATATTACCTGTTTAATGGCTTTATTGAGGTATAATTCACATACCATGCAAATCGATTCACCCATTTAAAGTATACCATTCAAATGGGGCCCCTGAGTGGCTCAGTTGGTTAAACATCTGCCTTCTGCTCAGTTCATGATCCCAGGGTCCTGGGATGGAGTCTGACGTCGGGCTCCCTGCTCAGGGGGGAGCCTGCTTCTCCCTCTGCCTCTGCCCCTCACCCGACTCATGCTCTCTCTCTCTCTCTCTCCCCCCCACCCCTGCCCTGCTCCTGATCTCTCTCTCTCTCTCTCAAATAAATAAATAAAATCTTAAAGTGTACCATTCAATAGTTTTTAGCATACTGACAGAGATATGTAACCATTCCCACAGTCAATTTTAGAACATTTTCATCCCACCAAAAAGACACCCCATTCTCAGGAGCAGTCACTCCCCATTCTCCTCCATTCCTCCCAGCCCAGGTCACCGCTAATTTTGTTTGTTTCTTTTTTTTTTTTTAAGATTTTATTTATTTATTTGACAGAGAGACAGATAGTGAGAGCAGGAACACAAGCAGGGGGAGTGGGGGAGGGAGAAGCAGGCTTCCTGCTGAGCAGGGAGCCTGATGCGGGGCTCGATCCCAGGAATCTGGGATCGTGACCTGAGCTGAAGGCAGATGCTTAATGACTGAGCACCCAGGTGCCCCACTAATTTTGTTTCTGTCTCTATAGATTTACCTATTCCTAAGAGTGGAATTGCTGGTGATATTGTGTTACTCAATTATTTAAATAACAGCTTTATTGAGATATCGTCATATACCATAAAATTTGCCCTCTTAAAATGTACAATTCAGTGTTTTTTTTAGTATATGCACAGGGCTGTACAACTGCTACTATCTAATTCTAGAACATTTTCATCATCCCAAAAAGAAATCTCATAACCCTTAACAGTCAAACCCTCCAGGCCCTGGCAGGCACTAATCTGCTGTCTGTTTCTATGGATTTGCCTATTCTGGAAATTTCATATAAATGGAATCATCCTATAATATATGATGTTTGTGTCTGACTTCTTTCACTTAGCACAATATTTTCAAGGTTCATCCATTTTGTAGCACATATATATTCTCCTTCTTATAGATGAGGAAACCAAGACTCTGAGAAGCTAAATGATTTGCTCAAGGTCACATAGGTGGTAAGTAGAAATATTAGGGTGACCTTAGAGCCAGTTTGCCCAGGACTGTCCCAATTTTAGCACTGAATGTCCCATTCTTGGGAAATCCCTTGGTCCTGGTCAAACCAGGACAGGTGATCACCCTGGCTGGGATTCAGCCTAGTCTGCCTGAGATACAACTTTGTGTGATAAAGAGGTGCAGGATTCTCCAGGTGAAACCAAACCAGCATATCCTAGAATAGTGTAGAAAACTTGGACATTATCTCAATACCCCTTAAACCAATCTTTGTGCTCCTTTCATTTATGTATCTAAGTCTCCACTTTAATATTCCCCAACTTTTGATCTCAGGGTTGTAAGTTCGAGTTCCATGATGAGTGTAGAGATTACTTAAAGATAAATTTTTTCTTGAAAGAGTTTATTTGTTCATTTGAGAGAGAGAGAGACACACACACACACACAGACCACAAGGAGGGGGAGAGGCAGAGGAAGAGGGAGAAGCAGAATCCCCGCTGATCTGGGAGTCCGACATGGGGCTCGATCCCAGGACCTGGAGATCGTGACCTTAGCCGAAGGCAGGTATTTAACCATCTGAGCCACCCAGGTGCCCCTAAAAATAAAATCTTAAAAAAAAAAAAGTAGGATGCAGTCATCATGACACTTTACCCTTAAATGCCTAAAATATGGATCTTCTAGAAAAAAACATTCTAATAAATAACCACAATACCACTACTAACACACCTAAGAAAATTAACATTAATTCAATAATACAATTGAATATATTCTCTATATTCAAATTTCTCCAATGGTCTTAAAATTGTCTTTTTAAAAAAAAATATTTTATTTATTTATTTGTCAGAGAGAGGGAGAGAGAGAGAGAGCACAAGCAGGGGGAGCGGCAGGCAGGAGAGGCAGGCTCCCTGCTGAGCAAGGAGCCAGGTGTGGGATTTGATCCCAGGACCCTGGGATCATGACCTGAGCCAAAGTCAGATGCTTAATGGACTAAGCCACCCAGGGGTCCCTCTTTTTTTTTTTTTTTTTTAAGATCTTAAAAATGTCTTTCATAAGCAGACTTTTTTCTCCTCTAAGTGGAGTCTAATGAAGATTTACACATTGCATTTGGTTGTTATCTGCTTACTCCCTCTTAGCCAAGAAAAATCTCTGCCTTTTGGTGGTTTCCATGACACTTTAAGCTAGTTGTCTTACAGGTTTTTTCTAAATTCTGGATTTGCTTGACTATTTCCTTGTTTAGATTCAGGAAAGAATTCTGCATAGGGGGTGTTGTGTACCCCTTAGTGTGTAAGATCAGAAGGCTGCCCATTGTCTTACCATTGGTGATGCCAAAGTTTGATTGCTTGGTTAAAGAGTATGTCTACCAGGTCTCACCATGGTAAAGATACATTTTCCTTTTGGAATTATTAACTGATCTCTGAGATGCTACTTTGAAGCCATGTGATTATCTTGTTCCCTAACAACCTTTCACTCAATAGCTTTAGCATCTGTTAATGATGGTACACTGAAGCAATTACTATATTGGCAGTTGCAAACTCCCCTATTCATCTACATTTACTAGCTGGCATGCTTTTGAATCACTGTGAACTCATAGATTTTTTTTTTACATTTCATTTAATGTGTTGTAATCCCTTACCATCATTAATTTTTTGATGCCCAAATTGCCCAAATTTTGGCAACTGGGTGCTCCTAAAATCCAAGATTTGAAAGGTCTTTAAAAGCTAATGTATATGTCACAAAATATGATGGTTTGGGGGCCATGAAACTCTAAAAAGTAGGCCACATTCATATATTATTAAATACTTTTTGAATAGTTCGTTGGCATAAAGTGTTTGCTACCTAAAACAAATTCAGAAACAATCTGTTGACAATACCTTTGATACTCTTAGAAGCTATGTTGTAAAACATTTTCTTTGAACTTGATGTATTGTAATAGGACTTCTTCCTAAGAATACGAATGAATTTTGATCATCATATATTATTTGAGTTTATAACAAGATTTTAAATGTCTTTAACCCAACTTTTCAAAGTGGCACAGGAAGAGTCAGAAAATTAATACAGCTGCATTAGATGCTGGAAATTTCATCTCCTGAGCAATGTTGATGGAGTATAAGAATGAAGGAAATTTAGGGCGCCTGGGTGGCTCTGTCGTTAAGTGTCTGCCTTCGGCTCAGGTCACGATCCCAGGGTCCTGGGATCGAGCCCCACATCGGGCTCCCTGCTTCGTGGGAAGCCTGCTTCTCTCTCTCCCACTCCCCCTGCTTGTGTTCCTACTCTTGCTATCTCTCTCTGTCAAATAAATAAATAAAATCTTAAAAAAAAAAAAAAAGAATAGAAGGAAACTCTAAGTAGCCCCCAAATAGATAGAATTGGGTTGGGTTGCAAGTCATAGAAGGCCAAACAATGGCTTTACCCCACGGGGACTAAATCTCTTCTCATGTAATAAAGCCAAATGTGGTCAGTTCAGGGCTAATGAAGCTGCTCAATGATGTCATCAAGGCTTCTTCTTTCTTTCTACTCCACCATCCTTAGTCTGTCGCTTTTGTCCCATTCTAAGATGGCTACTGAAATTCTAAGGTACTGTATCTGTGTCGGGAAGAAGAGGGAAGGGATAAGAGGTCAAACTGAATCAGTCCCTATCAGGAAATGTTCTCAGAAGTCCCAAGCAGATCCTTATGTTTCTATCTTGTTGGCCAGAATTGGAACATCATGGTCCCTTTCCCTGCAAGGCAGTCTACAGTAGAAGAAAGTGAAGAAGAAGGGAGCTACAAATAGCTTTTGGGTGCCAAAACACAGTATCTACAGGCATGTAAATAGCTAGGTATCTTTAGTGAATATTTCACAAAAGTGACATCTAAAGAAGTTACCATGGCCAACCAAAGTCTGTTGCCTTCCATTCATAAAGCAAAAATTTTTTGAGCATCTTCTATGTACTATTACTTCACTGAGAATATAAAGATAAAAGTGATATATTCTGGGCACGTGGGTGGCTCAGTCGGTTAAGTGACTGCCTTCAGCTCGGGTCATGATCCCGGGGTCCTGGGATCGAGCCCCACATCGGGCTCCCTGCTCCGCGGGAAGCCTGCCTCTCCCTCTCCCACTCCCCTGCTTGTGTTCCTTCTCTCGCTTTGTCTCTCTCTGTCAAATAAATAAATAAAATCTTTTTTTTTAAAGTGATATATTTTTCATTTCTTCTCTTTATAACATCTTTTTGCAAGTTCCAAGTAGTAAGTCCCAAAGGACTCAGGGGAGAAGCAGGTGTGCTCAGCTTTATGTTTCTATTCACAACAGTTTCACATGCAATCAAAACAGGAATTGAATCACACCATTAAGATAACTAGCTCAGCCAACTATTCAATATTCTTTCATGTAAATGGTTCCCCTTCTGAAAAATTATCCTAAATTAAATTCATATTCAGATAGTTTTGCCAAACTAACTTCAGTAGCTTAGTTGGATCAGCATTATTTCCAATGTTTATGGTAACTTGTTTATGTTTATAGAGTAATTATGATAGCCTGTATTATACTAAGTGATAACAGAGAAATATTTGGGGTAAACTACTTATAAATATAACTTAAAATCATAGTGATATCACCCTAATTCCTTGTCTGAATAGGCAAAGCATAAACATGTAGATTTCCTTAAAGAAAACTGTTGCATTAGGCTTCAAATTCCCTAAGATTTTCTAGATCAGAGATAGGCATACTATAGCCAAGGGACCAAATCTGGACTGCTGTCTGTTGTAAATGAAGTTTTATTGGAACAGAGCCACACCACTTGTTTATGTATTGTCTTAGGCTGCTTTGTAACTACAACTGGCAGAGCTGAGGAGTTGTGATAGAGACGATCTGGCCCTCAAAGCCTAAAATATTTGCTATCTGGCCCTTTACAGAAAAAGTTTTACTTACCATTACTTCGCATATATTAGGTGCTCAATCAATGCTTCTTGATTTATTGAATGAATGTATTCAAGGCTTTCACCTGGATATGATAAATCAACAAACCAACAAATCTAAACGCAAAGCATTTAATACTTCCCCAATTTACCTGATATTTGCTTGTTTGATTGTAGTTTGCTATTGTTGACAGACCATATGCCTCAGAAGGAGCCTCTTAATGCTTTGAGATTCCAGAATGCAAACTGCTTTAGGTCCAGTTTTCAAAAAGTTGGCCTTTGGGCTAAATATGTCTCATTGACATGTTTTATTTGGCCCACACAATGTTGCTGTTGTTTGTTTTAAAAGTAGCATTAGCTGCCAACATTTAAAAATAAGGAGACTTCACATAATAATCTAAATTTCCAGCTTCTCTTGAAGATTTGAAAGATCAGGCAATGTGAGCATACAATTTGGTTAGGGCCATAACCACCTAGGGCTGAGCATCTGTTGCCTCCCGAGATGGGGTAAGTGCTCCCCAGTTCCCCACGGTCCCCCACTCGTGACAGTCTTACCCATGGCAGACCCCAGCCAGGTACCTTATCTGCCTGGCCCTTCTGTAGACTTCTGTATTTGGGATCTTCACTCTAGGAGTATCATTTCCTACAAAGGCCCCTGAACTAGAACACTAGTCTACAGCTATCCATTTGCTTCATCTTCTTGGATTGAAAATAGACTGGTTCATCTGAAGACAAAACAGGAAAGAATGACAATGCTATTAAGACCGTTACCTTCATTCCCACTAGAACACAACTTTATTCCACCCCCTCTTTCCTTTTTCAAATGAGCCTGAGGACTCAACCTGCTTTCCTTCCAGCTATTCAGCTCCTTCCACCCACTCCATCCCCTGGAGTTGTTTACCCCAACCCCTGGAGTGCTGTCTCCCCCAGTTCCTTGCTTCCTTGCTGCCCTTGAAAACAAACACCTTGGCCCTTTTTGTTTTTAGAGTTTTACTGTTAATCATTACGGGGAAACAGGAAATAACAAGGAGGAAATCACCAAGTTAAAAAAAAAAAAGTTATGGTTCTTACAGTCATAGTCCCTGACTCCCGTGATGAGGTGGCCCTTGGAGGTACCCTATGTTTGTTCTCTCACCTTAGGTTCTCATCGCTGGTGGACTGTGTTTTATAGAGGGCCTAGAGATTCTGTAACATCCAAATGGTGCTGAAGAATCGCTTTGAGAGAATTGGAGCCATTAGGTGGCAGCACAGGGTACATCTTTTCAAGTCTTTCTACACCAGGCTGGCGGATGTGTGGCACCCAATAGTCTAGGAAAGGGTAACTTAGCGCCTGGTTAGGACAAGCACTGGGGCTGAGACCAGCAAGAGAAGAGCCCACCAAGAGGCTCCCGGTCACACTGTGCTGTTACGGAGCCAAGTGTGGAATTCTTGTCTCCCGTGCCTTTCCCTGATATGGTGATCAGAACCACAGACTCTTAGCGCTGATAAGAAGCCTCCAGTCCAACACCTTGATTTTGCTGATAAGCAAACCGAGGTCCTGAGAGGCTGGACTGGCCTTCTATCGGTGCCAGGCCATGAGACCAGTCAGACATTTCTGTAGCTTCATTCATGCCCACCAATCCTTCTGGTCTGAACCTCCTGGTTCAAAAGCATTTATTTAAGTCTGCTTAGTATAGTCAAAGACTGATTTTCCTAGTTTTGAAGGTGAAACTAAGGTGGGGCTTTTGGCCTCTGAGCAGGACTTCTTACAGGGAACAGAGACTTAACTCGACACAGGTCAACAAAAGTAAGCTTGGTTTCTGCCTCCACCTACTTAACCCATCTGGGAGAAAAGTGAGGGCCCCTTATCCAGAAGGCGAGTTATGACTCTCCACACTCTATGCAGGCTAGTGTGGGCTCCCGTTTATGGGATCAGCTAGTATTAACTGTGGCTTTTACCAAGAGTGGCCTAGCGTATCAGGGCTGGGCCATGCACACCCAAATAATTCACCAGTCCTCTCAAATGACATTAGTAAAACCACTCAGACTGCTCCAATTTAAACACAAATTCAAACAATTGCATTATAACAGAATCATGTCCTCAGGCTTCAATTAGTTTAGAGGGCAGTGTCATGACCCAAGGGGAGAGGACTTACCTTTGATCGTGAGATAGGATTTACTTGAAGGGGTCAGGTTCTCACAGGAGAAATTTGGTTGGAACTACTACCAATATAAAGTTTTACTTGTTTATGTTGAGGCACCATCCTGGGTGTTTTAGGGTCTTGCTACTCAAATGGTGGTCCTCCAACCAGCAGCAATACCTGGGAGCTGCTTAGAAATGCAAAATCTCGGGCGGCTCGGTGGGTCAGTTGTTTGGGCGACTGCCTTCGGCTCAGGTCATGGTCCCGGAGTCCTGGGATCAAGTCCCACATTGGGCTCCCCCATCTCTGTGGGGAGCCTGCTTCTCCCTCTGCCTCTGTCTGCCACTCCCCCTGCTTGTGCTCACTCTGTCTCTGTCTCTCTCTCTCTATGTCAAATAAATAAATAAAATATTGAAAAAAAAAGAAATGCAGAATCTCAGCCCCATCCCATTCCTGCTGAATCAGCATTTTCATTTTAGCAAGATCCTCTATTGAGGCCCATGCATATTAAAGTTTGAGCTTTAGGACACCCTAGAGAAATACACCCTCAAATAGTCCCTACCTCAAAGAACTTAGGGACTGGTTTAGGAGCACAAACCACACATGTGAAAAATGTCTTAAAAGTGACCACTAAGAAATGTCTCATTAATGCCAGGTAGGCTGCCCTAGGACATATAAAATATACACATTGTGGTGTTTTTATTTTGTTTTTTGTTTTTTGTTTTAAGATTTTATTTATTTACCTGCCAGAGAGAATGAGAGAGCATGAGCAGGGGGAGTGGCAGGCAGGGGGAGAAGCAAGACACCCCAGGGACCAGGGAGCCCGACGCAGGACTCGATCCCAGGACCCTGGGATCATGACCTGAGCCGAAGGCAGACGCTTAACTGACTGAGCCGCCCAGGCGTCCAAAACACATTTTGAAAGGGTGCAAAGAACGATCATGGCTAAGAGGTGTCAGTCTGTGAGGTGTTGGGTGGAGAGACTTTGATAAGCATGTATTAATGGAGAGGAAAAAGGACAGGGGAAGGCATTTCAAGTGGAGAGATCAGGATAAAACCCAGGAGGAGGCAGAGCGTAAATTCTAAGCAGTGGCCTACCGATATTTTAGGATCTTATGCAGGTCCCCAGACTTCCCTCAGATCCTTACAACCCATCGCATGCTCTGTGACTCCACATGCCTGTAACCTCATCATTGTTATGTCTTTTGGTTTCAACAGGGGTTCTCATGGGAAGTCTTCAAATGTGCTCACCAACATGCAAACTTTTTTCCTTGGATCAAATAGGCCGGTCCTTACCCTTTCCTTTCTTGCGATTTCCAGCTCTTCTTTTTATAATCGGGTAAAAGGACATTCCTTACATGTGCATTCTCCTAAATTGCTTGAGCCTTTCTAATGTGGTGCAAATCTTCGCTGTAAAGCTCTTAATCAGATCTCATAAAAGATTAGTCCAAACCGTGTTTTCGGTTTCTAGATAAAGTTAATCATCCTCGAGGGCCAGGAATTAACATGAAAATTGGAAACTTGTGTTGGTCCCAACTTTACGTCCAGATTTAGTTTCAAAGCAAAAGTGACTGCACAGAAAGTGAAATCCAGAGTTTCATTGTTTATTTTCCAAATGAGCTGGTGTGATTGTAACCCTCTCTTCTTCACACACATATCTGATAACCCAAAGAGTTGACCCAGGGGTGAAACACAGTGGGCATGAAATGAGAGTGTAAGAGCGCCCCCACTGGATGCCCGAGGGAAAGCTCTCCCACCTGCTTCCTGGAGCCGCACAGGTCAACTGGAGATTCCAGAAAAGAAATGTGATTAATTTGAGGAGATAACGCCCTTTATATAATTCTTTAGAATAATTCCACCACAAGTTCAGGGGCTCTTCCCCTTCTCTGAGCGCTGTTGGGGGTCACTGAAATCAGGCTGGAGGCCCGAGTCTGTCCAAGTGTTTGTGGGTCTGCCCCTTGGCTTCAGGGCTGCAAATTCCTTTGACCAGCAACACTCTGGCGGGGAGGACCTCGACTGCCCAGGAGCAGCTGACTGCTCATCTCTGTCACAGCCCATCAGCAAGCAGCTTGTCACCAGCTGCCCAGTGCACCCAGAAAAAAAATGGTTCTTATATTCACAGAGATAATTTGAGTTGATAGGAATAGCATCAGGGGAAGAGAATGGCGTCACCAAATCAATACTTGAGCTTCACAGATTAATGTCTTGGCTCTGGCTCTGAGTTTATATTCAGGAGGCCCTTGCTCCCAGACAGAGACACTAAATTGAACAGACATTTCATTCCCAACAACAGCAAATTCCCTTTTCTTAATGAGGAGTCAACTAGAGAATTGATACATTAAAGAAAATTCATTGAGAACATCCATTAGCTGTGAATTTTATGTTTATTGTGGCACACCTCTGGGAAATAATGTGGAGATGCTGGGAGAGGGGAGCTGCGTGCCTGGTATGAATGCTGATTATAGGAATGAATTTTTCTACATCCATGTTCACAGAAGCATTATGCACAATAGCTAAAAGAGAAGTAACCCAAGTGGTCGTTGATGGATGAATGGTAAAAAAGAAAATGTGGTAGACACATACAATGGAATGTCATTCAGCCTTTTTTAAGGAAGGAAACGCTGATACAAGCCACAACATGGATGAACCTTGAAGACATTATGCAAGCGCTCATCCACAACATGGATGAACCTTGAAAACATTATGCTAAGATATGAAAAGGACCAATACTGTACGATTCCATTTATATGAAGCACCTAGAGTAGAGTTCATAGAGACCGAAAGTAGAATGGTGGTTTCCAGGGCCTGGGGAGAGGGGGCAATGGGATTTATTATTTAATGGGCACAGAGTTTCAGTTTAAGAAGATGAGAAAGTTGAGGCACCTGGGTGGCTCAGTCGGTTAAGCGTCTGCCTTCGGCTCAGGTCATGATCCTGGAGTCCTGGGATCGAGCCCCGCATCAGGCTCCCTGCTCAACAGGGAGTCTGCTTCACCCTCTCCCTCTGCTCCTCCCCCACTTGTGCTCTCTCTCCTTCATTCTCTCTCTCAAATAAATAAATAATAAAAATCTTTAAAAAAAAAGATGAGAAAGTTCTGGAGATGGATGATGGTGATGGTTGCACAACAATGTGAATGTACTTACTGCTATCGAACTGCACACTTAAAAATGGTTAAAATGGTAAATCTGTGTTATGTATATTTTGTCACAATAAGGGAAAAATGAATCTTTTATCCAACAGTCAGAGAGCAAATCTTTTATTTAAAAGAATCTCAACATCATTGGCTCCAAGGAGATTTCTTGGAAATGTTCAGTGGAGTACAAGTGGCTTAACCCCTGATTTGAGTTTACTGTGGGACATAAATTTATAATCATAGAGGTTGACAAACTGATTACATATCAATCAGCCATGCAAAACAACACAGATTGCAACATGGTGACATAAGATTTACCAGCTAAGCAGTTTTCCTATATTGTAGATCAGGGCTTTTCAAACTTGAATGTGTATGGGAATCACCTAGGCATCTTGTTAAAAATGCAGATTCTGATTTAGTAAGTTTGGGTTGAAGCTTGAAATTCCACTTATCTAAAGGGACCCCATTTTAAGTAGCAAGAGTGTCGATCTCTCTCCAGTTAAGATTCCTGTCCACACCTTGGAGGTAACGCCCCCCTCCTCAAAACTGAACATAAGCATCTCCAGGTTTGAGTAAAGGAGAGCCTCTGGGTGGTATTAATTATTTCTGGGATTCTCTCACTTTGCTTATTACTACCACCAAAATTCAGGTCTCTGGGATCTACAACCCCTTCTTTTTCTTCAGCCCAAGCATGGACAAAACATAAATAAATCACTTGCCCTTTAGGTATAGGCCAGATCAGCTGCAATTTCCAAAATCATGCTCACAGGAAAGAAGGAGAAAGGAAGAAGAAAGGAAGGAAAGGAGGGAGGGAGGGAGAGAGGGAGAGAGGAAGGAAGGAAGGAAGGAAGGAAGGAAGGAAGGAAGGAAGGAAGGAAGGAAGGAAGACAAACTGTCAAAACAGAGAGACAGAAGGAGGGAGAATGGAAAATAAGACAAAAACTAAAAGCACAAAAATTCTGAAGTCCTCTATAAGAATCCTTCAGCGACTATCCATTGTTTTCAGGCTAAAAGTTCAGACTCCATAGGAAGGGCTTATCAGGGCCTGATGAGGTCCCTCTCCACCTGTCCTAGCTCCTCTCTTGCCATTTCCCCTCCATGTCCAGCCACAATGAATTCTATTCTTCCTTGCCTTTACAGTTGCTCTCTTCTTGATCTGGAACCTCATCCCCTCCTTGTATCACCTGGCTCAGGCATTGTCTCTTCTGAAAAGACTTCTCTAACCATGTTGCCACCCTCATTTCCTCCCCTCTGTGCTGGGTTGTCTTTCTCTGCCTTCAACGGCACACAGTGCTTACCTCTATCATAATACTTCACAGTATGTTTTAATTGTATTGGACTGTGAGCTCTTTGAGGGGTGGGAAGATGTCCTTTGTCCCTAGCACAGTGTCTAGAACATACGAAGTGCTCAAACGATGTTTGCTGGAAGAATGAGCAAATGCAAAAGAATTGTAACATTGTGTGACATTTGAAGAAGACATTGCTTAGTTCCTAAAACACCATGAAGCTGCCCTCAGAATGACTTTCCGAAAGGTCAAACACACTGACACCAATTTCTGTGTTCCAGCAACTGCAACTAAACTCCCCTAATTCTGATAAGCTGTATTACCCCAGCTTCCTCATTTTATAGTATCCTCTGGAAGACCAAATGCAAAGAAATACACATGGTGATAACAGTAGTTTTTTAAATGGAATTTAGTGGAAGGCTAGAATCTCTTTGAATATTAGTATGCTGCTTGCATTCTTCTTATTGCCAGTTCGGCCCTCAAGTAAGTCTGTAAAATTGCAAAGACTCCAAATTGGAGGTCTCTGGGCATCTAGGTGTTACTAGCAACTTCCAAATTGGTATATTTATGCATGTATCTGAGCATTTTTCATAGTTTCTGCATGCATTATGCAAAGTACTATACCAGGGGCTGTAGGGATGATCAAACTCCTCCTGCCCTCAAAATCTTTGCCCTTTAGTGGCCTGGTCTGTGCTATTTAATTTCATGGTCTCAGCACCCACCTATCCCCTGGTCAACCTCTAGCCTCCGTTTCTCCTGTCAACTCTAGACAGATGTTTCTAACAGCCACGGAGCTTGCCCACGTGAATGTCATGCACACATCTTAAAGGCAGTATGTCCTTATCTTTCCTCACAAACCTGTTCTTCTTCTACTAGCTACTCTGGTTAATGGAACCCTCATTTCCTTATCTACCCAGGCTATTGATTCCTAAGTCATTCTTAATTTTTTCCTTTCTGACGTCATCCCATCAATCATCAAGTCTTACTGATTCAATCTCTCAAGTCTTCCTGAACCCATTCTGTTCCATCTTTTTCAACTATCACGGCTTATCACTTCTCATCTAGATTATTGAAATAAGCTTCTTGCTGCTTTCTTTGCCTCCAATCCTTCCCCAGGATAACCCTTCCTGCAGACTGCTGCTAGAATGTCTTTCTAAAGTCCAAATCTAATATTGTCCTTCCTTTACTTAGTCCTTCAACAAATCCCTTTTATCTATAAAATAAAGTCCAAAGCCCACATCAAGAGCTACAAAGCTCTACGTGACTTACCTTTTACCCCACTCCTCTTCTGACACTCTCCCTACATACCTTAAGATCCTTCCAGACCAAACTCCTTAGCATTTCCTCAGCACACCATGCTGGCTCCTCCTGCAGGGACTTTCCAGATGCTCTAAAATTTCAGCCTAGAAAACTCCTGTTATCTTTAGATCAAATCAAATATCATCTCCTTTGTGAAGACTTCACCTCAGAGCACTCAGTGCATGCTTCTGTGAGCACCTCCCATGTTGTATTATAATTATTTTTTTCTATGCCTCCTCCCCTCTTGGGTTGAGCTCCTAGAATACAACGACCATGTCTCACTCTGTTTTGTATCTTGGCCTTTGACACAGTACTTGGTGCATATCAAGCCTGCCATAAATGTTCAATGAGGGACTGATTGAATAATTGAATAAATAAACAACTGACTGTGATAGAAGTCAGAATAAGAGCAGTGAGAAAGATGCAAATAAACTGCTGCCATAGGGTGTTTAGGTGACTGGGTCGTATTTATTTGGGAGACCAAAAAATACCGCTGTGTAATTATAATCTTTCAATTTATTCCTATGTATTTGTTTATGCCTTAAAGCAGGATTCACTCGTGGCCCACTCTTTCTCCAACTTCCACCCCCAAATGACACTAATTTTACCTTCTGGCTCTGGTGTGATAGACCTTTAGTTCATATAACATATATGATATTACATATAATAATCTGGACTCAGGATAATTTACCTATTTATAAATGGAGATCCTTTCTTTTTCTAAGAAGGATATAAGGGGCAACCTCATTGCTGTGTATGTGTTCCTACTGTACCTCTTGTAAAGAAGGTACCCAAATGTTTGCTGAATGAAGATCGAAAGGATTGCCCAGGCCCCACTGGTACTTTTGAGTTGCTTGGCAAACACGCATACCTCTTGAGAACTAGCTCTGGTACTGAGCCGAAGCACCCTCCCTACCCTGCATGTCTGACTGCATTTCTGTCCATTTTCAGTTCACTTGGATTATATCTTGTTTCACATAGATCTTTTGAACTTAGAACACTGAAGGCCTGTGTATCTTCACGGCTCATAGCTCCCGTAGTGCTGATCTACCCTAGTGTGGTTAATGTTTAGCCCCTAAACCACTGGTTGAATGTCCTTAAGACTAAAAGAGTAACAAGCACATGACAACAGATAGCTTGGGTTTATGTAGTGACAGCTACTTTGTGGACAGCACCTCAGTGATCCGTTTAGCATTCCTCTCAGACATATGTCACCCTCCATGCCAAAAAGAGAAAAGGAATCACAGAGCCAACCCAAGGGCTGTTCCTGACGGGCCTGATCAAAAAGGAAAGTCTACTAACCTCCAGAACTTTCCTACAGGTCTGTTGTATATAGGGATCCTGCACAGAATCTGGAACCCAAATCTCTGGATTCCCAGACCTGTGCTTGACCTGTGCTTGACTCACCAGGTAGTAATGAATGTCTATGTTTTCTGCAGGTTAAATTGTTCCCTCAGAGCAGAATTATCATTTTATTTGCTGTCTTTTCCTTCTGCCACGGACAATTATTGGTGGCTGCCCCTTCTCTCTTCCTAATAGGTCTCCAGATTTCCGAGCCACGTGGGAAGGGCCCAACTGTCTTTCATCTAGGGATGAGTTCCACTGGCTATCAGCTCATCCATGTATCCTCTCACACTGAACCCAGTCGTGGCTTTAGGGACGGCCCGTGACCTAAAATGGTGTAATCTGAGTGGACCTTGGGAGTCTGCAAGGAATGTTGGGACTTGGACTCTTCTCGGCCTGGTAAATTGTGCACCTTACTTCTGCTGTGGCCATAGTGAAAAGCCTGAAGCTGGCAGGAGAGAGGACGGGTTGCATCATGTGGTGTCAAAAGAATGAATCCACCCAGAAGAAGCAGAACCAAGAAATGGATCCCTGTTGTTTGAGTACTGGATTAAATTGTGTCTGGAGCCCCAGTGAGCCAATAAATTCTCTTTGTGGGTTAAGCCTGTTTGAGGTTGTTTTACTTCACTTGGAACATTAAACTTTCTCACTGATATGCCCTAGTTAGACGACAAGCTGTGACAACAGAGACCATATCTATCTTGATCGTTGTACCCCCTGGCACACAGTAGGCATGCAATAAATAAGTGTTGAATGGATACGTGCCAGCTGGGAGGGACACGTTCTATAAACTCCCTTTACTCCTTTGACTACTGAAGAACCTGGTGTTCCTTTTTTTTTTTTTTTTTTTAAGATTTTTATTTACTTATTTGAGAGAGCGAGTGAGCACAAGCAGGGGGTGGGGAGCAGAGGGAGAGGGAGAGGGAGAAGCAGCCTCCCCGCTGAGCAAGAAGCCCAAGGTGGGACTTGATCCCAGGACCCTGGGATCATGATCTGGGATCATGACCCAGTGTTCTACAGGAAAGTAGTGACATGGACCTAGAAGCCAGGGTCTCACCTCAACCCAAGGCTTTTTCTAGCCACCAGGAAGTCTCCCAGTAAATATGTTGGGGTCTTTGTAGAGACCCCGACATAGCAGTCCCCCCACTTCTCTCCGAGTTTTGAACTGAAATAGAGGACTGTTGTAAGCTAGATGAGGGGCAAAAATAACCTTTATTACTAATAAAGCTGATATTAGAGAATGTGGCTGATACTGTCAAACAAATGATCTTCCCAATACTCAGGCTCAGAATTAGACAGACGTGGTCACTCAGTGACAGGCAGGTGGGCCAGAAGGGCCTTCCCTTCTCACCCTAGAGGAGCAGTGTTGACTCCCAAGAAGAAAGGAAGAGAAGATAGTGTAAGACACAGTTTCTCCTTGCAGACTCACCAGTCATAGGAAACCACTCCTCCTTCCCAGGGAAGAATGAGGGGGTGGAGAGAAGCCAAGAGTGTTATGCTAATTGGGCTCCTTTCACAAGGATGAAAACAGCTAGAGTAGGAAGACCAAATCTCCGTAACCCTTGTCAGCTATGATTTGGTTAGGTCATTTGATTCTGCCTTGTTTTCAATCAAAATGGGTTATTTTTCAAAGTAGAGGAATTAGCTGTCTAAAAGTATCATTCTCCACGGAATAACTCTCACACTATGGTAATATCAAGCTCCAAAGGAAGTCGGAGATCTTCATTTAAAATCATGCAAAATTCACAGGAAGAAACAAGAATTCACGTTAAAATCACACAATCAGGGGCACTAGGTGGCAAACATCCTTGTGCTTGTTCACCATGCCCATGAAAGGCATTTCAAGAGCACTGACACCTCACACTTCCCACACCGACTGTCAGTTTCTCGCTGATCTCAGAGCCACACGGTACCTATTAGTCATCAGGAGAGCCCAGCCAAAGTTTAACTCCTCAGTGACACAGGGGAAACGGTACTTCAAATTGGATTCCAGGAAATCTAGGGAAATACTAGACAGGAAGTCTGTTATGGTGTTCCAAACTTCCCAATGTCAAGGCTGGGGTTGGGAGCATTTTTCAAAACAAACGGTCAGTCTAGCAAATGATTGTCTGCCACTTGCTTTTGGTTTCACTCACCAGGGCACTTTTTCCTGCTTTCGTTTTTGTGTTTGTTTGTTTGTTTGTTTTAAGGTAAACATTTACCATCAAGGCTCCAAAAACCATTGTTTGTAAATTTGAAGTTTGGGGACAAATGAATTACCAGATCAACTGACATTTGCTACATATAGTAGATTTGGTACATAATGGTACATTTAAAATTCAACAAGTTTTATTGAAAACTGTGGTGTCGGCTGTTCAATGTGACTCTGAGCGCAGTGAGAACCAGGATACCCTAAACCTAGCACGGATCTCCTCCTGCTGCTAACACAAAACTTTGATCTCATCCTGCCCAGCTCCCTGGTGGACTTTTTGCTGGAGGTCACACCAAGTAGGTTTTGCTGGCCAGTTCTGGGAGAGAAAGAACCCAAGCTAACAGTGGAAACCCACAACACAGCAGAGTGAGACAATATGTTCCCATCTTCTCTCCTCAAATGCAAAGCTATTTTCTCATCTGTTACCTGCTCCTATTTTTACCATCAGAAGCTCTCCGATGCCACTTTAGCTATTGATAACTGGCAGTGAGTTTTGCAATTTAACAGCTGCCCAGAATCAATTCCAAAGAACTGCACAGAAACTGCTTCCCAAAAAGCAAATTTGGGGGTTACTCAGCTGCTTACCTGCCCTCCAATCCCTTTCTTAGCCCACACGTCATCTGCTGGAAGAACCTGAAACTTAAACCATGTGTCTAAATGCCCAGTTCTGAATATGCAGTAGATATTTGAGAAATTCTCTTATTGATTGATGATTGACTAGTATGTGCCTAGAGGAAGGGAATGGGCAGGTCCATGAAGAATTGCTGTGTAATTCAGAATGAAGGGCATTCCTGCTGACTTATAGCTCCTTTCTAATTTCAGTCCAAAGGCCCCAGGGAAAGATTTGGGTAAGAAAATTGGCCTCAGAAAAAAGCCAGTGAAGTATGTTTGTTCTCCAGAAGAGAAACAATAGGGAATTGCCAAATGTGATGAGCTCACCTCTGTCTTTGCCAGTTACCATGCTCATCAACAGTACCAATGAGGGAATGAGGGGTCCTCTGTGAAACTGAACTTCCCAACCCACCCAAGCCAGTTGGAGATAAAACCCAAGGCTCTGGTTAGCTTCTCACGGCTCCTGCTCATATGCAGCATGGAGGGAGCCAGTCCTCTTAGCATGACCTCTAAATGATACTTCCTAATACTCAAGATGGTGGGGTCTCCAGTCACTTGAGAAATGGGAGGCATCTATTTTTAGAGACATTCTGTCATCTGGACAGCCTTGGGTAGGTGTTTTTTCTGTCTTTCCTCAGCTCCTAATCTGGTGGGTTTGGGGCAACCTTAGAAGAAATGCTTGCTAATGCAAGACGGAGGGTGAGGGGAATAGTCGGCTGGAGCCTAGAGCTGCTCAAGCTCCCGGAACTCTCAGCGTGCTCAGGCAGAGATTTATGGGCCTGTCTTTCCCTCGTGATTCCACATTGCACCTCTTTAAACCAGCCTCAGCTGAGGAGCTATCATGGGGCCTGTTGTTTACAGCAGTGACTGAGACAGCACAACCATGGAGATGCCGGCCCCGTTCGTATACTGACCTAATTGGTCAAGGATCATTCCCTGGGCCCGAGAGCAACCTTTATTCTGTTTCCTTTGTGCAAAATGCCAGGATGCCCCTGCCTTGAAGAGGTTGACTCTGTTGTCAGCTATGGGAAAAAACAGCCAGAGTTGCTATTTACACCCTGAATTGCAAGCTGGGTAAAAATAGCATTAGCAGCTTGGTCCAGCTTCAAACCCCACTGCAGAAAGAGATTATTTTTGGAAGAGAAGATTTTCCTCCCCACCCACAGATCTGAAAATGGTCACCTCCAGGGAGGAGAAGAGGAGAGACAATCCCACGCAAAGGTGAAAAATACCCCCTTCTCCACCCGCCTGCCCAAGATAGCACAGCAAGAGCCAGACGAGAAATGCCTTCCCCCGACAGCCAGATCAGGCCTCAGCACAGACCTGCAGGTGACCTAGTTCAAGGTACAGTGGGAATTAACTTTGACTACAGTGAGAGGAGGCGGCCGCCTGAACCTGGATGCAGCCACCACCCTGCTGACCATTATGATTGTTAGGCTGTCTGCCTTTCAAAAAAGGAAAAAAGAATTGACCAGGGGCGCCTGGGTGGCTCAGTGGTTAAGTGTCTGCCTTTGGCTCAGGTCGTGATCCCAGGGTCCTGAGATCGAGCCCCGCATCGGGCTCCCTTCCCTCATGAACTTGCTAGAGCTTAAGAGCCAGGGTCTGGGGTCCCGGGGATCTTTCTCAGGGTCAGGAAGTGACCCAAATGACAATCAGTGGAAGAAAAGTCCACTTTTTCCGTGAAGAAGTACTTGATAGATACATCTGAGTGTCTAAGGTGTCTATTATGACACATGTGTAATTGAAGAGATCTACCCCTGCGGATAGTCCTCAGGATATGTGAAAAATAGTAGAGAAAGAGACCAGATCAATAGTGTCTTTAAATTGTTCTGTAGTCTGAAAGTGCCCAAGCCATCCAGAGCTGAGCCTAATAGGTGCTTAGTAAATATTTTTAGGAGGGACAGGAAGAGATCTTCCATATCCGTTCTCCACCTGACCCTGTTTCTTCAGAGATCCAGGAACCAAAACCAATCTTCCACCTTGAGGCAACATACCCAGGCATGCCTAACCAACTAAAAGAATGAAGAGAAGATTCCAGCACCTCCCAGCAACACACACACGGACTACCATCACCCCAACTCAGTGCGGGCACCAGAGTGGCGGCAGAGGGAGGCACGGCCGGAAAGATGGGGGCGAGCCTCAGGCACAAAGGCAGCTTGCTGCAGTTGGCTTTTCCTCAGGCTGCCCACAGCCCTAGGTTTTAGTCCTGTATCTTTGTCACCTTCTAGCCCTGCCACTGTCACTTCATCTTTTTGAATCTCACTTTTTCCCTCTGAGAAGAGGGGTGATGATACCCCCCTGTTGGGGTGGGTGAGGACTAAATGAAGCAGCATATGGAGCGTGTGTTCCGTGCCTGGTACGGAGCAAGGGATACTCTGAACGCAGCGTCCGGGAGCAGTTGTTTTTCCTGTGGTGCAGCATGGGCCAGATGTGGGAATCTATCCTGCTTCCAGCTGCTAGGTGATGGTGCATCTACCGAATGGCTGAAGTCTGAACTCCCTGGGCAAGGGCACTGCATTAACAGAAATGACCGAAAACTTTCTGCCACACGATCAGGCCTCTCAGCACCATGCCCTTCATTCGCTGTGGACCTTCACCTCTTTGCTTCCACCTGTCTGTAACACCCACTTCCCCAAGCCTTATCAGGAAGCCCGAAATAGGTTCTCCCTCCTTTGACATCTGCCAGGCGGGAGCTCTGGCCGGCACAGGGCTGGGTCACCACTGGCTTCTCGGTTGAGGGAGGCTGCAGAAGGTAGCCTCCACAGCCCATTCCAAGTCACCCTGGCAGGGGAGAGTTACAGCTCTGCTGCATCAGAGCTATTTAAGCTATTTGTGTTCAGGGCTCTGAGACTCCCCAAGGCCCTGGGAAGGTCGGCTGCACATCCCTTTGATCAGGACCGCCTCAGGTTTCTATTTCCAAAGTTGAGAAATCCAGCTCGTGCTGACTCCGGCCCAGGAGCGAAATGAGCTCAGGTCTGTCTGTCTCGCTGACCTCTCACTGAGGATTGTAGGCCAAGGTGGCCAGGCTCTTCCCTCCAGCCTAAGTCAGCCTCCTCCTGAGTCAGCTTTCTTCACCTCCCTATTAATAGCCACTGCTTTGGCTGGCTCCACTCACAGTATGATTACAGTTTAGTAATACATCTCAAATAAGGAAGCAGCAAACTTCCTGGAGCTGGGTTGCTGAGGGCCAGTAGAGCTCACACTTGGTCCCAGAAGGCAGAGCTGGGGGCTTGTTTTCTGCAGAAGGAGCAGCTGGATACAGGTTGGGGTGACTACGCCATTGGCCTCCAGGACAAGTTGCTGCTTTGGGATTTCTATCTTGTTGAGCTGCCCCTGGTTTAGGGTAGGAGACAAGCATGCAGGATAACTTTTCTTTTATTGGAGCCTTTATTCCCACAGATATTCCTGGACAGGGCTGCAAAAATGTGGCGGTTATGCAATAAAAGAGAGTCAGCTACCCTGGACGGAAGTTCTGGTCCAAGCTGGGGTTTGGTCCAAGCTACCAAGGTCACACTTTTCTCTGACACTGTAATAACACGGTGGCTTTTTTAGAGAGGCTCCGACTGTCTGGATGGGACTAGGAGCTGAGAGCAGGCTGAACCCCAGCAAACGAACTGTTTTCAGGCCAGCCCTCTCTCCCTCATCTGGCTCTCCCCAGTAAAAGCAGATGCACTAAACAATGTTTAGTGTTAAATTCATACATTAAGCAACGTAGTCAGGTTACCCTGTAATGTATTCCAGCATTTTTGTTCTTTGTGAACCCTGGACAAGTTTAGGAGTGAGATGCCCCGGGTTCAAATTATGACCCAGCCTCTTGGCTGAGAGGGCTTAGTAAATTTATTCTACTTTTCTGAACCTCCATCTTCTCACGCATATAAAGGGGATAATAATCTCTCCTGAAATGGTTTTAATACAAATGAAATGAGACAACTTTGGGAAAGATGCATAGTTCAGTACCTGGGATATAGTAGGTGATTAATAAAACTCTTAATTTTCTTTCCAGAAAAATGAAAGGCAGGAAACGTGAGGGCAAACCAAGGCCATCCAAGCCTCTCACACTAGTGGACAAAAATGACCAGCATCTCTAACTGTGCAGACCCATGACATAAACATCTCTGATATGAAGGCTCACAGGAACAAGTTGAACTTTGTTTCCCTTCTCTAGATTCATACCACTTAGGAGTCCCCACACTGAGGCCCAATCTGGCCTGCAGTGCATCTTGCTGAGGCTGCAGTGAGGAGTCTCCTGGCTGCATTTTTCTTCCCTAGGAACAATGATCACAGTTCATAAACGAAGGATGGCATCAGGAAGAACGGGCAGATGAAGGGGAAGGGAGTGGCACATATCTGTTCCACTATAGTGTGCTTATCTCTATTTCAAGGTCTCCCTGAAAAGAATCAGGTCAACCAAAACTCAAGAGTAAACTCTGCTATCAGCAAGGCCAAAGGAGAAACAAAATATCATGTATGCCCCGTTTTCCAAGCTGCTGAGAAATAATCTGCCCCCCACTCCCCAAACACTTGCTTATTAGGTGGCAAATAATGGTCTCTTTAACCTGGTACCAGCTGGCTTCCCTCAGCCGATGGCTTCAAGTCTGGGGGGAGGGGGTGGACGTCATTCCTGCTACAGCTTGCTTTCTTCCTTCTAGCCAACAGCCGGCATATATCTGATGGGAGCCAGAGCTCCTGGCAGCACGAAGTGGGGCAAGCCTTAGCATGACCTGCTCCACCATGATCTGCCCCCAACCAGGCACTGACCGGGGACTGGTGTGTGGGAGGAGAGAGCTGGGGCTAAATGGACTTAGGCTCATTTCCATAAAAGCAGCCCAGAATTCCCTTCACCTCAGTAGGCCAAGGAGTAGGACTTCCCCTGACACCTCTTGGAGAGCGACCCTTCATTCCTCTTTGAACCTATCCTTGGTGTTAACGCTAACCTGATTTTACCTATATGCACCTATTGAGGGGGATGAGTACACCGTAATTTATTCACATGCCACAAAGACCACCTGATTTAAGGATCAGCCACCTGGACAACATTCACCCCTTCAGCTGTTCAACAAATAGTTCTTGAACATTTCCCTCACACCATTCTAGGTTCCAAATACACATTGGTGAATAAAACAAAGATGGTCTCGGCCCAAGGGGAAGAGCCTGACAGTGACTATGAAAATTAATAAATATGTGATTACAAATTGTGAGAAATGCTATTGAGAAAGTGTCAGGTCCAGTAATAGAGAGTCATGGAGGGAAGGGAGGTCTCATTTAGATGAAGGAAGGTCTCTCTGACGTGGTGACATTTAAGGACTTGGGATTTCAGTGGCAGTTGCCCATGAAGGTCTTCCCTCACTGCTCAGCAGAGTCTCCTTATGTCTTAGTGAAAGGCTCTAACAAGAACAAAAGTGTATCTCAGCCAGGGATGCAGTGAAGAACATCCTGGGAGAAGGGCATGGGTTACAAAACCCTTCTTCCAAGTCTCTTGCTATGGATTCATTTACTTCTCTTCCCTTTCTGCCCCACCCCCACATCCATCTGTCTTCTGTCCAGAGCCTTTCTGGTAACACCTTTTGCTTCCCTACAATCTCTTCCTTGTTCCTGTCCCCCAGCATGTGCTCATCACTGTGAGCACACTACCCTCCCTGACGCAGCCCAGGGAAGCCCTTCCTGTCTTTGAAAACAGTTTTCTCCATGATCCCCACAATCCTACCCTTGAATGCCCAGACACCAAATTGCTCTGACCCACAGGAGATAAAACTCGCCATTCCTACTGGGCCAGCAGGCTCATTACAGAGACTTCTATCTAGAACTCTTTATCTCGGGATTGTTCTCCTAAATTAGCATTAGCTAGGTCATATCCACACCATCCACCCCCCACTTGAAGGAGCTGACCCTCTGGAGTGTTGTGGAACCAGCCTAGACATCAGAGCCAGACAGACCTGGGTTTGAATCCCAGCCCTCCCTTTTACCACCTTTGTGACCGCAGACAAATAAGGATCCCTCTCTGGGCCTCAGGTTCTGCATATACAAGATGAGGAGGATAATACCTACGCTGCAGAGTCGGTGTAAGAAGTAGTCAAGAGGTACACAAGATGAATGGAATGTACTAGGTGCACTACCAGCAGGCGTGTTTGTTATTATATCGGCTATAAAATAACCTTTGTAGAATTTTGGCAGTGCCCCTTTTAGGGAGGGAATTGATTGCTCTGTTAAGAATGGTGGCCAGGTCTTCCTTTCACCAACCACTTGGCCACAGTAGCTTTTTCATCTGTGTATTGCTAAGAACCAGGTGAAAGGACACTTCAGGACATGGTTGGTAGAGCTTATGACTCTTGTTATCAGGCAGCACTGCATTTAACTCAGACAGATGGGAATGTTTTCCAAAGCATCCTTGAGCAGCTGTCACCATGCTGCCCCAGCAGGATTGTTCTTGTGGTCACACACATTTTACTGGGATTCCTTCACTCATTCAATCGTTAATTTAAAAAATATTTACAGAGCACCTTCTATGTGCTGAGTACCATTCAAGGCACATGGATATGGAGGTGAGAAGACAAAATCCTGCCCCTCGTGAGACCAGCTATACGTAGAGACCGAAGAAGAAAGAAAAATAGTGAGAAGGGGGAGGGAGGAAGGGAGGACAGAGAGAGAAATGATATGAAGAAAATAAAACAAGGTTAGAGAATAGAGTGCGGCAGGGTGGGGGCAGGAGTAATGAGGTGGGGTTGCCAGAGGAGGAGGCCTCTGAGTAGGTATCTGACCAGAGACTGATGGGCAAGAAGCATGGGAGGACTTACACAAGAGCATCCTAAGCAGTGGAGACCTCAGTGCAAAGTCCCTGAGCAGAAACAAGCTTGATGCATTCAAGGTAAAGAAAGAATTTCCACATGGTTGTGGGCAGTGAAGCTGCAGGTACCAGAGTACACGCAGGGCCTTGAAGGTTGAATTTTATTCTAACTGCAGCATTTAGGCAGAGGACCAGCAAAGTCTTATTTATGCTTTGAAAGGATCCTTGTGGCTATTCTGGGAAATACGCTGTAAGGGGCATGAGTGCAAGTAAGGAGACCAGCTAAGGAAGTTGTTGCAGGTGTCCAGGGAAAGGTAGATGAATGCTTGGACCAGGTCGTAGCATTGGAGATGGTGAAAACTGGCCAAATTTGAGATATATTTTAGGGGTAGAGCTAAAAAGACTTCCCTCTGGGTTAGATATGGGGGTGGGAGTTGATAGAAAAGAAAGGAATCAAAGACAAGTCCTCAATTATGAACCTAATAAATTGGGAGGAGAGCAGTGCTGTATAATGAGATGAAATTGTTTGGGAGAAATTACTTATTCACATCTTTCTCCTCCTCTAGACTGGAAGTTTCCTTGGGGAAGGGCCCCTAACTCTTGTTCACTGCTCTATGCTCAGTGTCCAGCATGGTGCATGGCTTGCAGAACAATAAAAGCAGCTACCAGTAATCGAGTGTTAGTACATGCACAGTGTTGTGCTCCATACTTTATAGTCATTGTCTCATTTAA
The DNA here is from genome assembly GCF_037043125.1 of Eumetopias jubatus. NCBI lineage: Eukaryota > Metazoa > Chordata > Mammalia > Carnivora > Otariidae > Eumetopias > Eumetopias jubatus. Next base: position 115,889,806 of record NW_028274816.1, on the reverse strand, counting down.
TCCTCACAGAACTGTGAGGAGATACTGGGTGGGGTTTTTTGTTTGTTTGTTTTGAAAGTAGGCTCCACGCGCAACATGGGGCCTGAACTCAGGACCCTGAGAGGAACAGTCATATAAGCTCTACCAACTGAGCCAGCCAGGGGCTCCCAGAGATACTTGTTTGAATCCTCATTTTACAAACAAGGAACTGGGTTCAGAGAGGTGACAGGACAGCCTCAAGGTCTCACTGCTACTAGGTATAGTAAAGCTTAATAGTGGTGTGTCTGGCTCCAAATTCTATGTTCTTCATCACTATGCCACACAGCGTGGATGGGTAGATGGATGGGTGGGTGGATGGAGGGCTGGGTGGGCGGATACATGAATTAATGGACGGGGATGGATGAACGGATGGATGGATGGAAGGAAGGAAACATACTTCTTGAAAATCTTTTATACTAAAGTATCTAAGGGAAAAACACATAGTTATCTGAAGAAACTACCTTTTCAGGGAGCATTTCCTAGCACTTTCTTTCAGTGATCTGGGATGACTTTCAGAACCTTAGGATCACATGAAATATTTTTGATGTTTGAAAAATATCTTTGGGGAAACATGATCAGAATAAAGGCAGAAAATATTGCTTTGAGTCAGGCAGCCCAGAATCTGGAGCTACTCAGCAATGTCAGTTTTTACTTCCACGGCTAAATGAGCACAGCAAATCTTAGTTGTGGCCCTATTAGGATCAGTTCCACAGGGCTTCTAGTCGGTGTTCTATTACACTATAGCTTTCTCAAGGAGAGTATCCTGCACTTAGTTCATGTTGGCACGGTGACCCAAGTCAGGAACCTGGGACGCACCCAGAACGCTCCCTTTCTATCACTAAAATAATGAAAAGAGAAAATTTGTTGAGCACTTACTATGCCAGACACTGTTCTAGGCATTTGGATCTCATTTGATCTTTACCATAACCCTATGCTATAAATACTATTATTATCCTCATTTTATAGATGAGGAGGCTGAGGCAGATGGCTTAAGTAACTTGGCCAAGTCACACTGCTAAGAAGTGCATGAAATCAATGCAGTCTGAAACCACGCAGCCTGTGCGCTTAACCCCTATGCCACCTCACTGGATAATCCTCAAATCCTGTGGAGTCTGCCTTCTTAGTCACACTCTCATTCATCTCTTCCTCTCTATCTCCACGGTTACTGCCCTTGGCTAGGCATTGCATCTTTTCTCATCGGCAATATTACTATGTCCTCCTAAATTATCTCCCAGTTCCCATCTAGCCTCTCTGTCTTTCTCTCATCCTTCCTGCCATAACTGACCAAGCTGGAATTTGATGCCCATCTGGTTATGTCATGTGTCCATTCAAAATCCTTGAATGGCTTCTTGCTGCCCATGAGTTAAAACCCAAACTCCTTACAAGTCCCTTCAAGACCTGGCCTCACCCACTTTACACAGCTTCTTTCTCCTCTTCTGCTGTTTACCTTGAACCCTGTGTGCTGGCATCACCAAACATGCGCTCCCTCAGGTTGGTAGTGGGGCTGGGCTGCCCTCTCTACCACAATGCTTCCTCCTTTTCTCCTGGGTACAACACCACGCCCTCCCTTACATACTTGCATGCATCCGCACATACCTTGTCTATTTGTGATTCCTCTTTAGTCTTTGAGACCCAGCTCCTAAGATGCCTCCTCTATGAAGCATTTTCTCACTCTCACAGTCAGATTCAGGTACCTCTTCCTCTTCTTTGGCACTGCCCCTTCATACCTCTGATGAAACCCATCATTTTTTTTTTATTGCAATTTTCTCTTTACAAGCTTTCTCTTTATGATGGTAAGGTCCGTGAGGGCAGGAACCATAGTTATCTTGTTACTGTTGTATCCCCAGCATCTATACATATTCAAAAATAATTGTTAAATGAATAAATGAATGACTGTTGAAATGAACTGATTTTCAAAGTAGATTTCGAAATCTAGAAAACATTTTGTTCTCACACTTTCCCATTGTCAGACTGATCTACCTGGGGATTTTTACTGCATTGGGGCTGTAGTGGTAATTATACTGTAGGGTAGTTAAGAATGAAGACTCTGGAGTCCCATTACCTAGGTTTAAAACTTGGGCCTATCATCTGCTAGCTGGGGGCCCTTAGGAAGTCACCATCTCACCAAGCCTCAGGGTATTTTTAATTTTATTTCTTATTATTTATTTTTTCTAGATTTTTAAGTTTTTTTTAAAGATTTTATTTTTTTCATTTGAGACAGAGAGATACAGAGAGAGAGAGCATGAGCAGGAGCAGAGGCAGAGGGAGAGGGAGAAGCAGGCTCCCCACCAAGCCAGGAGCTAGACGTGCAGCTCAATCCCAGGACCCTGGGATCCTGACCTGAGCCGAAGGCAGATGCTTAACCATCTGAGCTACTCCAGCGCCCCTTTTTAAAAAGATTTTTATTTATTTATTTGACAGAGAGACAGCGACAGAGGGAACACAAGCAGGGGGAGTGGGAGAGGGAAGCAGGCTTCCCGCGGAGCAGGGAGCCCGATGCGGGGCTCGATCCCAGGACCCTGGGATCATGACCTGAGCCGAAGGCAGATGCTTAATGACTGAGCCACCCAGGTGCCCTAGATTTTTTTTTTTAAATAATCTCTATACCCAGTGTGGAGCTCAAACTCACAACCCTGAGATCAAGAGTCACATGCCCCACGGACTGAGCGAGCGAGGCATCCCAGTTTTTTGTTTTGTTTTTTACTTCAAAACTGAGTTAATAATAGGACCTCCATTATAGGGTTAATGTTGAGGGCTAATGAAAAAAAGAACATGAGGAGCATTTGATGATTGGCACAGAGCTAGTGCTCAATACATATGAGCTATTATTAGTAGCTATTTTCCTGACAGCTTCACTTGACCCCATTGTGTCACCATCACTCTTTGAACCAAATGTCTAGAGTCTGGTTCTCAAACATGGACACTCAATCTCAGCAGGTTTTGCATTTACCATAGTATTGGGTCACCCTGGAGGCAGGGCCTTGGGGAATATGGATCTAGATGGTAGCTGAAAGCAGGAGTGGTCTTTTGCTTGTAGGTTATGATTTATTGCCTAGAAACCAAAAGTAAGCACTGCCAACTAGTCAGCATATTACCTCAATTCTTCAAAATTCCCACCCTTCTCCCTTCTTGCTCTCTCTTGCATTTGGAAAAGGAGAGGTGATTGATATAGGCAGTTCTGGATACGAACAGCAAAAGAAGGAAAGGAAGCAGGATGTAGAGACTCTCAGGTAGACTACTCAGGGTATTCTGTTCCTCTTGTTGGCCACACAGGGGAGTACAAGAAGCAACTTCTGGGTAAACAGATCCCCCAGTGTGTATTCCATACACCCCTGGAAGAAATGCCTTCTTTCAATTGTCATGCAGAAGGAAAGGGTTGTAGTCTTCATTTTAGATCCGAGTTTTCTAGATGTTGATTCTAGCAGCCTCTTTAAGAGGTCATAGGAGTTTCACTGGGGCCTTGAACTAAAGTAAATGGCCAAGATTATAAATTGCAAGATTATCTTGAAAATGTGTGTGCCAATGAAGTGAATGGGGAGTAACAAGGAAAAGAACAAGATGATTCCTCAAAAGGTTTCAAAGGTTTCATGGCAAATCCCTTTCCAAAGAACTAAGAAATAATATAATTTGGGATCAAGGGTGAGGTTTTCCTTTGAATGTGCAATCCTTCATAATTATTTTGCACATGGCTGTTTTAGCAATGCTGTCACCCCAGCCATCTTTCTGTAAAAGCTCCCATTTCTGGTTTAAAGGAGACTAGATTAGAACACAAGAGTTAACAGAAGGGGTTGGTTTTATAATATATGCCCAGAGCAGAAGTGGAGTTTTCTAAATGGATTAACCAGAGTATTTGACCAAACTGCTTCCTACCTAGATGGATGACAAAGAGGAGTCACTTTGGAGAGCTTATGATATCCTATACCTGGGTCCCCCTTTCCAACACCTGTTTTCTTACTTCTTCATTTTTTTATTCTTGTCTTTATGTTTCCTTATGAAGCAAAAGATATTTTTGCTTCTTATGTAAAGCCACCTTTAAATTTCTTCCTCGCTCTTTTCCTTCTTTGGTCAGATAGGAATTTCTGTACATTTATTCCATGGGAGGAATGTGGCAGTAGAGATCAGGAAAAAAAGAGAGAGAGAGAGTATCCACATCTATCAGAATGACTAAATTGAAATATAAACAAATAGAATTTTCACATTCTGCTGGTAGAAATGCAAAACGACACAACCTTTTTGGAAAAAGTTTGTTAGTTAATTCTAAATTTAAACAACCACTTGCCATATAACTTGGCAATCTGATTTTCCCAAAAGAAGTAAAAATATATACACAATATGCACAAAAACCTGTCCATACGTGTTCGCAGCCACTTTTTCCTAACAGCCAGAAACTGGAAACAATAGAAACGTCCATCACTGGTAAACATACTGTGGTATATCCATTCAATTGAATACTAGTCAGCAATAAAAAGGAATGACCTACTGATTCATACAATAATATGGATGAATCTCTAAGTATTATGTTAAAGCATTATGAAAGAAGACAGATTGGGGCACCTGGGTGGCTTTGTCAGTTAAGTAGCTATCTCTGGCTTAGGTCATGATCCCAGAGTCCTGGGATCGAGCCCCACATCAGGCTCTCTGCTCAGCAAGGTGTCTGCTTCTCTTTCTTCCTTTGCCCCTCCCCCTTGCTCCCGCTCTCTCTCTCTCTCTCTCAAATAAATAAATAAAATCTTAAAAAAAAAAAGACATTGACTGGGTTACATATTATATGGCATTCTGGGAAAGGCAAAACAACATTAACAGAAAATAGATCCGTGGTTGTTGGGGGCTGGAGATAGGAGGGAGGGAGCTCATTATAAAAGGGACATGAAGGACCTTTTGGAGGTGATGTAATTATTCTGTATCTTAACCATGATTTGTATTTCTTTGGCTTTGAGTTTCAAAATTCTAGGCCATCAAAGGTAAGAATAAAAGATTCTAGGCAAGAACAAAGCATTTGGGAGAAAATACTGTAAGTGAAATCAAGATGTCCCCACCTCTATCCCTCACTTGAAAGACATTCCCTAGACTAAAGACATAGGGATGAGAGAGGCAAAGAAAATGATCAGAGAGATTAGTGGGGTCTGGAGACAAAAAGGTTAAACCTAAAGAGACCCCATGGAAAGAATTAGAGTCCATGTTCACTGACTGCCCAACCTATGACTGAGTGAGCCCATACATGGCCTCACCAGGCCATACTGCTAAGATCTTTCCTTGGGCAGCAGACAACACATCACCCTCTGACCAGCCGGCCGAAACGACTCACGTTTGTGCCCCCAAAACCCTGCTCAGCTCTCTGTCCAACATACCCCACATGGAGAGACCCTTTTCCTTACTATCACGTGAATGACTGCCGACCATCCCATGCTGCCCACTCCTTGTACTTAGGTTGGACCAAATGAAACCATTTGAGAACCTTTACTCCCGCCATGAGATATGAAACAGATGCCTGCTTTAGTGACCTTTCCTATCTTCTAAACTTCTCTCATTTGCCTTATTATTTCCAATGGAATGAAGGTAAAACAATCTTTAAATAAATAAATCTTTCTCCCCCCTCCCCAACAGTCAATAAATATCATTAGTCTCCTCTTGGGTTGGGGTGGAAAGGACTAATTCTTTTGTTCGATGACCATCCCTATACCCACATGAATATTGGCTCATCAAACATTCACTGAGCTGCTAGTGCAGTCAACTGTGAAGAGTCTGGGTTCCTGCCCCGGAAGGAGTCAGACAATACAATCTGGTAAGGATCACAGTACAGGCCTGGGTCAAGAGCTGGAGGGGCCCAGTGGAAGACAAGCAGCAAGGGGCCTCTGGGAAGCCTTTCTATCACTGTACTTTTCAGTCCAAACCAGTAATTGCAGTGGTGGCTCTGGCGTTTCCTTCATTGGGCAACTACCCACTACCCCTGGTTAAACAAGTACTCCCTGAAGGGACTGAGAAGACTCCCTGAGGGTAGGGATCTTGTCTATCTCTAGCACAAAGTCTGGCTCATAAAGATTTGTTGAAAGAAATGTGTAAGTTATTGTCTCTGGGGATATCTACTATTTGCCAAGTATGAAGAAATATAAACTAAAATATGCTGAGAAAATACATGCAGAGAAAAAGGATAGTTATAAACCATCCTACGAGGATTCTTCTTCTCATTTGCCCAGTGATTCACATGCATTTTTCCACTTTGTAGAACACACAGCCCCGCCTTGCTTCACCACTACTATCACAACAATAACCAACATCTCTTCAGCTCTAGGGTGCCGGGCTCCACCTCAGCACTTGATGTACGTTGTCACGCTTGGTTCTCACCACAACTTTCTTTTACAGGTCGGTTAGCGGAGCCTCAAAAGGTAACCAACCCAGCCAAGGTCACAGAGCTAAAAGGAGCCCAGAAGCCTGCATTTTAGTCCCCACCTGCCAGTTAGTGTCCTGCCCACAGGCAGAAAGGATCTTTACAGGCATTCTCAGGTTGAGTTCTGCCTGCCTCATGGCCTAGCTTTTTCAGGCAATCTCCCTCGGGTTAAACCTGGGTCTACCCCAGGCAAGATGAATTATCCGATGCACTGGCCGCAACAGGTCCAAACCAGTTATCTCTGCGGTAACTCCCACTTCTCCTTTGCAAGAGGACGACCCATACCCCCTTGTTAACCAGAAGCTCCCACAGGAGTTCTTCTGATTGGTAGGGTCCCAGAAGGCCCATGACTCCTCTCCTCAGTCCTCCTCCCTCAGATGGCTGGCATTCTTGCCGGTGCGATTCCTTTATCATATCACTGAGATCGAAAATGAAATGAAACCTGAGTCTTGGGTCGTCCCATCACCATGGAAACAACGTCAAGCCTGAGCGCCTCCAGGAGTGGGTGCTGTTCTTCCAATGGCAGTGGAAAATCAGGGACAGGGAACTGGACGAAGCAAAAAACAAGCTCCTGCTGGGTTGGCGGCAGTTTGGGTCATAAATACAGCATGTTCAACATAGGATTATGTCTTTGGCAACGGCATGATCAACCTATATTCTTCATTTTGGACACTGTGCTGGTTTGGTACAGAACATACCAGGCAAATGAACGACAACTCAAATTATCCCACTTTTGTGAAGGGACATTTTAAAGTCTATTAAGGTGGCTCAAAGAATGTGGTCGGGGAAAAAAAATATAATCGGTAATAAATTTTAAGAACATTCTGTGGATGAATTTTTGCTTCTGGGAATGGGAAACCAAAATTTTCCCAAGAGACTCCATTATTAAAGCCATAAATAAAACATCCCTGCTTGCTTGCTGTGCTGGCAGGGCCTTGCTCTGGAGAATTAGAATTAGAAGCAGGCAGTCCAGGGGAGCCTGGGGAGGTAAGTGAGATTTGAGAACATTCTGCTCCTTCTGCATGTTGCCTGCATATCAAGACCAGGGTGCAAGAACAAAGGGCAAATTATGCCTGACTGAAGACCACCAAAGATGGTTACTATCAAAATTCTCAAACAAGATTCTAAAATTCAAGGATGTTTTTCTAGCTGATGCCCTTTTTTTCTTTCCATAAATGTTCACCCCCTAGAGCTAAAAGCAAGTAGCGTGGTGCAGGGACCACTAGCCTGATCACCTGGGTGCTGGGTTCTAATGTCAGTCCGCTACTTCCCAGGCCCATGAGCAGGTGTTGATGACTTACCCTCCTCTCCTCTTTTGTAGAGGTGGGTTAGAGGAATGAATTTTGGATCCTCACTATCCTAGTGCTAACAGTGCTGGGGGGGTGGGGCGGGGGGCGGGGAGTGACACTTGCAAAATCCTATTTGATCTAGGCAATGTACTGGGCATTTTATGGCTATTATTTGACCCTGACAATAACTTGAGTGTGGTTGTTGGTATCCCTGATTAACAGATGACAGAAACTAGTCCCGATAATTGCAGGGACTTCCTCAAAGTGATCAATATATAATCATGCAGTCAGGCTTCAAATCCCCATCTATCCGACTCCAAAGCCAACATTCTTTCTACTTGACCCTGCTAATTTCTGAGCTTGGAATAAACCATTAGCATGATTTTAATTCAAAATAAATACAACTCACTAGTTCTGTCATAGTTTTTAAATGATTTGCTAAGGCCTCGAAAAATTCAGCTTTCCCAGCTATCCTGTCTCTCATTAAAGTGATCCCATTATCACCTGGGTGGAGGAGGAGGGAGAACAGAAGTATCTTCCTGCCACATGAACTCTTTTTAATGTTTGGCTTGTTCCAAGCTGGCCTGGAGAGTTACCCCCAAACGTCCGCACAGAGATGGTATTGAATGTTAGTATATTGAGTCACTTCTGCATGGGCATGGTTTTCATTTCCATCTTTCCTATCAGTCTGAACAACTGAAAGCAACACTTTTACCTCTTAACAATCATAATCCTGCAATTAACAGGCCTGAAATCCTATAAAATCAAGGTATGGTACAACTCAACTCTTCCTAGTTCTGAGCTCCTGGCTTCCAATGGAAAAGCCAGAATTTCTATTTCGTGATAAAAAGAATAAAACGGGAGACAACTAGACAGCCATGAGTTTGGGTGTGTGTGTGTGATCTAATCTGCCAAAAAGTTTCCTAGTTGGTGGTTATTCCTGCTTCCTGAATGGCAGGCTGGGGCCACAGAATGGAGGGGGCGTGCCAGCTCATCCACGAGCATGTTATTTATGCCCTGAACCTCAGGTTTGTCTTCTGTAAAATGGAGTATTTGCTTCATAGGCATGTTGCAAAATTAAGCAAATAATGTACGTAAAGATCAAATATAATAGTCCACGTCATCCCACTCCCAACTCAAAATAGCACTGTGTAATCATGACAACCATTTCATTACTGACTCCTTGCGAGGTGCCCGGCACTGGGCTGAGCCCTTTCCGTAGATAATCTTTTCACTAAGTGAAACCAGTATTTGAAATCAGGTGCCCTAACTCCAGAGATTGCCCTGTGCCCTGCTCTAGGTTCAGATGAAAGGATTTATGAGCAATTGCTTCTGCAGGAAACAGGTGCCGGAGAGGGTAGTGAGGGTGGTGGCTGATGATGATTTGACCAACAGGGAGGGCCAGGCATAACTCTTTGTTCTCCCACTCTGCACAATTAGTACCACTGATTTTCTGCTCCCTGGGGTTAGTTTCCTGACTAGACTGGGCACGTAACAGACGTCCAAAAAAAAATGCTTGTTGAATAAGTAAATGCAAATAGTAAACTGACTGTTCCTGATATAACCATTTACCTTATGCAGGAAACATTCAGTGCTAACCTCCTCTCTTGTCCTCTTAGGGATACAAATATATTAAACAGATTTTGAATCCACATTAGTTCAATGTTCACCAAGCAGTTGTTAAGTACCTACTATTAATCAAGGGGCCAAGGATTACACATGTGATCTACTGCAGAGTATTAAGAACCAACAAAGCCGAGCTTACGTTCAGCTATGGAATACACAATCCTTTTCAGGTAGCAGCCACCTAATTTGCTGATTCACATTCCCTGACCCCTTACACATTAAGCAGTCATGATGGGCAGACTGAGAAAGTGTCCTATGAGGCCACACAAGAATTAAGCAGGCTGGAGGAAGACAGAGACTGACATTTGGAACACAGTGCAAGGAAAGAACCTAGGGCGGTGAAGCCAGGCTAGGATTCCTGACCCTATCATTCCCGTGAAACCCTCCTGACCTCAATTTCATCATCAATCAAATGGGAATAATCGGCATTTGTCATTGCTTTTCCCACAGAGTGGAGAGGACTCCTGGGATGATGTGAGGAAGAGCCTCACGGCAGGGATCTTAAGTGAGGTCACTTGGGCAAAGCACTCTAGCCGTGGTCCGGCCTGGTCCCCTGGATGGCCACTGGGGTGTGAGAGCTTGGAAAGGGGAGGACCCAAGGATTGCTGGTTCGGAAAGGGTTGTCTCCCGCACGTGTTATCTTTTCTCTCCTCCCGGTCGGCCAAAGGCAAACAAGAATGAAATGATAACAGACACATCCACTGAAGCAAAACAGGTCACGGGATAAGATAATACGCTCAAGGACAAATAAAGTCAACTGCAGCCGGGCCCCGAATGGGTAGGCGAAAATTCATGGGAAGACAAGGTTATTTCTTCTTTTATAGAGAATAGGCTTTTAAAATACTTTCACCAGTGTGAAAACACACAAATACACACATTCGGGCAGTTTTAATATCCTCTTTCTTCACTATTTAGGTTGCCTATATAAGGTGAGAACGCTGTAAGTTGTGGAGGCAAGGTTTTGAAAAAGTTGATGTCTAGGCAAAAATACTTCATCTGTTAAATGAAGGCACCAAAATACAAAACTGTGTACGCTGACTGGCTATGCAAGGCTGTGCATATGGAAGATACTGGAGGAAAAGAAAAGCAGCTGATTTACTAGAATGGTCCAACTGCCTCACCCAGTGTCTAGAACCTAACAGATGTTTAATAAATATTTGTTCAGTGAGTGAGAAGACTTGATTTTCCATATACTGTAACTGTGAATACTTCTTTCCTCCTTTGTTAGCCAGTTATTCGGAGATAATGCTGCCTCTGTGACCTAGTTGTTTTACAATTCTTTTATCTCCTCACTTAATGCAATACAATTTCCCCCCAAAGAAATTGGCATAAACAGAAAAGTTTGCTGAGTTTAAGAATATGGGGTTTAGTAGACAAAAATCCTAAAGGTCACTCAGGCATTTCTGATATCTAAAGATAAGAGCAGCATTTGCAGATAAGCAGGAGACCTGATTTTTATTCATTAATTGGCCAACTGTCCTTGGAACAAACAACCCTGCAGGGTCTCAGTTGAGAGCTCTGTGACTGGGGTTAGATGACCTCCTACAGGCTTTTCAGTTACTTTCAATGTTAAAATCAAGTTAAAAACATGCTGGGTCAATTAAGACAGATGAGCCCTCCAAAGAATATTTGAAAACTTTATTTTCTCAAATGAGCACCAACACAGATTGGAAATAGGACAGAAACAATGCACTTTTCTCTAATACTGAATCACTATGTACAAATACAGGAAAAGGTGAAGACAAATTATTTGAAAATAATTATCTTTGTTATTGAAGCAAAGTGACCTGAAAAATGCCACCAAAAAAAAAAAAGGGAAAGTAACAAAACCCAAACCCAACAAATACAGTTTGTAAACACAAGCATAAATAGAGATTCCGTACTGAAAGATCGTCTCTGCAGGTTGGAAAAGGGAACCGACTCTCACTTTCACCAAAATGTTATATAAAAATATACAGGCAGATCGAATTTGGTGATGGGAATAGCTTGTTTCTTCTTGGCTTTACCTTTCACTGCTGGCAGATTTCATGACTGTATTTTGCTTAAGAAAATGAGACATTTCTTTCCTCTACCTTGACCACTAGCTTGTTTTCTCATTTGAGGCAGACTCTTCGTTAAAATATGTAAGTTGATTGTGTTCAAGATTTGATTTCCCAGCCTCTTCCTGAACCTGAGGCAATCTGACCTTAAAATAAAATAAACTGTTTACCTACAAGGTATGTGTATTATTTTACCGATGTTCTTTCAACCCAAACCAGTTAACAATGTGGCTTCTACAACCACTGGAACCCTGGGGTACATAAGGAGTACACTCACATCTCAGTTAGAAACACACAGACCTGACTCTGCTTGATCTTCACAAACAACAGATTTCCTTTACAATCTGGGAAAGTTGAGCACACAAAGAAAAAGGAGCAAAGTGGCAATAGCTCCATGCTCAGAAAAACAAAATCCTCATGGTTTGTGCTGTTGGTCCACTCAGAAACAAAACAAGCAGAGAGAAAGAGAAGAAAGCCTTATGTGCCCAAGGTGTAAACTGTAGGTATAGTGTCCCCAATAAAAGAAAACAGGAGGCACAGTCCAAAGTGCTTTTTACACACACACACACACACACACACACGCACGCATTAAAAACAAGATTCCGATTTGTTGGAAATTCTTCCAACAAGAGGAATCACTAAGCTGTTACTAAATCTGATTTTATTTATTTTCTTTTCTAGCAAATATTGGTGCAAGAAAATATTTCAATTCTCAACCTGGTAATGTACTGCAGAGTTTGCTCCATCTGGAAAAAAAATGCAGAGAGGCATTGCCTCTGTCCAGACTAAAGTGATACAGATCTTTTTTTTTAAAAGAGTATATTGGTGATCACTGTTTCCCTTAAAATATACTTCAAGAAATGCAGAGGAAACCATAGAATTTAAAAATGAAAATAAAAAGTGCTCTCAGGGGATCTGAGAAAACAGCACCAAATATATTATTTAAAAAATTAAATATTATTTACAAAAGTATATTTCACAAGCAACTTTTTTCATATATATATCCATTTGAAAATCTTTTTATAAAGGGGACACCTCTTTTTCACACACTGACCCACCAGTCAAGATTTACTCTATCCTATCTCCATGATCTTGCTGTCTCGGAGTCGGGGCAGCACTCAGTCAGGCCCAGTTGACAATCTGTGGGCATCAAGTCTGGCTGTATTTGATTCATGTCAAATCAACCCGTCAGCAGCCTGAGACTAACATCCTGGGGTCTGGGTGTAATCCAGGGCCACCGAGGCCACATGACCTAGGATGGCACAGGGGAGATGGACCTAGAGAGTCTGCCAGCTGGACTTCAGTTGCAAATGAAGGCAGCTGCTGGCTGAGGTACAGAACTTCACTGTATTTGCCTTTCTCACTTCACCCTTTCCCCTGCCCTACTCCCTGCGCCCTGCCTAGGCTTTACAGTCAAACTCCAATTCCCTGAACCCGCCAGGGGTGAATGGATGAGGTCTTTGGTTATGCTCTGAGTCAATAATTTGGTGAGGAAATTAAAGAATGAACTGACTGAGGCCACGAGTTGATGCGTCTCCATCACTCAGCTGCGGTCTCTCCAATACTGCTAGATGTTAGGTAGACAAGCCATGAATGGAGCTAAGGTTATAAGAAGCACTTTTGGTTTCATTGACACAGAGGGAAAGCCTAATGAGTTGTTTTTTTTTTCCCCTGTAGTTACGGAAAACCAACATTCTACTCAGATCTTTCGCACCAAGTACGGTGCCACACACCCATTGGATGCTCAATGGGTAAGAACTGGGGGGAAAAAAAAAGAAGAAGAAAAAAAAAACCAGAACCTGGGTCTAACTGGAGCCTACTCTGATCCATGCAACAGTCAGAGGCCTTATCCCCAAGGAAGAACAGTGGCACATCAGTCTCCTCTGCCCCTTGAAAATTCTAGGGCACCCCATGTCTGGTTTCTATGTCACCACACTCCATTTTCAGTCTCAAAGACAAAACACCTACCCGTGCTTAACCCCCATTTTCTTTCTATGGAAAGGAGCATCAACAGCCAGGACATTCCCTGAGCAAAGGGGCTAATCAAAATCTCTAAGTGAAGGCCACTACCTTCAGGGCAGACAGAAAGGGGGATCTACGATTTTTGTGCTGGCAAGCCATCTTAGGAATGTGAAAGTTGAAAATGCTTTTTATTGAGATCTTGGCCCTGGGAGCCAGAAGAGCTCTTTCTCTGGGAGCATAAATGAAATACTTCTTCTGAACTTCAGTCTGCTTTTTAGTAATGTGGGGAGCACTTAATCTCCCAGGGTTGCTAAAGTACCAAAAAATGTGAGTAAAAAGCCTCTGAGAACAAGATTCAATTTCTAAGAATCCTTCTGTGTCACAGAAGCAGTCTACCTGGAGCCACCCAGCTTCCTGTCAGTCCTGCCATCCGTCACCCTCCAGGGAAGGGCCACGCCTACCTCAGGTCCCCCCTTCTGCAATCAGCCCACAGAAACATGAAAAGGCATTTCCACCATGGACTCACTCCCTACGGGAATTTGTCTGAATTCTGGAAATGTCCCTGGTTGGCTGCTTGAATCCTGATCAATCAATTTTACAGATTCTTGCCTCTATGAACTCACTCTTCTGTGACTTTTAAGGTTAATTTTCCTATAGGATCAGCCTACTTAGAGAAATGAGATGCTGAGAATTACCTAACATAACCTGCACATATCTTAACATTAATTACATTTTCGGTCTAAGCAATAAAATTAACTCGGTTAAACGAGTTTCATCGTGCACCGTGTACTGGCTTACCTGTTGGTAGAATACACGTCACAGTGTTGGTTAACTAACAAACTCCTTTCTCTCATAAGCCTTATTAAGGATCTTTTCTCTGTTTCCCTAATATAATGAACTTTGGTTTGGTTTGTGAGATGGATGGGAGGCAGGGGCTAATATTGGAATTTGTAACTTGACGTTGGATATCATACCTAGGCCCTCCCCACTGCTGGACCGCTCTGACAATTTCTCTCCACACAAAGCATTCCAGTCCAAGGAGAACAGCTAGGGGCGTGACGAATCTACTGGCCAGGTTATCACTAAGCTCAAAGCCTTGGGACTTCGATAGAACTGGAGAAAAACACCCAAAACTCTTATGTACAAAGAATTGCTGATCTCACTGAAGCCTTTGCATACCAAAGGGGAAAGATGCACTAACCTGTAATGGTTCAAATCTAAGCTATTCCCAGCATTGCCCCACCCCACCCCTCTCCTTGCCACAAGGCTCTTCTCTTACTAAGGGTCAGGAAAAAAGGTTAGACAGTCAGAATTCCTAACTGGTTCTACTTTTTATTTTTTCTGGCCCGGTATCTGAGCCATTTCTGCAGGAGCTCCCAAACTACTGCCCCCCTTTGGTCCCTGTCCTCCTCAATTACTGATTTTAGTTGGTTGGTGGCCACAGCCTTTGGGATGTTTGGATCTTGCACCCATTGCAAACGGCAGTCCCCCTCTTCTCACCTACGGTGGCTGAAGAGGCAAAGATAACCCGAAGGAGCAGTGAGGCACCAGAGTTACTAAAACCACCTGGGCTTTTCACTCTCTGCCTCCACAACACCCCCAACTCAACCCAGGAGAACCAGGCCCCTGCGCCCCTAGAGTTAGGGCCAGTTCTTGCGCTCGCAAGCTAACCTGGCACAGTCGGTGTCAGGAACAGAAGCTTCTGATCAGAGAGAATGTAGTCATGAGGTATTTTTTTTTTCCTCTTTGTCCTTTTCGACAAGTCGATTATTTCAAGCCTAAGTTACCGGGACCCCGGGAGCAGCACAATTTTGTTCCTACCTCTAACGGCCCATCCCCTGCCCACCCCTGGGACCCTCAAGGCTCCCCCTTCCTCTCTACCTCACACCCCCATGCTGTGCCACTGCTCTCCTGACAAGAGGCCATCAGGCAGCTCTTACATGGGCCCTAGGGCCCTTATCAAGGTGGGTTGCCGCCATGTGGTCAGGCATCTGTTCCTTTCGTTGTTTTGTTTTCAGCCAACACTAGAACAGAGAGAGAAGCCAGGATCAACTCACAAACAGATACAAAGCAAAGAGACAGAGAGACAGCGATTTAGAGGCCGGTCACCAGAAAGACGGCGTCAGGGTGGGAGAATGCCCCAGATGGCAAGGCCCCTAAATGGATGGAACCAAGTGTTCAGTCACTCTCTCACGCTTGGGTAGAATGTTCGGTTGGATGGTGTTCACGTGGACACTGGGTTAGGTGGATACCCTCCGATCAGTCCCAGCCATTGTCCTTGATCATGTGTGCTAGCTCAATGATGTATTTGCCTTCTTTATATTTCTGGCTGCTTTCAAAGGCATGTTCCTAGGAGACACAAAGGAAGAGAAAAGACACCGAATGACCAAAGACAAGTAGGTGACTTGTAGCACAGAAGTGATCAGGCCCAGCCTGGCCCAGACTGAGAGAATTCCCGCCACTCAGACACGCCACATCCCCTTCACTGAGCTCCAGCTCCGAGACAGCACCAGGACTCTCAATATTTACAACCGAGTTTCGATATTTTGCAATTTAAATATTCTAAACATTTTTTCTCAATATTTACAGTAGAATTTCTTCAGGATTTCTGCTCATTTAAGGCTTTGCCCAAATGTCACCACCTTAGTAAGGTCTTTCCCAACGATTCTACTTTAAAAGCACAACTTCCACCCCAGAACGCCCTCCCCGCCCCTCTCCCTTCTTCATTCTTCTCCACGGCACTTATCATTTTCAAACACACAGTACAACCCGCACATCTACTATACCTATTGTCTTTCACCAGGACGACACAAATTTCATGGCAGGCAGAGGTTTTCATCTATTTTGTTCACTGCAGTATCCCTCGTGCCTAGAAGACTGCTTGCCAGATAATAGGTCTTCAATAAATAACTGCTGAGTGAACGTGTGAATGTGTGTGTGTGCGTGCATGTGTGAGAGAGCGTGCGTGTGTAAAATCTGAGAGGAACCTGGTTTCAGATGCTAACCAGAAATGTGCTCTATAGATGTATCCATGAAGTTTCTATGTCATAATCCTCAATTGTACTGTTACACTTAGAGAAAAGACTCTCAGGGAGAGAACAAAGTATTGGGAGGCCAAATAGGTCTCTCTCTTATTTATCTTGCTGTTTCTATGTCAGGTGTGTTAAGTCTGTTTTTTCTTCACCACCTTTCTCCAGGGAGTAAGGAGCTACATGAACTCTAGGCTGAAGAACCTGGCAGCCCTCACGCCCCACCCAGCTGCCAGGCCTCCAGAGAGAAAATGCAACAGAAACCACCTGGCAATTTACCATCCTAAATTTACAACACTGTGGGTGGGCTTGCAGGCTAATAAGCCCCATAGGAAAGAAAAAAGAAAAAAAAAAAAAAAAGCCCCGCATAGGTATAGGCTCAAAGGGATATTTTCTTCCTAGGCATAGATGTATAAAAACATCTTGGTGTACTATATGGAAAGCATTGGTCATCACAGTCATTAGATGGCTGAGCTCGATGTGCACAAGCTGTGGACATCAGCTCTTTTCCCAAGTCTTCCAACTTAGTAAGTAACTCAACCCTCCTGCCTGTAGGTTCTGGGCAGCATTTGTATGAACTGCATCTTCTGTTCCTAGAGCTCTGGGGAATTGAGTCTCCTAATAAGAGCTCACACTTGAGCCTCTTGTTGAGAGAGGAATCATTCCACAAAGTGGAGAGGGGAGGGGCGCTGAGAGGGAATGTGCAAACACATCACACACACGCAAGAGCTGTGGACTCAGCAGTCATTTCCCTGACACTTCATTATTCCTCAGCTCCGTGTATGTGTGTGTGTATGTACACAACAAAGGAATGTGTTTCGAGACTAAGACCTATTGTTCCATGCAGTGTGTTTAGGATAGGGAGGAGGTAAAAAGAAAACTAGGAAAGTAAGAATATATCCCTATTAAACAAACAAAAGTCAAAAGAAAAAAAAAATTCAACAGCCCCCACGTGCCCCACAGGGCACTTCCAAAATGTCCTAACTGGACAGAACACTAGATCTGGAGTCTGCAGAAACACCCCAGACTGAATCCTGGCCCCAGAAGCATCACTTAACCAATTGCATTTACAGCCGCAAACTTTCCATTTACAAAACTGGGATAATTAAAAGTACTTCACAGGATTAACTATGAGGGTCAGAAGAAATAATGGAATGAAGGATTGGAGCATGGGCCTGGGACATGAGGGGTAATGTATTTGGGAGATGGAGGTTTCTCTACTGTCCTATCATTATGCCTGTCCAGCTGTTTTATCCATTTACCTGTAAGCTTTACTCCTTGATACCATGACTGTAAACACTCCCAAGGGCAAGCATTAGATCACACTTACTTTTGTATCCAACACAAAGGCTTTTAATAAACCTCTGTCAAAGAAGTGAATCATTTTACCTAAAGTAAGGAGCAAAACCAATGAACTCAGATTTATCGTCTGTCTGTAATCCTGTACATCTTCAATGGAATAAGATGACCAAGAGGTTGGGGAAACAGAAGGGCAGAACATTTCTGAATAATCAAAACCAGAACTGTGGCCCCCAGATTGGCCAGAGGGGGCCACCGGCCATACAGGTGGGAACAGAATAGCCAAGGCCAGTTTTTCCCACAGGAAGCAATCAGGGCAACCATAGGGATCTGTGACCATCTTGGCATCGTGAAACATGCCATCTAGGGTGTTTCTTGCTAATTCTGAACATTTCAAGGGAAATGTGAAAGATGGCATCTAAAGGCAATGCAGCCCCACTGCGGCAGTTAAGATTCACACATTTTTGAACTTCGGTTAAATGGAATCATACTTTGCTCAACATCTTTTTTATTTAAATAGATTTCTTCATGTTTTTAGAGCAGTTTTAGGCTCACAGCAAAAAGGAGCAGAAGGCAAGGAGGTTTCCCCTGTACTCCCCACTCCCACATAACACGCAGCCTCCCCCATTCCTGGAGTCCCACAGAGTGGTGTGTTTTTCACAATCAACAAACCTACACTGACACATCATCATCACTCTGCGGGCAGTTCTGACAACTCCTCCGGGCTCTCCCAAGCTAACAAACAAGCTAACTAACCACAGGTCATATAAGCCAGCCCCACACTGACCCTGGGCAACTGACAGGACAGGGAATTTATGGCATTTTACATGGAATAAGTTGTCCTCCCAGAGCCAGGAAGACTCAACATCCCCACCATGACTGGGCAGAAAAAAGCATGTGAAAATATCTGCCAATAAGAAATATATCTACCAGCAATAACAACAAAAGTTTATTTTCACGGATCATCTATACCTCCTCTCACCGTGGCGAAGGACTGCTCACTCTAGGTATCAAGACATTAAAAATATTTGTTGCGTTAAACAGCGAAGGAACGAATGTCCACTAGCGAGAGTCCAGCCATGACTCTATCTAACAGAGGACATTAATTAACATGTTTGATGATGCCTAGCACAGGGCCTAGGACCTGAGGAATGTTTTGGGGACATTTACTGGAGCAAAGAGCATGGGCTCTGCAGTGAGATTCCTGGATGCCTATATCCTGGTTTGGCCATGTAATGGCTGGATAACATCAGATATACTATTAACCTCCCTAAATCTCCGTTTCCTCATCCCTATTTTATGGATGGGTAAGGAAGCTTTACCCACCAAGGAAGCTGTGAAGAGTGAATAAAATAATATAGGCTTGGAAAGAGTCAGTTGTCAGGAAATGTTATGTGCTGCTATTATTATTAATTAAACTGTAAAGCAGATGTGTATCTGTCTGTCTCAGGGGCAGGTGCAAAGGAATGAGCAGGAGAAGGGGACTGTCAGAGAAAAGGGAAGAATGAGTGTGGTAGACAGGAGTGTGCCAGGAACAGCTCTTCGGGTTCCACTGCCTGTTCCTGGATGAAGATAATCCCACAAGGTCACAGGAAGCCAGGAGAAGAAAGCAATCTTCCAGCACGAGGCTCTCGGTTACTCCCTCACAGTCCTCTCGCCACCGACCAGACTCCTCAGTACTCACATATTTCCAGCCCAGAGTGGTTTTGCAGTTTTCACAGTAAATGTCTGCGACTGCATGGAGTCCTGTTAGCAACACTCGCTCTTCTGCAGGCCCGCAGCCCACATTAACTCTGTGCCAAGGGACAGAGAGAGAGAAAGGGTGGTTAGTCACACATTCATCCTTGGTCGTTCAAGCAGAGCTTGCAGCGAGAAAGTAACTGAGCACGGATGCCTCAAGGGAAGCTGGCACTGAGAAGGGCGTTGTTTATGACCAAAAGTGATAACAGTCCCCAAAAGGTAGCCACGTGGAAACATCTCCATTGAAATGCATTTGAGATCTGCAAGTTCTGATTCAGTGAGTCTATGAAAAATAGTCTGTATGGTTGAGACTTTGCTTGGAAGGTTTCTAACTAATGCTTCTAATCTTGTGACCTAAGGGGACCAACGGATGGCCACACTGTGAAGACCACAGCCATGAGCACGGGTCCTCAGCTCAGAGCTTACTGAGGACTGAATGCAGCTGAAGATGTCAAACGGGACATCTGCACAGTCTTTTCCTGATTACAAGGATGAATGAGCCCCGTAGTATCTCCAGCTGAACATGTGAGATTGTCATTCTCACAGTGCATCACACTTCTGTGAGTGTCCCCCCTTCCTTTCCCAGGTAAGAGGCTACAAAGGATGTGCCCAGCAGTGACAGAGAGCCCTATAGGCCGCGACTGCAGTGGGGGAGGCTCTTCACTACCCGGGCTTCTTCCTCCAGCCCCAGCTCCTGCAGTGGATCCCCATGTCTTTTGTTCGACCTCCTCTCCTCCCGGATGACTCATCTTAGACCTGGCTATGAAGCCTCCATGATGAGGCTCTCGGAAGCACTTCAACGTCTTCCCTATGAGCCTACAGCCCTCTGATGTGCCTACTGTGGGTAGTAAATATATTATTTTTAGCCAAAGATGCTGCCCCCCCAAAAAAAATTCCCCAAAGATAACTGGCTACCTAATGTGGATAGTAATGTTCTGCAGGGTTTCTATTGTCGCAGAGGGGGCAGGGGCCATTGTTTAATTATGACTGAGTGCGGCTTCCCCCCCCACCCGACAAAATTTGCACCAAACCATGGATGTACCAGAGACACTCACACTGAGTTAAAGAGGTATGCTCGTCCTTGACTTCCTTGGAACGACTGAAATGCAAGGAAACAAATTGATAGTTAGATATCCATTTCATCCACCCATTCGGGAAACCAGCCCTAAATCACAACAATGACAACCTTCCAGGATTGACACAGCAAAAAAAAAAAAAAAAAAAATGGCCCTGAGCCATTTAGTAGTCGAGCTGGCAGCTAGCATGAGGGAGGACAAGAGGAGAGCATAAACACAGCCACAGAGCTTGGGCCGGCCCACACTTGGACTGTTTTCACCAGCCCAGGTGAGAAGACAGAAAAACCAAACTCCACAATGTCACTGAAAACTTCTTCCCTCCTGACACCGTCTGTTCTATTAATCCACCCAAGATAATCCACACTGGCCTTTGCTGGACCTACTTATTTCAGGCATCTGTGCTGGCCACAGCTTTCCTCGAGGTGGTTAGGGAAATCAAGGGATTTGCTTGCCCTCTTGGCGCAACCCCGAGAAGATGCCAAAGGATCCCCAAGGCAAGAAAGAATACACCACCAAACCTACATTTCTCACGTCTTGTGATCCTAACTGCCGTTAAGAGTAACAGTCCTCCTGCCTGGGAGCACGGGCACTCTCCTTTTGAGGTGTAAGCAACTTGATCTCTAGATCACAGCAACACTCATTAAGCAGCAATCCCATTTTAAATCCCAGCTTCAATATGAGCTGTTCTCTTCCGGCTCAAGGGCAGCAGAAGCTGGAGAAACGTGAGCCAGGGCTTGCCATGCAGTTTGGCATCCACTTCCATTAAGACAGGCCCTTGCCGTGTTTCCCTCCTCTGGTGACATCGACAGGTCCGGCTGACATGAGCCATCCGCGTACCGCTGCTGCCTGCATTTTTAATGTGGTCTGACAGTCGTACTCTGGATCCAACGTCCTAGTCTTCTCCAAAAACCACTCTAAAAACAAATAAAATAAGGGACTCTCCCATGACCTCTATTACTCCGTGGCTGGAGAAATCCAGTGGTGACTAGTTAACAGAGGACCAGAGGGTAGGAGAGAACCAGACAGGACACAGATCACTGCACACCAGACAGCCACTGTCAGAAATACCGGACTTCAGGGATCAATGCCGCCAGCCAGAAAGAAAGGCAAGATTTCGGACTTGTGGAAAAAGCTGACTTTGGGGCAGCTGGATTGTTGGTTGCCTCCAACAGGCAAACGCACCAAAGGCCTGTGCTCCCAGGTGTAGCTCCAAGAAGCAAGCAGATGTTCCCCAGCTGCTGCTCAGGCCTAAACCAGCTCTTCCCTTGGGTTTTGAAACATTCCTGGGGAACAGAAGAAACTCCCAGGCTGAATGAAGCAGGAATAGGTGTGTCCCAGCCTTGAAAACCTGGAGGTCTATGCCAAGTGTTTGGAAGAGACAATGTCCCTGTGACACAGACTATGGATTTAGACAACCTGTTAGTTCAACCCTGGAGCACAAAGACACCCAAGCACTGGCAGGGAAGCCAAAGCTTCACCGTCTGGCCCCACCAACCTCTGCGGTCCCTTCTCTCGCTATAGCGTCCTCTGCTCTAGTCAGGCCAAACCACACGCAGTTCCCTGGAACTTGCCATCTCACCAATTTGCCCATGACGTTCCCTCAGATGGGAAGGCTCTTCCACCCTCAGCTCAGCTTGCTCTCTTCCGTAAGGCTTTCCCTGACCTCCCCCCAGAAGAGGTACCCGTTGGCCCCCATGTTCTGGACTCCTCCTGTGCCCTGTCTGTGCCTCTTTCTTAGCACTTAACATACTGGATCTAATTGATATGTTTATTTTCTAACAACCTCACTAGATGGGGAGCTCCCTGGAAGGTATGGGCCAAGGCTTCACTCTCTCTGAAACCCTAGCACAGAGCACATGAGTCTGGTATACTGTAGGCCTTTAATATTTATTCCACAGGTGAACTGCCTCTAACTTCCTTTATTTCTTTAAGTGGCTTTACTGATGTATAAGTGATGTCGTAAACTGTACCTATGTAAAGTGCACTATTTGTATCTACCTGTGAAACCATCACCGCAATCACGACTGTCATACCCAGAAGTTTCCTCGCGTCCCTCTTCACCTTATTGCCTTCCCTCCCCTCCTCACTCCTTTCCCACTCATCCACAGGCACCCACTGCCATCACTGTTGCTTGCATTTTCCAGTTTTTTATAAGTGAAATCACACAGTATGTAGTGCTTTTTGTCTGGCTTCTCTCACACAGCATCATTCTTCCAAGATTCATCCACGCTGTTGCATTTTATCAAAAGCTCATTCCCTGGGGCACCTGGGTGGTCCCATCAGTTAAGCTTCCGACTCTTGGTTTCAACTCAGGTCATGATCTCAGGGTCGTGAGACTGAGCCCCGCGTCCGGCTCCCTGCTCACTCAGCATGGCGTGTGCTTATCCCTCTCTCCCCCTCATCTCTCTCGCTCAAATAAATATACATAATCTTTAAAAAAAAAAAAAGCTCATTCCCTTTTTATTGCTGAATCGTATTCCATTCTATGGATTTAACCACAATTCCTTTGTATTTTTTTATTTTCATAAGGGATTTGGACTAGTCAACCTCCCAAGTCCCCTTACAGCTCCAAAATTATATTCTTTTATGATTCCTGGTTCTACATTATGGATAATCAGGAGCGTCATCTTCTAAGAAACATTTGTTATAAACTTCAAGTTTGGAGCTTAGAAGAATGAGGCTATGGGAAAATAAATTCTAGAAGAAAGCAGACAGGAAGATAACACAAAGCAACACAGCTCTACCATTTATAACAGGACGAGGTATTTATTTCCCAAACAAACACAGATCTGCTATACCTAGAGATAACTGGGAATATAGGGAGAGAAGCAGCATTTAAGACTTTCCAGGGTAGAGGCATCCCCAGAAGGTATATAAGACAATCAGGGTAGGGGAAAAAAAAAAAACACCAAATTTTTAATCTACTTTTATCTTTCTTTCCTTCCTTTTTATATTTTTCTCTTAAAAAAAAAAATGGTTTCACTAAACAGTCAGAGATTTGCCACTGGGATCTTCCCTGGGTTAGTGTCATGTGCGCACAGGTTATCTAGAAGGAAGTGTGGGGCTCTCGTTGTACACGTGTGTGGTGTGACAGCGGTGCCCTTCAGTCTTCGCTTTCAGCTTATCGTGAACACTGTTGTTTTCTGTGCAACAGGATGTCAAGAATGAGACTAACCTTAAGTTAAGACAAAACAAAATGAAACGAAACAGGATATTTGGGGCTCCTGGGTGGCTCAGTCGGTTGGTCATTTCGGCTCCGGTCATGATTCCAGGGTCCTGAGATTGAGCCCCACGTTGGGCTCTGTGCTCAGCAGGGAGTCTGAGGATTCTCTCTCTCCCTTTGCCTCTGCCCCTTCCCCCTGCTCATTCTCTCTCTTCCCCCCCCAAAATAAATAAAATCTAAAAAACAGGATATTTAAACAGTAGGATCCTTGCAATTTTTTGTATATATAGGATAGCTCACCACGAAGAGGTTCATTTACATCAAAGTACTTAAAAATGTAAAGAAGTTATACATTTTCCTTTTGTAAAAAGATGAGCATTCCAAACTCTCTGGCCTTTGCTGTAAAAAGGAGCTTGACATTCATATGGTACTCTTATTCTGCAATATTTTCCAAAAGAATAAACCCACAAAAATTTGTCCCTTTAAAGAATAGGTGACATTTCAACAGGGAATGAGAATGTAACTTCTTTTCAAAAGGAACTTATGCTATGGAGAGAACTGGTATCTGGCAATGTATTCGTTTTATATGATGTTTGTAGTTTAGAATTGACATGACTATACAAAAAATTGATTCAAAACGAATGATATTTGGAAGAAAATGCAGGTGGAAATCTTCGTGTTAGAAAAAGATTTCTTAGATCCTGCCCCAGAAACAATTTATAAAAGAAAAAGACTGCTAAACTGAACTTCATCAAAATCTCAAACTTACTCTGAAAAACCGATAAAAAGAAAAGTTAAGCCATAGACTGGGAAAAAAATATCTGGAAATCACATATATGACAAAGCACTTGTACCTGAAATATATAAAGAACTCTCAAAATTCAACAATAAGGAACAAATGCCCCAATTTTAAAATGAGCAAAAGAGGCTCTCGGCTCCTAGCCCATTCGTCAGACATCAGAATCTTCTGGTGCAGGGCCAGCCACATCCCCGAGACACAATGGTAATGTCAGAGTAAATGGATTTGGTCATATTGGGCACCTGGTCACCAGGGCTGCTTTCAACTCTGGCAAAGTGGATACTGTCACCATCAGTGACACCTTCACTGATCTCAACTATGTGGTCTACATGTTCCAGTATGTCAAGCTCATTTCTTGGTATGACAATGAATTTGGCCAGAGCAACCAGGTGGGGGACCTTATGGTCTATATGGCCTCCAAGGAGTAAAAGCCCCCTGGACAACCAGCCCCAGGGAGAGCAAGAGGAAGAGAGAGGCCCTCAGCTGCTGGGGAGTCCTTGCCCCAACTCATCCCCTGACACACTGAGAATCTCACGACCTCTAGACAGTTTACATCCCAGACCCCCGAAGAAAGGGAGGGACTCGGGGAGCCCTACCTTATCATGTATCATCAATAAAGTGTAGTACACCCAGCCAAAAAAAAAACCTCAAAAAATAACCTCAAAAATAGTTTTAAATAAAAAATAAAATGAGCCAAAGATTTGAACAGACTTCACCAAAGATAAACAGATGGTAAGCAGTCACATGAAAAGATGCTCAGCATCACTAGTCACTGGGATAAGTGCAAATTAAAAACACAATGAGATCAAAACCACAATGAGATACCACCTCACACCAGTCAGAATGGCTAAAACTAACAAGTCAGGAAACCACAGATGTTGGTGGGGATGCGGACAAAGGGGAACCCTCTTTTTTTTTTTTTAAAGATTTTATTTATTTATTTGACAGAGAGAGACACAGCAAGAGAGGGAACATAGCAGGGGGAGTGTGAGAGGGAGAAGCAGGCTTCCCACTGAGCAGGGAACCCGATGTGGGCCTCGATCCCAGGACCCTGGGATCATGACCTGAGCCGAAGGCAGACGCTTAACGACTGAGCCACCCAGGCGCCCCCAAAGGGGAACCCTCTTACACTGTTGGTGGGAATGCAAGCTGGTGCAGCCACTCTGGAAAACAGTATGGAGGTTCCTCAAAAAGTTGAAAATAGAGTTACCCTATGACCCAACAATTGCATTACTAGGGATTTACCCCAAAGATACAAATGTAGTGTTCCAAAGGGGCACCTGCACCCCAATGTTTATAGCAGCAATGTCCACAATAGACAAACTATGGAAAGAGCCCAGATGTCCAACGAAAGATGAATGAATGGATAAAGAAGATGTGTATATATACAATGGAATATTATGCAGCCATCAAAAGGAATGAAATCTTGTCATTTGCAACGACATGGATGGAACTATAGAGGGTATTGTGCTAAGCGAAATAAGTCAGAGAAAGACAATTATCATATGATCTCGCTCACATATGGAATTTAGGAAACAAAACAGAGGATCATAGGGGAAGGGAGGGAAAAATAAAACAAGACAAAATCCGAAAGGGAGACAAACCGCAAGAGACTCTTAATAATAGGAAATAAACTGAGGGTTGCTGGAGGGGAGGGGGGTGGAGGGATGGGGTAACTGGATGATGGACATTAAGGAGGTCACGTGACGTAATGAGTACTGGGTATCATACAAGACTGATCAATCACTGACCTCTACCTCTGAAACTACTAATACACCAAATGTTAATTTAAATAAAAAATTAAAAACAAAAACAAAAACAAAACAACTCTGGAACAATGAGATTCTGAGAACTTCCAGGTTGGTGAACACATCAAAGTGCTCAGTGAGTGATGTGCCCTGAAAGGGCATGAAAGCTCCACCCTCCACTCTACTCTCATCTTTTGGCTCTATGTATCTCTACCATTTGGCTGTTCCTGAGTTGTATCCTTTATAATAAAATGGTAGTCATAAGATAAAAAAAGAAAAAAAAGTGAGATATCACCATGCACCTATTAGAATGGTTAAGTTTTTGTAGGCTGACAAAACCAAGTTAAGAATATGTAGCAACCAGAACTCTCTCATACATTGCAAAACAGCATAACCACTTTGGACAAGAGCTCGGTGGTTTCATTTACCCAAGTTAAATGAAAACCTATGCTCACGCAAAAACCTACAGGAGAATGTTTTCAGAGCGGCTTTATTATTAATTGTCCAAAACTAGAAACAACCTAAATGTCTCTCAGTTGGTGATTGGATAAAATGATACCTCCCATATAATGGTGGTCTGCAATAAAAAGGAACCACCTGTTGATACACATACCAACATGGATGAATCTGAAATGCATCAGGCTAAGGTAAGTGATTGCCAAAGGTTATGGGTAGGAGAAGAATTTGACTACAAAGAGTAACAGGGAAGACAGAATTGTTATCTTCATTATGGGGGTTGCTACAAGACCAAGTATTTATCAACTCATAGGACCGTATACCAAAAAGTGAATTTTACTTTGTAAAATTAAAGAAAATTTAAATCCAATAAAAATTTAAAAATAAGCCATCTCTACAATCTCTCATCTGTACACTGTATTTCTGTATTTACACAATTAGGACCAATTTCCTAATGTACTCAAAAGTATTCCAAAGAGCAATTGCAAGTTCTGCAAAAACCTTTGTGTAATTGGGTAAATGGGTTGGAGCATGGGGATCATGATTTTCCTAGGCACAAACATGCTAACGTTGCATTTGAATCTACCTTTCTTGTAAGAACTTTTCAGCAAGGGAAATTGTTAAGATAAAGTACTGAAAAATATCATTAGGACATACCTTAGAATTACTGTATCAGAAAGTGATAAACCAATAATTTTTTTAAAAGAGCGTATTAAATCACATAGCTTCAATAAGATCTGAAAAACAATTTAAATTGTTTTTCTTTCTAAATTATAATTATTAACATTTCTTTGAACATAGGCTTATAATGTACATATTCCATAGTAGTATATGTATACCACTTATAAGTGTCCATATATTAGGAGTATATACTCAAACATTTTACTAGTAGGGATAGGTGATTTTAAAAGTCTGGGGGCCATTCTGGGCGTTTCTGTCTGCTTCAGGGCAGGGTCTATGAGTAATTTCCTCCAGCCTGGCATAGCCTAGAATTCCTAGACAGTAGGGGATGGGGAGGACACATGGCAGAGAAGAGAAATGCCAGCCAGGCCCAGAGGTGCCGCCCAGGGCCACTATGGTCCCTCCAGGCCTGTTCCACAAAAAGTGCGCCGGCTGAGGCCCACACACTGCAAAGGGCTGTCTTGGAGGCACGACCTCCTAGGGCAGGTACCCTCCTGGGTAACAGTGAACCTGCTGGCTCAGCCTGGCACTCAGGAGCAGCTGAATTCCCTAGGATAGAACTCTGGAAGCTCTTCCACCACGGCTTCCACACTGGGCCTCTGCCAAGGCGACATTTATGATGGGAAAAACAGCCACTGGAACAACAGGCATCTTGCAAATAGACACAGACAAGAATAGCCCCGGCCGGGTCACTGTATCCTGTGAGGCCCGGCCCAGCCTGGCACACCCAGGCACGGCCTGGCACTCCCTTGAGTGAGGGTGGTACCAAAGGTGGGGAGACTGAAAGGAAGTTAAGGAAGCAATTAGAATGAAGCAAACAGAATTTCAGACCAGGAGATCCCAAACAGACTGTCAGACACATTTGTTTGCTGTCATTACTGCCAGGCAACAAGGCAGCTCTTTTTCATGTTGTGTATCAACCGAGGCTGGTGTTCAGGACTCCAGGAAAGCGTTTTTTTTGTTTTGTTTTGTTTTTTTAAAAAATTACACAACACTTTTCTTCTGTCCTTTAAAGGAAAGTAATAGTCCAGGCCCAGCCCTTCCAGCCAGCTCAAAGGAACGGAAAGGGCTTTGAGTTTCCTGTTTAGTATCCAAAACCACTGATTTCTGGCCCCTTTTGAAAGTCTGAAGGCAGCAATTCCGTTTAAAAGTAGGAGGACCATTGCAAATGAATATTTTTCAGGGGGAGGTGGAAAAAGAGCAAACATACGGGTCCCTTCCCCTCGGTAACAGGCACAGGTCCTCACCCTTGAGCAGACTTGGGCATGACGTCCTCCTAGCATGAAGCAGAGCCTCTCCAACTTAGGCCCACTCCTCTCACTGGGAAGGTCAATCATTTTCTTTTTCTTTTTTGGGGGGAGTGGGGGAGATAGAGAGAGAGAAAGAGAAAGAGAGAGAGAGAGAGAGAGAGAGAGAGGCAGAGCCAAGCAGGCTCCACACTCAGCCCGGAACCCGAAGTGGGGATCCATCTCATGACCCTGAGATCATGACCTGAGCTGAAACCCAGAGTCTAATGCTTCACTGACTGCACCCCCCCAGGCGCCCCAAGGTCAACCATTTTTAATGTAGCATGTGCCTCAGGAGGTGTAGAAAGATGAGGAAGCAGATGTCTACCTGCCCACCCAGCCACACTATCTGGGAGCTAGGTGCCTATCTGTGTATGATGAGATGATCTAGCCTTGGCATCAGAAGATCAGGATCAAATCCTAGTTTTACAACGACAACTTACTAGCTACTTGACGTGGGGAGAAATACTCAAACTCTCTCAGCTTTGCCATCTTTTACATCTGTAGATGGAAACATGCCTATCTCACAGGGTTTCTGAGGATAAGGAGTAAAACAAGGTCAATGAAGTCCACAGTAGAAGGAAGGTCAGTTCCCTCTCTTTCCTCTTTGGCCTTTTCAGGAGCCTGGAAAAGAGAGATGAAAAGGCTGATTCTAGGGGCGCCTGGGTGGCTCAGTTGGTTAAGCGACTGCCTTCGGCTCAGGTCATGATCCGGGAGTCCCGGGATCGAGTCCCACATCGGGCTCCCTGCTTGGCAGGGAGTCTGCTTCTCCCTCTGACCCTCCCCTCTCTCATGTGCTCTCTCTCTCTCTCTTTCTCTCAAATAAATAAATAAAATCTTTAAAGAAAAAATAAAAAATTAAAAAAAAAGAAAAGGCTGATTCTAATCTACTTGGGTTTTCAAAATCCTTTTCTTTGGTGACTTTGATTTCTCTACTATTATGACAAAGGACAAGTGTTCCACTCTTTGCAACTCAATGTCTCCATAAAAATGGAGGGATGAGACTGAAGCTCCCCATGATCCTTTCCTGTCATATTCTGTGACTCCTTTAAAGCCTTTAGTGCTTGCTTCTCCAACCTACCATCCACAGGCAGTGTGAATTACATGGGCTTCAAAGAGGCATGAGTCCTGGCTTTGCCACATACCAGCTATGCTACTAACTTGAGCAAGCCAATTAACTGCTCTGAGACTTGATTTCCTAATCTGTAAAATGGGCACAGTAAAACAGTCCTCACACCAGCTTTCTTTAAGAAATAAAGGAGATACTGTGATGAAAGAAAGTGCTTCATAAACTCTAAGGCTTTATATATATATTGTGTTGTTACAATTTCTTTTTATTATACAGTTATAAAAGAACTTATTAGTGCAAAGTTGAGTTCTTTTTAACTGAAATGTAATTCATATTACCATAAAAGTCATCCTCTTAAAGTATACAATTCAGTGGCTCTTGGTATATTCATAAGGTTGTGCAATCGTCACCACTATAATTCCGGAACATTTCCACTCTCCAAAAAGAAATCTCATGTCATTACCAGTCATCTCCCACATCCCCTGCCCCAGCCCCTGGCACCCACAAATCTACTCTCTGTCTCCATGTATTTGCTGAAGGCACCATATATTATACAATACACCATCTCAGCAAGAAGACAGTAGAAGTGTTAGGTAGAGATACAAAGGAGGGTTAACAAAACCCCTGCCCTTGGGATGCTGGCTAAACATCCCGCCTCAGGAGATCTGACATTCTGTTGGGGAGGGCCCGGTCAGTCCTTTTTCCTTTCTCATTCTTTTCTCCATCCATGGTCAGGCCCAGTGGAGTTTCCCATTTAGGGTCAGGTAAGCCACAGGCTCCACTCCAAAGAACTGAAACCCATGCAAAATAATACTAGATCCTGTTTGGATTTCACCCTTGAGGAAGCATATGGAGAAAGTGGGAAGGG
Source organism: Eumetopias jubatus (assembly GCF_037043125.1). Lineage (NCBI taxonomy): Eukaryota > Metazoa > Chordata > Mammalia > Carnivora > Otariidae > Eumetopias > Eumetopias jubatus. Next base: position 115,859,273 of record NW_028274816.1, on the reverse strand, counting down.
TAATAATAAAGAACAATGAAAATGATGAAAACTTCCATAATTAGAACCCAAGTGCTACTTAGAGCCAGTAAGCCTTTAGCTAAGAGGAAAAGAAGAATAAAAGGGATTCCTTCCATTTTCTCTGCAATAAGAGGAGGAGGAGGAAATGGACATAAATGGAAATAAGAGAGACTTGGGTTAACTCTAAGGGAAGAATTTCCTAACTGTGTAGGACTTCCACACAAGGACGCGGGTCACTAGGAAAGATGAGGAAAGAACAAAGCCATCTCTATGTGTTTATGGATTACAAAAAGCTTCTAGCCCATCTGTCTACAAACACTGAGATGGGCTAGGAAGCCACGTGTGCTGCCTAAGGACAGAAGTATGGCCTCCTACAGCCCTCATGCCCTGGCTTTGAGCTTTGGTAGGTCTCAGTTCACCCTCACATTCCCTAAACAGATGGAGGGAGGGGCTGGGAAGGGACTGGCTCTCAAGGAGGAAATATCTGCTGTGTGGAGTCATAAAATTCCAAGGGCATGGGAGCATACATGATACAAATGATGCAAGGAACAAACGGCAAAAACAAAAGGTGCTGAGCAGTCTGGGTGCCACGTTTTATTGCTTACAGGGGGATATTCTGGGATCTAAGTTACTGAACGATCAGACCATTCAAATTCACCTTCCTGTTGACCTGCATGAAACAGGCTGCTTTTTGGGATGGACCTAGACTAGAGAAATGGAAGGGAAACTGAGAACAGAATAGAGAAAAGAGCCTGGAAAGTCTGCTCCCTCTTGCTGTCATGTCTGCTGGATGTTCAGTAGAAAGGATTCAGGCTTTAGAGCAAGCTGTGTAACCCTGAGCAAGTCACTGCATCTTTCTGAGCCTCAGGGCCCCATCTACCAAAGGGAGAAACGTAACGCCTATTCCATTAACCCCCTGTTCTAAAGGGATGTTGTGTTCAACGAATGCCTGTACATAAAGCACAGTGCCGGGCTCCTGAAACAGCACTTAATAAATGTTTGTTTCCTTTCGGCCACGCGGGCCTTCCGGATTTAAGATGAGAGATGTGGGACTACTCTGGAAGGGCTGGGCTGTCTTAGCAGAGCTTCCCCAGACTCTCTTCCAAACCCCCGACAGCCACAGACCCCCATAGCTCCTCTCCCACACCTCTCCCAGCTGTTCTAAGGGCCTCAGATGTGGTTTGGGGCCGTGGGGTTGTTCTCTGTTGAACCAAGAGCAGACAAGACTCCCTACCACTAGTTTGTGACAAAGGGTTAGGACAGTAAGTAGATGCCAATGGAAACGTGAAGCCAGTGGGAAAACAGATGCTGCCAGCTCAACATCCTGCATTCGCTCCTTGCTCTTCACAGAAAAGGCCCAGAAAACATGCATTCTTCAGAAAGATAAAGAGCAGGGGATTCCCATAATCAGACAAGCCTCATCCTCTGCAGAAGAAAGCTGGACATGTCACCCTCATGAGGTCTGTTCAGGGAGACTGGCTTCTGAGTTAAGAGAGTGGAGGTAGTGGCAGGCAAGTGATTGTAATGATGAATGTAATGGCAGGCAAGTGATTAATACTGGGGCCCTTTGCGGTTCAGTTCGAATATAAAACTAAAACTTCAAGGGGGCTGAAATAATGGAACTCAAATTTCCCCCAAACCATCAGCCTCTTGAAAATAATTCACTACAAGCTGCTAAAATTAAAAAGATAATGCAAGTTCATATACCTAGGAAGGACAATACCAATTTCTTGGATTTGTTTCAATCTACCACTTGTTTCCAAAGCCAGCTGGACACTGGCAGATGGAATGTCCTTACACCACAAAAGATATCTGATGTCAGTTGGCAAAACCTACAGACTAGTCTAGGGGAGAATGAAGATGGGACACCAAGGCTGTTGTCCAAGGGACTCCCTAAAAGAAAGGAGCCTAACACAATTAGACTAATGCTAACATGTATACAGGACACCAGAGTATACAAAGCCCTTTCCCATACGTTAACTGATTCAATCCCTAAAACAGCAGAGGAAACTGAAACCCAGAGCTGTTTGAGTGACTTTCCCAGTTTCACACAGCTTATAATTCAAGGTCAGAACATAAATCTATGGCTTTTGACTCCAAGTCCCAAGATTTTACTAGAGCATGTTCACCTGGAAAATCTGTCTCTTTGATGAAGAAGGATGGAGGAAGCTGTCAGAATTAATAAAAATCTCTTAGGCTATTCTACTTCCTCTGCTCTGATTCCATATTTACTTAGCAACTGCCTAAATTTAATTCTCTCACTCAAGTGGATTTACCTTCAAGGAAGACAACACACAGTCCGAGCTTTTGGGATTATCCGTTCCACTGTAAATTAGTGAATTAGAATTCTGGTCCACCAATTAAATTCCTGCGAGTTGTGCTAGGTGAACTGCTTCACCAGAGCTTGGCCACTCTTGAGTGGAGAGGTAAAATTAAATTTGTAAACCTACAATGCTTAAGGCTGATTGAAGACCACCAAAGGAATGGTCTCTGCAACCCAGCCTGAAAACAGGCTTCCCAGCTCACTCCTGAATGATGATTCTCATTTCACAACCTGTGGGGAAAAAAAATAATTAAAAGCAAAGAAGCCCCTTAAAATCCCTTCTTTGGCACCTGGACATCATGGCAAAGAATGAGCAGAGAACCCAGAAAAATGCTTGGGGAGTTAGCTGAAAAAGAAAGACTTAACTAATGGCAGTCCGTAGGAATCTCATGCAGTGGATTGCAGTTTGGGTATAGCAGAGGATCTCAAAACAAAACAAAACACACATATGACTTTGTCCAGCTTTAATTTCATAGACCACTGGAACTTGAAGGATCTTCAAAGATCAGCCACTCATCTGATACATGGCTCTAATCTTCATTTCTACCAAACCTCTTCCAGGGATAGGGAACTTGCTACCTCCCCAGGAGGCCCATTTTACGTCCAGCCGCTCTGACTCTCCCAAAATTCCTTGTATGAGCTGAACTGTCTCCTGAGAGCTCCCTGAATGCCCCATCTTTATATCCTCTGGTGCCAAGTAACACTTTGAGTGATAGCTTTAAAGCTCACAAGGTTTCCTTGTACCGGCTGAACTTCTCCCAGGTTAGGAGCTTGATATAATGGAAGAATGATATAGTTGTATGAACTAGATACAATTCCCAATTGTGACACTTTCTCTACCATGTGCTCTTGGGTATATTCACTTCTCTGGCCTCAAGTTCCTCATCTGCCAAATGGGATCACAATACCCACCTCAAAGAAAGTAAAGTGGCTGGCATAGAACAGGCTTTCATAAATGGTGCCATTCTTCTACCACTTCCTTCAAATTTCTGTATGTGGTGCGGCTGTACCCTTACCAAGTTTACCACTATCTTTTTTTTTTTAATTTTATTTTATTATGTTATGTCACCATACATTACATCATTAGTTTTTGATGTCGTGTTCCATGATTCATTGTCTGCGTATAACACCCAGCGCTCCATGCAGAACGTGCCCTCCTTAATACCACTATCTTCTAAACCTCATTTTTCATTTCCTACTATGTGTTCTCTAAACACCTTCAACACTTTGCTTTCCTGGAAATGTTAATCATAGCACAGGGCCTTAAACAATTGGACTTCGGGTTGCACACACTAAAGTAGGTTAACTAATGTGTTGCTCCCCACTGTGGCAGCTATCCAGCATCAGGCTTTCCTCCAGTGAGTGTAGGAGTATACATCTACACTTAACCCCTATATTCATACACCACTGCCCCCACCCAACAGACTGCGCTTAGGAGTCTAGTGATAACAAATAGCAATGAAGGAAGAGACAATGTTATTTAAAAGGGCCATGGTGGGGCTTGAAGAAATCACAGCCAAAAGGCTCTTTTGAAAGAGACAGGAGCGTATAAATGAGGATAAGGTGCTTGCCAAAGTGCAAAAGCTGGGCACTGGTGATTCAAGGTACTCCTTCTAGAAACAGAACATGACTGGGTCAGAATAACCAGCTCCCTCACTCCCACCCCTGCCAGACAAGGCTAGATCGTCCGCCTCCAACAGCATGATGTCCTTGGGCAGATCCCCGATCCTCTGAACTGGCAGTTGCATCATCTGTGAAATGAGGGGGTTGAGTAAGGACTCTTCCGAGGGTGAACATTCTGTGAGTCCACGTTCTCAAGAGAGTAAACGCCTCACACTTTAAACGAGCGTTTCTGACTCAGAGTTAGACCTCTTCTCTTATGTTTTTAAACTTCCTGTTTATCTGCATAAAAAGTCTTTTCTGTTCATCAGCTGGCCTATCTTATCTGACAATTCCTATTTTAGGACTCTCACCCTCAAGACATAGAGACTTAAATCCTTTTCATATATTCTGGTGCTCAACCTTCTTCCCTGGCCAACACTAAAGCCCCAGGCACATTGTGAAATATCAGGCACTGGAAAATCATTTCCCAGACAAAACAGTTTTGTGTCACATGAATGTAGTCTACAATTTAAAAACTGGGGAGAAATCTAAATGTCCAATAATAAGGGTGTAGCTTAGAATCTTGTGATATATCATAATGAGGAATACTGTGCCTCCATAATTATAAGTCAACAACTATCTAATGAGCAGCTATGTCTCAGACCTTGCCGGGCACCAAGGAGAACATAGCAAGCCAGCTCTGTCCTGAAGTTGCTTATAATCTAACTAGAAAACAGGACTAAAACACACAAAGTATGTATCAAACAATATATATCATTGTGACACATTATGGATGTGAAAGGAGTTTTTGAGAACGTAGGTGGAACTGAAGAGGATGAGAACATTCTAGGATTGCTGATAGAGCAGGAGGACTTTCCCACTGAAGAAATAAGAGCACTTAGCATAGTCAGTCTCAGCAAGACCCATCTACATCCCCATCTCCTTCCTATGAGAGGCTAATAACTCCATGAGAACGCAGCAGTGGTCCCTAGATGTTTGCAACCGTATCTTCTGTCCTCCATAGTTTGATACCACCTCAGGGCATTGTCTCAAGTATTATCTGTGTTTTATTAAGTGAGGAAAGACAACAGCTGATGGGGACAGAACCACCCCTGGAAGCCAAGTCTCAAGAAATCCCTGCCTCTCTTTTGGCTGAGTGTAAGCATTGTCTATTGTGCACACATCTAACACAGGGCATTCTTACCACTCCCCTTTCCACTAATTTTTCCTTATTGATGGGGGTGGAGAGGGTGTGGGATCATTAACAGCACCAGGCAGCAAATTTAAAAGCAGAACTTGTTAGTTTTTAAACAAGGACCAGCCAGTTGGACCACAGAGTGGGTGTTTCCATGCAAATTCCAGCACTTTCAAGTTGCTCCATGAACTGAGCCCAGCCAGGACAGCAAACCTTGTTTTTTTTGCAGCCAGCTCTTTGATTAGGTCTAGAGAGGGGCTCAATTAGCATCATGGAAACACGGAGCAGATTTCAGAAAGGAAAGGTCAGCTGCAAGCCCTAGCATTTGCTATCAGCCATCTGCCAAGCAGGAAGTGCTACTCAGATCTATTTTTAATCATCTTCCCTAGGCAAAAGCTCCTGGGAGAATGCAGAGGCCAGGCTTATTCCAAGACAAACATTTAATTGCTACCTTTCTGTACACATTTTAAAATAGTCTCTGGATACTCAAGACCAACTTATCCATCCATGCCCAGTTCTTGGGTTCTAGCATGCTGGCACCTACCTGCAAGGTTGTGTTTGGAGGCCATGGTTGAAGACCTCGTCTTGAGGAAATTTCCTGACTGTCTGAAATATCAACTAACTCCACATAACATAATAATCCCTATAACTGGGTTCCAGGGATTTGTTCTGGTTGCAGATAACAGGGAAGAGAGAAGATGTGTAAGTCTAGGAGTACATGTTCATTCCCCACAGCAGTGAGCCAGGCAAAGCTAACTGTGCAAACTTCCTGCTCATTTTTATTTCAAGTGCATCTATCTCTTCAAAAAGGTAAATTAAAACCAGCAAATCTGGCAGTAACTCATCTGTTACTCAAGATATGGGTTGGCTAAAGAAAGAGGAAAGGTTTCATCTCAGTTCCCAGCGACTCAGCCTGTGCTGTGGCTAGTCATCCAGACCCAGGAACATTTTGTCCACTGGCCTCTTCCCCCTCCTGACTAGTAGCAGCACTCATGTCTCAATTCCAGCCAGTCCAAGGAATGAAACATCTCTGCAAGGTCTGGACAGACAGGGAGTCAGGCACGGCCATGGCAGATTATGCAGAAACCGAGCCTGGCTCAGGAGCCCCTGCATTCTCCCAGCCCACACATCGAACACAGAGTTTCCTTGTCTCTTGACACTTAAAAAATTTCAGCCTCCAATTTCCACCCTAAGGTAAAGTCTAAGCATATGTACAATTATGCCTCAGCCAAGTGAAGTCCCATCTACCAATAAAAGACGGGCTGATGGCTAGCCACCACCCAGGGCCTGCCCCATCAAACACAATACTGGGGAGCTCCAGGACCCATTATGCAGAATGACAAAGGGACAAAGGGGTCTGCTCCAGGTTTTACCCACCTCTCCACCCTCCCTCTTCCCTCCTTTAGGAGCTTATCTGTCAGAGAGCAGCCAATGGGAAAGCTAAGCCGAAAGGGCACCTTGGCTGTGGGATATTTGCCTGACTGTGTGAAATAAGAGACTGAGTATTTGGGGCAACTTAACACCAGCAGGAGCCCCGCCAGAGGGTCAGGGAGGAAGGGACTGAATAGGCAGACATGTGTTTCACAGGAGATCTAACTCCCAGGGTGGAATCCCTCCCCCCAGTGCTGTGGAACTCTGCTCTAGTGAGCTGGAGCACACAAGTCCCGGGGGCGGGGGGGGGGGGGGGGGGGGGCACTGCATAGGGTCACTCTCCCTGACCCAGTTGGACCACAAATTAATTAGGGCTTCTGAGCCCTGCTGACTCTTGAGTTCCTCTTCTTTCTGGTTTCAGGAGCAAAAGGAGCTAATTAGTAAACAGCTTAAGAAAGAGTAACTCTTCTGCCCCTGCTGAGAATCACCTACGCTTTCTCCATCCCTTCCCGTTTGCCATGGCTCTATGGGTCAAAAACCCTATTTTAAAAAAAGAAACAGGGGCGCCTGGTTGGCTCAGTCGGTTAAGCATCTGCCTTCCACTCAGGTCATGATCTCAGGGTCCTGGGATTGAACCCCATAGGGGGCTCCCTGCTCAGCGGGGAGCCTGCTTCTCCTCTGCCTCTGCCCCTCCCCCTGCTTGTGCTCTCTCTCTGGGCAAATAAATAAATAAAATCTTAAACAACAACAACAACGGGAGCCTGGGTGGCTCAGTTGGTTAAGCGACTGCCTTCGGCTCAGATCATGATCCTGGAGTCCCGGGATCGAGTCCCACATCGGGCTCCCTGCTCGGCGGGGAGTCTCCTTCTCCCTCTGACCCTCCCCCCTCTCATGCTCTCTCTCTCTCATTCTCTCTAATAAATAAATAAAATCTTTAAAAACAACAACAACAACAACAACAGAGACCACAGGGTGCCATGTCTGGTGCAAGTTCAAGACCCCAGGAACAGGGGGTTACCTGGAGATTTCAGAGCCAGGCATATAGCCTGAGAAGTACCAAGAGAATAGGCTTGGCTGGGTTTCCCTACAAATTTAGAGCAAGAAATAGTGTGGTAGAGCACTTAGGGGTATGATCTGGGGGTCATGCCTGAATTCCAATTCTGGTTCTACCATTTCCTAACTGGGTTCCCTTGATCAATTCAATTTGGCTAAGCCTTGCTTTCTTCATCCCAAATTGGTCACGATGGTAGTACATTTCTCCCTGGGTCAGTATGAGACAAAAGTTGTGAGTCACATAAACAGTGCCCAGTACTGTGCTGGTATTTAGTTAGCATTCAGTAAAATGATGACTATTATCATTATTAGAAGGTCTCCAAAGAACTCTTACCTTTTTCAAACAAATGTTAGTCAAAACCACCCTTTGTGGGGTGCCTGGGTGGCTCAGTGACCTGCTTAGGGGGACTGGTTCAGTGTTTGGCAGGGAGTCTGCTTGAGATTCTCTCCTTCTAACCCTACCCCCCTGCCCCGCCTTGTGCTCTCTAATAAAAAAATAAATCTTATTAAAACAAAACAAAACAAAACGCATATACACCCTTTGTGCCTTCAGGGAGTGCAAAGGGCTAGAAGGCAGACAGCAAGCGCTGGCTACTTTCGAAGTGCTAAGGAGGCTGGAAGGCTGGGACTAAGGTGACGCAAGCCAGGAAGTTAACACAGCGTTTTTAAGGAGGCCCTTGCTCTGAGGTGCTGCCCCCCTGCACTTGGACAGCCCTGAGAGTGGGTGCCTCCTTGAATCTTGTGTCCAAAGTAGGCAGGGCCTTCATTCCCAGTCACACTCAGACCTACAGAATAGGAATTTCTGGAGGTAGGTCCTGAAGATAGGCCTTTTTTATCCCAGGTTATTCTGATGTGCTGTCAGATTTGGGAATCTCTGCCCGTGTATCCCCATTTTCTCAGGCCGGTTTCCACCACATTCAGATGTATGCTAACACACAGCAGGAGTGCAGAAGCCATCTATTTCTCCCCTTCACTTTGCCCTGTTCCCAAACCCCATGACTACACCAAAAGCCGTGTGAGTTCTGCAACTCAGTTCTCACTTCAACGTAATAGAAAAACTAACTCATAAATGTGGGGTTGCAACTGCCACCTCATGAAGACTCAGTGAGCTTCAAGAAGCCAGCCAAGAGCGTCACACAAAAGGGAATACCTGGCCCAGCAAACCAGAGAAGTCTGAAAGGCCGTCTTCTCAGAGTTATGGGTGCTTGGTGTTTGCCAGTGATTTATTTGGCTGCTCTTTAACTGAAGGCATCACCAGGGAGGAAATGAGCCTGCTTACAAATTACAGCACTGGTTTAATTATCGGTGTTTATTAACTTTATACAATATCAACATGCCTGTCCACACAAAGCTCATGGACATAGTTTCTAGAAGCTAGAGAAGGTGACTTTACGAAATAGGCCGTGTTATAATATTCTAGTCCAATCTCAATCAAATGCTATCACTCCCTTGCCTAAAAGTGCTTTTCATGGCTCCCCACAGCATACAAAACTGAATCTAAATTCCTTAGCTGGGCCTTCTGGGCCTTGTACAAGGCACCCCTGCTGACCTCCTGCTGCCCCCTCTCACCCTCTCCATCTCTTCCTGTGATTCCTTAAGCTTGATCTCCTCTAGGCTGTTTCTCTGCCTCTGCTCAGAATGAACCCCCCTTTTTGTTGTTCACTTAGAAAAAACTCATCCTGCTCTTTGCCCTATAGCATCCTGAATGAACAATCACCTCCTCAAAAAGCCTGTGTTTCACTACATCTTATAATCATTTATCTGTTTGTCTTCCCCACTAGATCATAAGCTACTTAAGGGCAAACATTTTCATGTGTCCATTGCTGTTTCCTCAATGCCTCATACAGTAGTGTTCAATATGTGCTGAATGGGCAGGAGCTTACATAACTCACTCAATGCCACACTGAAGAGTTAGTGGCAGAGCCAGGCCTCAAGCACAGGTGGCTTAACCCTTCATTCAGGGCTTTTAAAATGATTCCAAGGACTGCTGTATGCAGGGCCCCACACGGTTTCCCCATGAGATGTTTCACACAGATGAGACTGTGTGAAACTATGTGCATCATCTGGCTTAGTCACCTCGTAACCTTTGGTGGGAACCTGGGGTGCTTGATGGTTGAGGCTGAAGTTTGGCCTGAGAGCTAACTGACACCAGAGTGTCAAGTGGGGCTAGTCGATGAACACAGTACATCAGTTTCTACACCATCCATACCAACTGTAACCACCGTGTTGGTTTTAGAATCCTCCTGAAATCACATAAACCCATTTCTCCAACATTCACTTCACGTTTTGTAGCCTAGGAATCAGCAAATAATGCACAAGGGCCTAACTGAGCCTCTCACCTGTTTCATACGTGTTTCACTGGAACACAGCCATGCTCGTTTATGTATTCTCTATGGCTGCTGAGTTGGGGGTTTAAGACCATATGGCCAGCAAAGCCTAAAATACTTACTATCAGGCCTTCACAGAAAAGTTTGCCGACCCCTGATTTAGCTGAAGGCAGAGGGAACGAAGACGCCAAAGTGCCCCTCCCTTCTACCATGAGACTGGTTGCCCCCATCCTAGAAGTTAGTGGACCAACTGGCTTTTGCATGATGTCATTTCTTTTTTTAGCACTGGTTACAGGCCTGGGATCCAGGAGGAGATTTTTGCCTGACAGACACACACAGGGGCCTGAAACACCTAGCCCGTAGCCTGGGATATAGTGGCGCTCAACAAGTGTTTATTAAATAAAGACATAAAACAAAGGCCTGGGAAGTGAGCCTGTCTGTGCCCCGGAACGGAAGTCCATCCTCCCTCCTGTCAGTTTCAAGGTGACCAGTCACACAGGTGCCTGGCAGCAGCCTGGTGACCTAGATTTGTCAGACCTTATCTTATCGGCTTTCCTTCCTTGTGTATTTACCCAGCACCTGCCCCCACAGTGCCCAGGGCAGACTGGCCTGTTGTTTTTACAGAGAAGGAGACAGACAGGGAGGAGCTTTCCTCCCCCACAGATGTATACTTTGCCTTTTCTTTCTCCTGCTGAAGAGGGGATCAAGAAATATGGGGACCTGGAGCTTAAGGAGCTCCAGTAAGTCGGGTTTCTCCTGCTTCTTTTCTCCTTCAGTTGTCTGGGGGCAACCTGAAAGGGCTCTCCAGAGCCCCACCTGTCATTTGGAACATTCTGCATTTAGAGGGGAGGGGCTGAGGGCAAAACCGTGCAGCTTTCAGAAGTAAACAAAGCAACCACCACCCAAGGGTTAGAGGCCTGTTCCTGAGAACAGACGTTCCTCCAAACCCACATCAGAGAACAGCGGGTCTAATTCACTGGTCACCTTGAACTTCAAGAGCCTCGCTGGTACTTTCACTCGGCTGGGATAGCCCAGGTTGACACTGCAGTGAAGGACTGGGACATTCAGGGGAAAAGCTGTGCACAGGTGGGAAGCTCATGAAAATCAGGCCAATTGGATGGAAAGCACTGTGGAAATGTTGGTTTCTCAGCTGCCGCGGAGGGCCCTGGGGACCAGGTTCAGGATGGGGATCCCCACTTCTAGTGCCACCAGCTGCTTCTTCAGATAATGGGCTTTCCAGTGACCGAAGTACCAGGCACAAACTGGGCGAGGGCAGAGCATACACCTGTCTGCCACTGTGTTCCCCAATATCTAACACATAAGAGGAGTTCACAAAATGTGGAACAATGGTAGGGTCTAATGCAGGAGGTTTCACTCTGGGATCTTTCATTTCGGCAAGGAAAAACTTTTCTGTCCACTCATGTATCTGTTGGAGAGTTCAAGTTACAGCAAATGCTATTGGTGGGACCAGCCCAAACAGGGAGGAAAAGGAGTTTCCTGGTCCCCCAAAGTTAGATCATGTTCCCTTTGACAACATAGGCTGTCCCTTCAAAGTCCCAAAGGTGTTGGAGGGCAGGGGGGAGGGGAGAGCCAGTGCCACCTGCTCTGCCTCTTAACATCACTGTGGTCTGGAGGGGAGGGAGTTCATGGACTGATTAGATGTTGTTGTTTTTAGCAGCAGCTGGTGGAGCCATCTCCTCCTCTCTTCCTCTCCTCCCCCCTCTGCCCCTGAGTCACAGTCCAGCCACTAGCAATAGGCAAGGGAGGGGAGGGAAACCCAGAGCTAAAGCTCTCCTTGGCTTGGCAGCCCTGACCCCAAAGACAATACTCTGGGTCACAAGGTCAAACCCTTCCTGCTTTGGGAGCTAGCTGAGTGCTTTGGAATCAAAAGTATCAGAGATTCTTTTTGGGCTTTGTTTTTTTAAAAATAATGAAAATGGCTTCCTTCTAAAGAACCTCCCTCCATCCATCCCCACCAGGAAGCATCACGGGGTGAACCAAACTGACAAGCAATTCTCTGGCTATGGCGCCAACACCCAAGGCTGCCTGGGCTACTATTAGAGCAGTTTGAAGTCTCTTGTGCCTGGTGGCTGTGTAGGGTAGAGGAAAAATCACCACCTGACAGACTAGAAGGGAAGGGCTCAGGGGCAGATTTTTCCATTTAAATTCGAAAGCGGCCTCAGGGCTGCTTGCAGGGAAGCCCAACCCCACCACTGTCGGGAGAGCGGAGGCTATTGCTCTTATTTCATTATCACCAGAGACCTGCTGGTCCCTTCCGAATGACAAGGAACAAGAGATTCAATGATTCTAGAGGTCTCAGAGGACCACTAACAAGAGTATAGCTAACAGGTAATAGCTGAGACTCAGAAAGAAGGAAGGAGCCAATAAGCCAGGACAGTTGGGGAGCCAGCATCTGATTATGTTTGCTACTTTGGTTTTGCTTAATGAATAGTCAGAGGTAACAACTACCGACCTTTATGGAGCATTTCCTATTATGTCAGGCACTGTGAGAAGTACTATATATTGATGACCTCAGCTAATTTCCTCAAAAATCTTATAGGTATCTAGTATTATTATTCCCATTTTCCCAATGAGGGCATTAAGACACAGAGATGACTCAGCTTGCCTAACTACTAAGTGAGGAAGTCAGGATTTGAACCCAGGTAGTCTTGCTCTGAGATTACATTGTAATCCCGCTGAGTTATGTTGCCTTGTATCATCTGCTGCTGCTATATTAGAACGGAAGATGGGAGAGGTGGAAGGACACTTACTTTAATGACAGTCTGATCTAATGCCTCATCTGGTGGCTGAAGAAAAAGGAAAGCCAAAAAGAACAGTCTTGCCCAAGATCATATAGCTTGATACTTTCGTTCTACCCCTGTCAGCCCTCTCCTCCAGTCCTGCCTCCAGCATTTACAAGCACCAGTTATGTGTGAGGCAGTAGGTGGTGTGGCAGAGAGGAGGTGGCAAAGTACAAAGTCAAGAGGCACTCAGTTTCTCTGGGCGTTGGTTTCCTAATCTGTAAAATGAGGAGCTGAAGTAGAAAAATCCAGGTTCAAAGGCCCCTCTAGCTCTAACGTTCTGAAAGAGTCTTTAACTCCAGGTCATTCAGAATCGTATTAGGAGGCAAGACAATTATGTGTAAAAAGTGCAGGTAACCACAATAACACAGACCATGTTATTATAAGACAGTCATTATTAATTGCCAAGTGAACAACCAGGCAGTGAACTTCCATAGGAGTTCAACGGAGGGAGAGAATCCTAGAAAATACTTAAACTAGTCTTCAGGAATGGGTAGAAAGTAAATAGAAAGAAAGCAAGAAGGACTCTTCAGGCAAGGGAAATGATAGGAGGGCAGACAGGGTAGGATTTACCACCAACACTGAGAGACCAGAAAACAGTTGATGCTGGGGTGCCTGGGGGGCGCGGGCGGCTAAGCGTCTGACTCTTGGTTTCTGCTTGGGTCATGATCTCATGCTCCTGAAATCAAGTCTCACATCAGGCTATTTGGGATTCTCTCTCCCTCTCCCTCTGTCCCTCCCCACCGCCATGCATGTGCTCGCTCACTCTCTCTATAAAAAAAAATGGGGCGCCTGGGTGGCTCAGTTGGTTGAGCATCTGCCTTCGGCTCAGGTCATGGGGGATCGAGTCCCGGAAAAGAAAAAAAATAAATCTAAAAAAAAAAGGGGGGGGAAGAAAATAGTTGATGCCAAAAGGAGCCACCTAGGTATGACTGTCAAGCTATGGTAAAGAAGGCATAGAACTAACTAGATCTGTATTCCACACAGCTTCTTGGTAACCTATGACCTTAGGCAAGTCACTTAATTCCCACCTTAAAGGGATGTTGTAAAATTAAGTGATGGAGTAAAAGGAATCCCTAGCACATAGTAGACGTTCGATAAATAGTAGTTAAGCAGCGATGTACATTTTTCATCCTGTGTTTTTTAGGGCACCAACACAACCACATCTGTAAACATTCTTCTGTCCTCCACAGTGAGCATTACATTCCCATGCACCCCAAAGATAACAGGCTAAGTACAGGAATCATGGTAACTTCGTCTCTCTAACCCTAGCACTCGGCATAGAGCCTGGCATGTTGTTTGAAATAAAAAAATACTATCGGGCGCCTGGGTGGCTCAGTCGGTTGGGCAACTGCCTTCGGCTCAGGTCATGATCCTGGAGTCCCAGGATCAAGTCCCACATCGGGCTCCCTGCTCAGCAGGGAGTCTGCTTCTTCCTCTGACCCTCTTCCCTCTCGTGCTCTCTCTCTCTCACTCTCTCTCTCTCAAATAAATAAAATCTTTAAAAAAATATTATTGAACTGAACAATCTGAATATGATGGTGGATTCTGTTCGGCCCTAAAAAAACAAAACAGCTGAACCAGCAATGGTACAGCTTTACCATTCCAGAGACAGACCAAGTGCCAGTGCTCAAAAACACAGGGGGAAGGTCCTGCGGAGGGTCCTGCACCTACTGCTTGTTTCTGGGGAAGACACCCTGTTGAAAAGAGTTTCTTTGGATTTTGAGTAAGTGCACAAGCTTGGCAATCATCAGCATCCTTACTGAATGCCAAGACACTAATGTACAAACCAATCTTATGATTGGAACCTTATAGGCATTTGCAAACCACGGAGTTAATTTTCAGGGTACGCCTCATAGCTCAAGTCAACATTTCCTTTTGGTATTTAAAGCAACCACATAGAAAGGATCACATTTGAGCAGATTCATGTTCCAGCTGCCTGTAGTCTGCAGCAAAAAACACAGATGATTCACCAGACTTGGTCCCTAGCAGCTCCTCTGATAAGAAATGGGTGAGCGATTCTACTTGTGCCTACCATCAGTAATTTTCACAGGGAGCAGGCATGACTATGGGACAGGTCTGCCTCCCATCCAAAGAGTGTGACCTTCTGAACTCAATTCCTCTTATTTGTAACTACATATTACAGAATTTTTTCAACCCTTAGAATGCTTGTATTTCTTCCTCAAGCAATGCTCAACAAATCTTCACTGAACAACCATCATGTGCCCCAAATATCCACAGGCCACCGCAACGCTTACACCCTGGTTCTTCCATCTCCAGTCTCCCTTCAACAGTTCTGCCAACCACACCACGACAACATTTGCCATCTCAAAGCAAAGCTCTGGTCGTGTCACTACTTGCTCAGAAGTTTCAGAAGCACCCAACTGCCAGCAATATAACGTCAGGACTTGGATTCTTCCAACAATCTGGCTTCAACCTACTCCTTCGATCTGTTTTCACACAGCTCCTCAGTATCAACCCTAAAAGAATGGGCTGCTCCCCACATGCTTCCTGCCTCCACTTTGTTGTTCATACTGTTCTTTTGACGGGCCCCTCCCCATCCATTTCTACATGTCTCAGTTTTGGCTTCAAGGCACATCTCAAAAACACTCTACCAAGTCTTCCCAGGTGGATCTTAAGGTTTTGATCAACCTTTTGAGAACCTGAAGGCGGCTATGGTACCCTCCCTTGAAAAACAGACTATACATAGAATAAAACATAGAATTTCAAGGATCCCTTGAAGCCAGTCCATGGACCCCAAGTTAAGAGCCTCTGTATCTATCTCCCCAGTTTACAGTACTAATAGTCATTCACTCGTACATTCGCTGAAAATCTACAGCAGTCTTTAGGAGCTGTGTGGAGTGCTAGAGAAACAAAGATGGTATCATAATTATCTCCTCAAGCAGTTCACAAGCTAATGGAGACATGTTACACCGTGATAACTGCTCTAAGATAAACAGGAGGTGAAATACAAACTTCAAGAAGGGATGACTTAGGAAGCTGCTATCTCCCAGCTAGAGTCCAAGTTCCTTGAGGATAAAATCCTTGAGGGTAACATTCTAATACTTACTAGAGTGCTACACACACACACACACACACACACACACACACACACACACACAGAGTACATATTTAGTAATATGGGCAATGACAGGACAGAGCCAATGAGACAAAACAGCACATATAGGCACAGTGCCCACTGCCATTACCCACATATGCCAGAGGCCTCTGAGATCCAGATAAGGTGGTCCCATGTTCGAACAATCATGCTATACAAACAAATTATCCCAGCCTAATTTATGGTTTATCTCACCCTGAAGTAATTCAATCTCTGTCCCCATGGAGAGAAGATAGCATAAGATATTACATCTTACAAGCTCCAAATGGTTCCTTTTCATCAAGGAACACTGTCATCTAACCATATCCCTTTGTTTGCAGATTTTCTGTATAGACTTGGTTCACCTATCACCCCTTCCCGAGGGACCAACAGATAACCCTTTTACCCTCCTCCAGAAATAACACTTCATTAGAAGATTAGGACTTTCAAAGGTCAGATAGTTGGGGAAAAGAAGTCAGTAATTTTAGGTTAGATATGTAATTTTCTTTATAAAAGCTAAATTGATTGAATGTGGGGGAGCCTGGGTGGGCCCGTTGGTTAAGTGTCCGGACTCTTGATCTCAGCTCAGGTCTTGATCTCAGGGTCCTGAGTTCAAGCCCCACGTGGGGCTCCACGCTGGGTGTGGAGCCTACTTAAAAAACAAAAAACAAAAAACAAAAAAAGAACACTGATTGAATGTGTTTTTAAATGGGGCTTATTGGCTTACTTTGGAACTCTTCCATAATTTATCACTTCTGCCTTTGCTGTATCTCAGAAATGCTCTTTAGTAAACCAACAAACATTCAACAATGTTTTACAAACATAGAAGCAAAGACACACACTATGATGTGGGTCCTACCAGCATGGTTGTTCTCAACCTCATTTTTCTTAAAACCCATCAGTCACTCTGGTACAATCATAGGTCCTACTATTTCAGAAACAAAATTTTCACTTTTTATGATATAGACATTTACAGGTCTATATACAATCTAGTTTTTTTCCTCCTAGTAATTCAATAGAAATAATTTTATTGAATTACAGTTTCTGTAAAAAGTCATTGTCACATATCCATTGGCTACCAGAAATCTCTCAGTTCATAAAATTAGAATTCAACATACAGTTTGCAAGTTAGAAAAGCTCAGGATGATCTTCAAGAGCCACACTTCCTTGTCCATATTCTTCATGAATTATGCTACTTGATGTGACACACCAGTCATCAGTACTACTACATACAATCCAAACATCACTGTAACATTTTCAAGATGCTTAAAGAAAAAGGAATGACTGGCTTTTTAAGTATTCTATTCTTGTATTTATTTTTTACATCAATTTTCCAGGATATTTATTATACTTTAAAAATAAGCTGGTGAGTGATATAAATTAAGAGAAACAGATGAGTAGAGTGAAAAGGACAGATCTCTGTACCTCCATACCAGCACCCCTCCACGTCCACTACCTCCAAGCCTCTGTGTTAGGGGTACAAGTCTTTCTGAGAATCACTGGTGTGGAACACTAGTGCTCAAAGCACAGATGGAGGGCCTGGGTGGTTCAGTCAGTTAAGCAGCTGCCTTGGGTGTAGGGTTCTGGGATCGAGCCCTGCCACGAGTCCTGCCACGAGCCCTGCCACGAGCTCTCCACTAGGCAGGGAGCCTGCTTCTCCCTCTCCCTCTGCCCTTCCTCCAGCTTGTGAGCGCGCTCTCTCTCTCTCTCATTTACGCACTGTCTCTCAAATAAATAAATAAAATCTTAAAAAAAAAAAAAAGCAGAGGTGGAAAATGGCAGGCAGAGTGGGCCCCTCGGTAGCCATGAGACCAATACACGGCTTCAGAACATCTTCCTCCCTGCCACTTCTCTCACAGCAATGCTACATCTTACATCTAAGGCAGGCAGGGAAAACCAAAATGCTACTACTGTTAAGCCCAATGGAGCCCGATAGGGAACCAAAAGAACCGTCCTCCTAAAAGCTCCCAGCCTCAGAAGGAGGCCTGGTGCTTGAAAACGGCCAGAGCTCCTCCCACAGAGCACAGTTGAGGGGGAATGCGATGGAGAGGTCTGGCTCTGAGGCTGTGGAACCTCAGGCCAGTCACTGAGCTGCCCGTGGCCTGTTTCCTCACAAAGAGAGGCTGGGCTAGATGACCAGCAATTCTGGGAATTTTTTATTTGTCACCAGGAGATAATCTGACCCGAAGATCTGACACATAGCAATAACTTCTATAGCTCTAGATGGTGAGGGAAAGATTTCTGCCTTCCCCCTGGACTGGACACTGACTCTACAGCCTCCCACAACATCTTCCCTCCAAGGTCCCAGAATACTACAGCAAACTGTCTTGGAATGAGGCTACCATCCCCAAAGAGAGTTCGTGAGAGATTAATCCTGTTCACCATTCCCAAATAGCCTATTCCACAATGCCATTAAAGGGTGATGGGTCCACAGGAGGGAGGTGAAGGAAGTGAAATGAACATTAGATTGTCCTCACTTGGGGCAACTAGCTGTACCAACTGAAACTATTATTATTTTATAACCAAAGTATATTTTTATAATAGGGCTTGCACCATTAAGTGAGAAACAACAATGTGAGCAATTCCTCGTGCCAACTTAAAATACCTCCACATGCAAACACTCCAGCATTTAGACCAAACACCCCCTAAGAAAGAAAATGTAGGATGTGTCAGCACATTCCCTAGATAGTTCCGTCATCAATTCAGAGAGGACCCCTACTGCCATCCTACAGAGAAAATACTCTGTTACCTTTGTGCAGACACACACAACTTTGCTTCTATGGCCTTTTGAGAAATCCAACTCCTGGACTCCAGGTTCTAAAATGAAACCATCTTGGCTAGACTAAATTTGCTTGGTATCAGGCCAGCACAATCCCCTTCACCACCCCCCAGACCCCCTTTGGACAGCAAAACCAAAAGAAGCAAAGGGGCTACTTTATATTTGCAGAGGAGCTTTGTGATTTGCCAACCACCCACACACACCCATGATCTCATCCAGTCTCATAACAACCCAGTGAGGTAAACCTCCTCACTCTACCTTCAAATAAGGTATGCCTATCTCATAGGACTGTAATGGGGATGGCACATAGTGAGCACACAGTAAGTGCTAGCTACTAGGCATTACACACAGCAGCAAATATTACTTCACTCGTTTTATTAGTGAGAAACTGAGACTCAGAGGTTGGACAGTTGATTCCAAGCAATGAGGCCTCTGGGGGTTTACAGCAAGCTGGGAAGGCAGAAAGGCTAGTGCCGGATTCTTTCCACCACATCAGTAGAGACCCTAATTGTTCAAAACATTACAACTACACATTTCCATGGGAGCCCAAAGTCCTGATTCTGTTCCCAGTTCTCTACCCCAGCCATAGACTCAGAGCTTTAGTTCTCTGGACCTTTGTGTTGCCTTCTCCATAATGAAGTCAGACTCACATTTTTTTTTTTTTAAACCAAACAACAGAATGTCAGGCTTCCAGATGAAAGGCTCTATTACAAGTACAAAGTATCATTTAATTACACTGCTGCTCTAGTTATCTGCTTCCCAGCTCCTAACTCCCACTGGGCAGATTCTGAAACCACATAGGAGATTATGTCAAGAGGGGAGAACAGGAGAAACATTCTCTCCCTGAACTTTCTTAAATGGAAGAGAGAAACAGAATGAAAAGAAAGGCCCATTTTCCAAGGAGGGGGCTGGGGCAATGATCTTTCCGTTAAGCGGACCTGCCTAAGAATCTATAGATTATTTAACGCCGGGGGTGGCTGTGGAGTGAAATAAAGGAATCTTTGTGCAGTGCCAGCCACAGTTCCCTCATTCCCTCCCCACAGCCAGGCATTTAACCCAACTCTTTAAATCACCAAGCTCTAATGTACGCCATCTGTGCACCGGTTGTAGCCAATGAAACTGAAGCTTGTGCTGACTTTGGCCTGGACTTGTGAATGAGCCTTTCTGCCCCAGAAGGGGCAGGAAGGAGGACAGGAGGCCAACAAAGACTTTTTTTGCTCATCACTTGTCTTCTCCCAAGGCTCACGCTCCACCCATCTATTTAATCATTTAGTGAGCTCTTGGCCATGTTGGGTCCTGACCGGGGAGATCCAAAACTAGGAGATGTGGTCCCAGGTAAAAGAGGATGTAGAAAAGCTCCTGGGAGAGAGGAAAGAGGTGAAGGAAAAGAACTGCTGTTGGCTGACGCACAGACGCCTGAAATACCCCCATCTGCATATTCAGGGATGTTGCTTAGTTCCAAGTGGTTGGAACATAAAGCAAGGAACTGGCAAGAAACCTCACTCAAAAAGGCCCGACTGTCCAAGGCCCTGAATACCAGGCTTCAAACATCAACACTGAAGGCCACTACCATCTCCACATGGTCCCTCTGTCCATCTTACAAGGCCCAGCTCAAATACCACCTCTTCCAGAAACCCATCTTGAACATGCTCAAAGAAATTGCTCTCTCTTCTTTGAGCCTCCAATTTGCATTCTTGGACAGCCTGTTTGAGTCTCAACTTCTCCATCCAGAAAATATGATTAACATCACCTACCTTAAAGTCTTCTTATGAGGGTTAAATGAGATAACATTTATAAAGTGTCAGGTAGCAGTTTTCAGTACACAGAAGTTGCTAGAACACATTTTATTGTTACCTCAATTTCTTACGATACGTAACACTTCCTCCTGCTATTAAAAAGATGTTTTGGCTTCCATTTTCTCTGGAGATTTCCAGAAATAGGACAGCTCACATTTTCCCTCCAAGCTTATAGGCCCCCTTCCAAAGCAAAGGGGACCGACTCCTCTCTTCCCTCACTGACACAGCCTCCCCACATCCAAAATTCCAGACTTGAGGGGTTCCCAAAAGATTCAAGAGGAATCTGAGACAAGATGCTGGCTGGAACATAAATGGCATAAAGGAGAGTAATTAGCAGAAGCCTAGAGAAGTGAAAGTAGGCCAGAGGCCAAGACTCTGAGGGCTCCAGGGTTCAAGCTCTGCGGTAACACTAGATCTTGGGATTGGCCTAGAAGGAGGACTTCTGTCCTCAGTCGTGATTTGAAAAGCCCCACAACCACAGACATGGTTGTTCAAGCACCCTCCTTCACTTCCTGTCAAATCAGCCAGCTGGATTGTTCTAGAACTACTGATCCTTCATCCCTTTCTGGCTGGGACTACCAAACCAGAGCAAAGAAAAGTGATGCCACCTTTTCTAACAGTTCTTGTAAACAAATCAAGAACACTAAATTTTTTGTTTGTTTGTTTGTTTGGGTATGTATAAAGGTTTTTTTTTTTTTATTTTAATGGCATGAAGTCTAGGTTCTGAGAAAGGATTCTTTTTAAAGGCAAAAGGTCCCCATGATCTCTTTCTCCTTTTCATGTAGCCTAGTAAATCCCGTTTCTCCTCGCCTGGGAATTGAGGGCCAGGAGGGAGGGAGCTCCCCTAAAAATGCTGCCTGAAGGAGCCAGTTCCTGGACTGCACAACTGGGATGTTGGGTTTATTGGTTAACAATCCCCCCAACCCAACTTTAGGAAGCAGTTGCTAAAGCTTTTCAGGGAAAATAGGGTTCCACTCTTTCTTCTGATTATGATCAAGTGTCACACCATATTTTACCTCATGCAGAAGCCCTAAAGGTCCTGAGGCCAGTGGGTCATCTCTTTGCCAAGCCACTTTTGGTTCCCGCCAAAAGCCACCCATTTTCGTAGCTCAACAGTCTGATAATCTTCCCAGGGAGCTTGCAAGGCAACATCCTCTCATCTCAGCTAAGAAGGCCCTCCTACAAGATATCCTGCCCCTACCACCTTTCCTAGAGTTCTCTTTCCAGGCAGGCAGCACTCTCCATGGCGTTCACCCACCAACTTGAGCTAAGCCTGCCAAGTGAGAGGTTCCAGTCACTCCTCAGCCCCTCTCCCCTCTGGCCTGCGAGCCACCAGCCCTCCAGCCTCCAACAGGGATGACATCTAATTTCCAAAATTACAAATTAAAACTAGTACACCCTCCCTCCAATTCAAGAGTTATCCCTCAATTGAGTGAAACAGCCACACAAGTTAGCCCTCCCTGGACAAAAAAATAAAGTACAAATATCTCGGTTTCTTCGGAAGAGCTAATAAGCCCGTGCAACCTTATGAGCCAGAAGTGTCCCCCAACCCCAGAGGAGGGCAAGGAAGGCCTACAGGGAAATGTACCTTGGAAATGAGTTCATCATGATTGGCCAAGTGGGCTCTGCAGTGAATGCAGCTGTAGGTTCTGTGGCAGGAGGGCAGATATGCCTGGAAAGTCTTGGATCTTGTCATCTTCACCATTGGCGCCGCTGAGCGTGGGGTGAACTCTGGAGCGGCCCACGAGGCACTCCCACAGGATGGGTCGCACGGGAAACACCGGAAGACACAGGTAAAGGCCGTGGTTTGGCAGGGGGTGGGTGTGGGGCAGGCTCCACACACTGGTGATGTCTTCAGAGGAAGGACCCTCAAGCAGAGGTCGAGGGCTGGTTCTCAGCAGCCTGCAGTGCCAAGATAAGGGGAATATCATTAGCTGATGGAACAGGGCTTCCTGCAAAGCAAGTCAAGTCCAACAGCCACCCAAGAGAGAGGGCAGTATTTACAGGAAGAAATGACCCCTTCTCTGTTTCTTACCATCATTGCCAAGACGCCCAATTATGAGAAAGAAACTACTGGAGATCCCAGTGTTGATGCTTTTCCAGAGCTGGAGGTTCAGTATCCACCCAGGGTTCTCAGCAGTTACCTTAGGCACCCTCCACCAACATTCAGAAACTGGCATGATCACCATTCTCAGGGAACCCTAGAAGAGGCCAGGATTAAGGATGCACCACCTGTAGCCCCAGGGAGAAGGCTCCTAAGGGGCCTCTTCTTCTGAGCCAACCAAGATAAAGGGCTAAATGAGGAGGAAACATTCAGCCTCCACAAAGTCACTATAGCAACAGTCATGTATGTATTTCTCATCCATCTCCGGCTGCCAGGAGTCTTCCAACACTTAAACCCACCACCTAGAGGGGCGCCTAGGTGGCTCAGTCGGTTAAGCAGCTGCCTTCGGCTCAGGTCACGATCCCAGGGTCCTGGGATGGAGCCCCACATCAGGCTCTCTGCTCCGCGGGGAGTTGGCTTCTCCCTCTGCCCCACCCCTGCTCTCTCTCTTGCGCACCCCCTAACAAATATAATCTGAAACAAAAAACAAAAAACAACCCACCACCTACAGAGGCAACAAACCCCACACCACCCTTTGCTTGGGGCTAAGCATGATACAAAGGATCAAGTTCCCAACCAGCAGGGTCCCTCAAAGCTAGCCAGCTCTTTTGAGAGAAATGATTTCCTTTGCCATACCTTGCCCAGAAATAGATGCTCAGTACTTTTCTGTTTGAAAAGCAAGCAAGCAAATGAATGAAACAAATGGCATAATCAGACTGCTGCATCTAAAATTCACAATGACAGTAAATTTTACCAGAATTTCTCCTCAACCCTCAAAGTTTCCATTAGTCATCCCACAGCACCAAACATCTCTCCTACCATTGCCTCAGCAATTTTATTCTACTGGGAACCAAGGACACTGAGAAAGTGGGTGGTTTCCGGGTTATGTCCAAGTAAAGGTCTGAGGGCAAAGCCCCAAGGTCCAATGCACACTCTGCTTCTCTGGCTCCCCTGACTGAAGCTTCTGGACCTACCTATGCCCTGCGCTTCACTAATAGGGGTGGTGTTCCCACTTGCCTACCTCCCAGGAGAGTCACAGTGTTAATTAATGCCTGCATCATGCCTTTTTTTTTTTTTTAAGATTTTATTTATTTGACAGAGAGAGACACAGCAAGAGAGGGAAACACAAACAGAGGGAGTGGGAGAGGGAGAAGCAGGCTTCCCGCTGAGCAGGGGGCCTGATACGGGGCTCTATCCCAGGACCCTGGGATCATGACCTGAGCCGAAGGCAGATGCTTAACCGACTGAGCCACCCAGGTGCCCCCCCCTGCATTATGCTTTGAAGATAAAATTATTTAGAGAGATGTGGGAGGAAGACAAATAAAATCAGATCTTTGCGGGATTATGTCTGGGATCCATCTGGATGTTTAGAGAAAGCTGTAAGTCATAGTTCTCTTTTTCCTCTAAACCTTACTAACCAAATCTTTCCAAAGGGATGCTGTCCTCCTCCCTGACATCCTTCCCACCACAGCAGTCACTGAAAGTCACTATACCCCTGGCACTCTGTACATCCTCCTGAGTGGCCAACCGCATTGCCCAGCACTAGGCGGAAGTACAACGGTGGTCACTACTTTCACCCGGCATGTCCCTTGTGCGGTCCTGAACCATGCAGGGCTCCACGTACAGGGTGACCAATTACACATGAGACGTCCAACTGTAGAAGGAATTCAGATCTACAAGGGCCCAAGCATAGAGTCTTCTCTGCTTGGTCCACCCACCACTATTTTTGAAAATGTGGAATCAGGTGACACTGAACATTACAGAAATACTTGGAAGAATATGGAAGTGAGAACTGGTTTCCCCAGCTTTGCCTCGGAGTTAGGCTTGGCCATAACAGGGGATGAACAAGCAAGACACATGACCCCTTGGATCCAGAGCCCCTCCTTCTCACCCAGGACATCCTCTGACAGAAGGTAAGGTGAGTGTGGTCAAAACAAAAGCCCATGGTAGATCAATGGTGTCGGGTGTTGAGCTGTTAGAGGTGGTAGAAAGAGCCAAGAACCCTGCCTGAGGTTTCCTGAAACACCCTTGAACTTTCCAATACCCCTGTTTTGCTCTCAGGAAGGGCAGTATCTCCAGGAAAGGAAGGGGTGGTCAGGGTAAGGAATAGGAAAGACAGGCAGGGAAACGAGCTAGAGGCTTGCCCCAGGCCAGCTTCTGAAGTCCACAGCCTTCACTGCCCAGTGGGGAGCACTCGGAGTACGGGTCCCATCAGTGTTATACAAACACTGAAGGAAGAAAAGGAAACAACGAGCCCTGGCTGCCAGTCTGGGTTTACAGAGCAGCCAGAGTCTGTTTTCTTATACATGCAGACAGCTTCTAAATTATGCATTTCCCCAGAGTAGAATTATTTCTTCTCTCACTTCTCTTCTGTAGGAAACCAAAAAAAAAAAAAAAAAAAGTTTGCAGGCAGGGGTTTCTGGTTATGCTCAGCTTCAAATCTGAATTCCAAAACTTGTTCAAAGCTACCTTCTGAGGAATAAGCATTTATGGTCTGTACTAAATGTGAACATGTCACACACAAACACATACCCATGCACACATTCATCACACATCACAGCTCTGAACTTAAAAGATAAGAGAAGAATCGACCCCATAAGCAACATCCCAGGCTGCTCGGTGCTAGAGAAACCCCAGAGAGCCTAGCCCGCCGGCATGAGACTCTGCTGTAACAGGGTCACTCTGCTCCTCTCCCTCTCTCACAGGAATTCACAGGCAACCAAAACGGGACTCCTTCCCCGAGAAGCAAGGAAAGAAAAAGTGGCTTGTTGAAATATGTATCTTGTCCAACCACAACAGGGCAAGCTGGGAGAGAGGAGTCAGTTGAAAGCAAGCTGAAGCAGAATCAAGAGAGGATCGTTGTGCCTGAGAACAAAGAGAGTAGGCTGTCACAGAAAAGAGGTGACAGCTAGGTCCGAAAAATAATCACCTGTTGCTGTCTTCTTCCCTCCTAAGGGAAAATTTTAAAAGCTGCTTCTTTGAGTCAGTTCTTAGGAAGGTAAAATAGATGGATTTAGTCTTTATTTTTTAAGATTTTATTTTTATTTTTAAAGATTTTATTTATTTGTCAGAAAGAGAAAGAGAGAGCACATGCAGGGGAAGGGGCAGAGGGAAAGGCAGGCTTCCTGCTGAGCAAGGAGCTCAGGGATAGTCCAGGGATGTGGGATAGTCCTGGGATCATGACCCGAGGTGAAGGCAGACACTTAACCGACTGAGCCACCCAGGCATCCCTTTTTATTTAATTTATTTATTTATTTGAGAGCGAGAAAGAGAGCAAGAGAGCATGAGCATGGGGAGGGGCAGAGGGTGAGGGACAAGCAGGCTCCCTGCTGAGCAGGCCCTGAGAGCATGACCTGAGCCGGAAGAAGTCAGATGCTTGACCAACTGAACCACCCAGGTAACCCTGAGTTTTTTTTCTTTAAAGAAGGAATGAAGGATATGGGGCTGCAGAAGTCACCACATTTTGATTTTTGGACTTCGGTACTTGTAATGGGGCCACATAGGCTCCATGGGGCTTCATGAGTCCAACTCGTGGAGTCCAACATACTGTGGAGTCCAAATTGATTTCCAACAATAATCAAAGGAGCCCGATATTTAAAAGCCTCAGGGAACATGTACAAGTTAAACACCATTTTAAGTGAAGCAATAATCCATCACAGTGGAAATTAAAGGAAGATTTGCTACCACCCCCAGCTGGCTCCTGCTGATCAGCATGGAAAGAAAAGATGTGAACTATTATGATTAAAAACAAACGCCTCAGATACTGCACTTCAAGAACCAAAAGCACAGGGAGCACACAGCGAACCTGGCTGTCTCACCTGACAGGCCTTTTCCACAATGAGCCACAATGGCAGCCCGAACCCAGAGGAGAAACTTCTGTGTGTCCCCAGGATGGAGGGGTAGGAGGTATGGATGTTCCAGGTAAGCCATGAAGGAACTGGACGAATGAAGTGGGAGACAAGGGGCCACAGAAACTGACAAGGTGGGTGGGTGGGGTGCCTGGGTGGCTCAGTCGTTAAGTATCTGCCTTCGGCTCAGGTCATGATCCGAGAGTCCTGGGATTGAGCCCCGCATCGGGCTCCCTGCTCCGTGGGGAGTCTGCTTCTCCCTCTCCCATTCCCCCTGCTTGTGTTCCTTCTCTCGCTGTATCTCTGTCGAATAAATAAATAAAATCTTAAAAAAAAATAAAATAAAAGGAGATGGGTTCTAGAACCTTACTCATGGGTTTCAAATCTCAGTTTTATCCTATACAAGCTGTGTGACCTTGGGCAAGTTTATTTAACTTCTCCGAACCATGATTTCCTCATTAGAAAATACAAATAATAATATCAACCACATAAGGCTCTGTGAGGATTAACTAACACTCACCATGTGCACCTGGCATGTAGTTAAGTGCACAAACAAGTTCCAAGTGTGTATTACCACTGACATCCATCTACCATCAACACCCACGAACTGTTTCAGACTCTTCTCTATCACTTCATACTCTATACTCCCATTTTTTTAAACTGACATTTAAGGGTTTACCATGTGTCAGGGACTCTGCTAAGTGCTCGCATTTGGCAACCAAATTCTTCTAGTTCCCCCTAACACACCACACTTTATACACCCTTGCACGGTTTTGCTGATGCCATTCCCTCAGCCTGAGGCATCCTTCCTATTCCTCCTCACCAGACCCTTTATTTTTTAAGATTTTTATTTTATTTTATTTGACAGAGAGAGAGCACAAGTGGGGGAATAGCAGAGGGAGACAGCACCCCTCACTAGGCCCTTTAACTTGTCCATTAAGACTCAGCTCAGGGTGAGTCTGGGTAGCTCAGTCAGTTAAGCGTCTGCCTTCGGCTCAGGTCATGATCCCAGGGTCCTGGGATCGCACCCTGCATCGGGCTCCCCGCCTGGCGGGGAGTCTGCTTCTCCCTCGCTCTCTCTCCCCCTCCCCCTCCCCCTCAAATAAATTTTTTAAAAATCTTAAAAAAAAAATTCAGCTCAAATGCCCCCTCCACATGGGCCTTATTGGTCCTTCCTCTGGGCTCACTTCTGTCTTAACGCTTATCCTACCAAAACGAAAATTATCCTTTTCTGCCTCTGCTAGAGGTAAGCTCCAAGAGTAGGGACCACATTCTCGTACTCCCTGGAGTCAGCCGCACACAGCACACAGCAGCAGCTATTACTGAACTAAACTCCCTCTGCGTCCCATTGGACTGCTGACTAGACCGGCCCACCCACCCGCGTGGGTAGCAGACATAACTGAGGCCCCTCCTTTCCCCCCTCCAAGTAATGAGGTAGGAGGCAAAATTACTCTGGGTCCCCATGGCCCATGAAATACCATTCTCCCCTGACTGCCCCCACTCAGACCCTGTGCTGAGATGCCCAGAACTATGGTTCTTCTGGGCTAGAGATGTTCTAAGTCCTGGGTGTTAACCAAAGGCCTGTCATCGACATCCAGGTCCATTCTTTGCCTTTGTAGGGCCTAGGTTACATATATACATGTATCAGGAAAGGGAGAAGTCCTGATTAGAGGCAATAAAAGGCGGCAGTGGAAAAAGACCAGGTGAGCCATTTCTAGAACTGGGAGGCAGAAAAAAGAGACAATGTCTGTGGAAGGCCTCTATCTGAGGAGGAAGGTCCTCCCTCCCCATTCCTAATCTCACCAGAATCCTGAACCCAGACCAGGGAGCGGAGAGACCCAGTCTCCCTGGACCATCAATCAGGTAAGTGGCTGGAGGTGTAGTCCACCATAAGGACTTTACAGGATGAAGAGGCCGACGGACCTGGGTCCAGTCTCAGTTTTTCTCAAGCACTAGCTGCCATCACCACTGGGCAAGTTGCCTGAAAACGAGTAACAACACTGCCTACCTCGTGGAGGAGACAAAAGAATCAAACGAGATATTGCCGAGTGGAGCATTCAGCACAGCACCTCGCACCTGAGTTAGCATTCAATAACCCTGATTAGCTATAATCGTCCTCACCAGCAAGGGAGAAAAAATGCGGGAACTGTTCCTATACATAAGACCCCAACGAGCAGTGTTCCTGTCCCCCACGTTGACTCATGGTGGTCAGAGAGTTAGGACCTCAATTAATCCACTTAAAGGCACACTGTGGTTTAAAAGCAGGTTCTTGTGGCTTAGCCGGGGATCTGACATTATTGCTGTTATCATTCCGAACAGACCACCCTCCCTCACTTAGCACGGTGGAAAAGTTACCTCTGCGGCAGCCCACACCGACTCCACTACTCCCAGGATGGGGCCACTCCTGAAAACTTTACTGAAATGCCCCTATTATGACTACCGTAGAGCTGATGAGCAAGACCCATAGGAAAATCACTGTCATCACTTCACAGTTACCCACTGTATAGCACCGGACCCAGGTGGCGCTTCAGTTTCATCCAGATGATAATAAAAGCCAGCTTTCATAGTCAAGGATCCACTCTTTCATAAACAAGCCAACCATTCATCTCTACCCTAGACACAGGGCCTAGTCTTGATTTCACAGGGATTATCTGTCAGATGATAATCCTACATGAGCTCTAGGATTCCTTCGGCTCTTAAAGTCCTGATTGCATGTTGTAATGATGTCTCTGCCAGCCGAATCCCACCCGAGAGCACAGTATCCATCCACCATCCTTCATCGTGGTAAGACCTGGATTTCAGCGAGGTCACAGAACATGTCAGTCGTGCAGAGTCCACTCAGAAATGGCTGCTGGACAGTGCCTTTGCAACATCTGTTAGCAGACCAATATATTACGACATGGCCCTTAGTCCAGCATGAGGCCTGCATCTGTTAGAACATCTGCATAGAGAAGAGGTGGTTCCCCTTGAACATCCTGACACTTGCACGTAATTCACTAGATATTAGAAGTAGCTGTTACTAGCTGGCTATGAAGAGATCAGATATTACTTTGGGTTGTTTCTACAATTTCAATAAAAAATAATGTAAAAAAGCCCAACCGACCTGTCTGAAGATTCATTTCCAAGGACACTTGACTGAAGTTCATCAATGGCTTCCTTCTTTTTCTTATACATCTCCCAACTCCAAAAATGATTTAAGGTAACTTACAAAAACAAACAATGCTTTTTTTGTCTTCCTCAAAATCTTTCATAGTGTCTCTATTTTTTTAAATTTTATTTTATTATGTTATGTTAGTCACCATACAATACATCATTAGTTTTTGATGTAGTGATCCAAGCTTTTTTTAAAATAGATGAAGAAATTAGGGTAAGAAAAATAGAAGAACACAAGGAGAGTTACGACAGAGAAATGCACGCTATTAAGTTGCTAAATATTTACCGAATTTCAGTTGCATATTTGGCTTTGAACTCCACAGTAAGCAAGGCAGAAAAGAAAATGAGTACTTATAAGGTTTACAGTTTCTGTAAATTTTCGTTGTTCAAGCTACAGATTTTCTAAGAGACATTTCTTCTGTGGGTGGTTGCAGAGGAGATGATGAGCAGTGAACTCAGTGGACAAGATCCTCAGCACACACCAATAGTTCCTACCATAAAACTCTTGCAAAACTGTTTCTTAGAGGTCCCTCCATGAAAATGCACAGCATAACAGTTAACAGCAAAGGGCAATTCAGTAAAAGGGATTCTACATAGGGGTCAAATCAGGGCAGCCCAAGAACATGGCTTTCTGATGATCTGGCTGGATCCAGTGATAACAAACTCTCCAGAGGAATGGAAGAGCTACAGAGCCTTCTGGCAAAGCTCCATGAATATATCATTTATCACAACCAGGCTTTTGAGTTACAAAAACATGGGCAGCCTCCAAAATGCCAAGTCCAAACACTAATACATTTGAATGCTAACACTATTTGGCCCTGGTCTTGCATTCAAGTTAGTTCTCTTGTGGTTGGTTCAGCCTACTTGTCCCTTAAACTCTCCCCTTGAGCACCTCATCATGCCTCTCCTGCTTCTCGCTCTCTGGGCCTCCATCTCCCTGGCTGCTCTTCCTTCCTCCTCCTCCTCCTTGGAGGTGCTTCTACCATGTGCCTGACCGCCTGCTCCCCATGGACATCCCCATCCACACCCAAGTCTTCTAAACCTCTGCCTCCTGCCCCTGAAGCCTGGATCCTTTTCTAAAAGAGGCCTCTCTAATTGGCTCCTAGGAAGGCACTTCAAACCAAACGCATCCAAAACCAGCACCATCTTTCCCCTTCCCCTGGCTCCTACCACCTTCACCCTGATTCTTAAGGCCCGGTTGCCAAAGCAGTCCAGGCTCCCTGCTCTCTCTTGCCCTTCTATGTCATACTCCATCGGTCCCCTAGACAGTTGGTTCGGGCTCTGTTATCCAGTCTCCCCTAGCCATCTTCACAGCCACTGGGAGCAGCACTGGGTGGGCCCTACCCTCCCTCATCCTGAGCTCACGTGACAGCCTCCTAAACTGGTCTCCCTGACTCAGCTCTTACCTCTCCAGCCCATTCTAGAATTCTATTTATACAACGCAGTCTGATCACAACTCTCATGTTTCAAAACCTCCAGTGGTTTCCAAGCAGCCTATAGGACAAGGTCCAACCCCTCGGGTGGCACCAAGGAACTGGGCTGATTCTCCTTATCTTCACCATCACCTTCCCACCTCCCTCCAAACCTGTTTCCCCAGCAGACCAAGCTTGTTCACTACTTTTTCCCAAGTTGGTTCAGCCTCTTGCAAAGCCTTAACCTATCTTCACTGTCTGGTAAATGCCTGCTCATCCCTTAACACCCGAATAAGACCCTAAGCAGAGGCGGTGGCCCCCTTTGCCCAGCATGCAAAAGACTCTTTTCACCTGAATGATGCTCCATCACACTGTTCACGTATCTGTCTCCCAGACTGGGAGCTTCCTGCAGCTCAAGTCCAGTCTTTAACGCCCCTTGGTTTCCCCAAACTCCTAGTCTCAGGCACATCAGAGTCTCCCCCACCCCCTGGAGAGTCTTGATAAATAGTAATTAACTGAGTAAAATGAGTGACCATCAGTGAAACTGTGCTGCCCTGTAAAGCTGATATTTTTAATCTTACTTAAACACTATCCAGGGCATTTAAAATATCTAATTCTGGCCATTACATGGGACTTGCACACCATTAATGCTCCACAAAGTTAAAAAGCCAACAAACTCCTATGACGTCAACTTGCTTGGCCTGGCAGATGGAGCATGATGCTCAGGACTGTGGAGCCATGGCTCCAAGGTGACACACGACAAGACCCTCTGATGCCTTTACCTGGGTGCTGATGGCCAGAAACATTTCTTATTCCACCTCCCCTGGCCCTTCACACCACCTCTGTGCCACTGGGCAGCTTCCCAAGGGACCCTCCCCAGACTGGCATGGACTTCTGACCCCTGGAGAAACCCTCAGACTTCCAACACATGAAGCTTCTTTGTCCCAGGGTGGTCCCCACAAAACCCCCTGGGGCAGTGTGAGGAGAAAAATGAATTGTCAGATTTGGTTCGGGCAAGAAAAGGGGTCCCTCAACCCTGCCTCTTGATTCCATGTTCAAAACAAGGCCAGATCTGCCCTTTTCCTCCAGCCTCCCCCGAGACTGCCGCCCTCAGCATCGGTCCTTTGTTTTGTATTTGGCCAGGCTCAGAAAAGACAATGTTGGTGAAAACAAAATAAATACATTTTCCCCATGATCTGGAACCCAGAGAGGAACTGGGTCCATCACCCAGACAGGGCTACACTTGAACTACAGTGTAAAATAGTCATTTAGAAGACCTCAACATTGGGTGCCTGGGTGTGGCTCAGTCGTTAAGTACCTGCCTTTTGCTCAGGTCATGATCCCAGGATCCTGGGATCAAGCCCCGCATCGGGCTCCCTGCTCGACAGGAAGCCTGCTTCTCCCTCTCCCACTCCCCCTGCTTGCGTTCCTCCTCTTGCTATCTCTCTCTCTGTCAAATAAATAAATAAAATCTTTTAAAAAAAAAGATCTCAATATTTTGGGGGCACCTGGGTGGCTCAGATGGTTAAGCATCTGCCTTCAGCTCAGGTCAGGATCTCTAAGTCCTGGGATGGAGTCCCGCATCAGGCTCCTTGCTCAGCGGGGAGTCTGCTTCTCCCTCTCCCTCTGCCTGCAGCTCCCCCTGCTTGTGCTGTCAAATGAATAAATAAAATCTAAA
Source organism: Eumetopias jubatus (assembly GCF_037043125.1). Taxonomy (NCBI): domain Eukaryota; kingdom Metazoa; phylum Chordata; class Mammalia; order Carnivora; family Otariidae; genus Eumetopias; species Eumetopias jubatus. Next base: position 115,826,734 of record NW_028274816.1, on the reverse strand, counting down.
AAAAAAAAAGAAAAGAAAAGAAAAGAACATTTTGGAAAGTAGGGTAAGAGATGGTGGCCGACCTTTGGCAGTGACTTCACCAGGGAACCCTCCCCTTAGCCTCCACCAAGGCCCACTACCCAGGTTCCTCTTCCATAGGCAGAGTACTCTTCACAGCTGCAGTTGTATTTTACTGGGGAGATCGTTTGATTGTTGTCTGTATCTCACACTCTCAAAGATCAAATATTATTTACTAAATAAATGAACATATTTGGACCCTGGGCACTGTGTGACCTTGATTTCTCTTTAACTGCTGCTCCCCCAGGGCACAGCTGGGGCCCCAATTAGTTACAAACCATCCATCCCCAATCTGCCAATACAATTCTGTTGTTCAGCTGTCAGCATGCCTTTGGCGTCCTCACTTTAATCTCCCAATTCAAATAAATCCAAAACTCTAGACTCTGACATCTGTGGCTGGGCTCCCTGTCTCTCCACAATTGGAATTTGGAAACTGAACTTTACTACTCGAGAGGGTAAAAAAAAAAAAAAAAAAAAAAAAGGGCAGAAGCACTTTCAAAAGGATGCCTGTGTGTCTAAAGTCCCAAGCATCACCAGCTCGAAGATGGATTATTTTGTCCTAAGAATTATTAAACTGCCATCTAGTATTCCCATCTATTGAAGAAGAAACGGAGGAGGGTGGGAGAAAGACTGATTCTAGAGCAGATTTCTGGATTTCTCCTGTTATGGGAATGGCAGATAGATTTTAGGAAGAATTATAACTTCTTTTCCTTTCAGGCCTGGCACATCAAGGGGCCCCATGCACATTGCCAGTGCAGCTTTTTCATATAACTTAAGAAACATCCACAAAGCTGTTTATGGGTCAGTCTTCCCCCTAGATTGTGAGCTATTCCTGGCTGAAGACCACATCTGGCTAATCATCCTTCATACCCAGGCCAAAGCCTGGCTTGCACTAAGAGCTCAGAAAGGTTGGTGGAAGGAATGTGGGAAGTGAGGGGAGGAGGTAAAGAGGAGTCATCTGAGGCCCTGCAGCAACTGTCAGTAAGCCTCCAGGACTCTACAGTTTATTAATTTCCTATCATGGGCCCATGAGGGGCCAAGTACTTGATATGCATTATCTCAATCCTCACAACAACCCAGAGAGGCAGGCATTATTATGATTACTCTTGTTTGAAAGATGAGGAAAAAAGCCAAGAAATTAAACATTTTGCCCAAGATCACTCCACTAGAAAGTACCAAAACCAGGATGTGAAGCCTCGGACAACCCCCACCCCTACCCCCCATGGATCCTTCAACCTAGACAAGCCAGAGAAGAGTCTGAAGATGGGCATCCTTGGTCCTTGAGCCCTTTAGAGCAACAAGCAGAATATCTTCAACTAATTATAATGCAAACAAAAATGTCAAGTTCTCTTAAAACATCTTCAAACTCTCAGGGTTGGCTCACTGCTTCAACTTTTAATTATAGAAATACGATAAAACAAAGGAGGGAAGGGAATAACCTCAACCAGAAGGTAGAACAACAGATTAGGCACAAGAAAAAGCCAGTTTTTGGTTCCTGTCATATCTTCCTGCTAAGGGGTTTTTAGCTTTAAGGCAGCAGTCATATATAGAGATAGTTTGTTTCCTTTAGGATCTGAGGGAAAAAGAATCATGTAAGCAAAACTAACCAAAAGCCCTATTTAATTTGCATTTATACATAGTACACGTTTATACCATTAATACAACAAATACCGAAAAAGAATTAATTTCTACTTTATGGTCTCTTTGGCCGTGGATCAATTTGGGGAGGGACCCCCAACAGACAAAAGACCAAAGCAGTAAAAGACGAGATAAACAGGAGGCAAATATAATGGATGACACATGCAGGAGCAATACCAACGATAAGAAAAGGAAGCGGCAAAAATACAGTGAGGGAAAGGAGGCCAAAGGTCAAAGATGCTTAGCAGCTGGTTTCTGCTAAGGAGATCAACTACCTCAGCAATTTCCAGACCTCAGACATGTACATTAGATAAACTTGGGAAAATTTTTTTTTGGCAGGGAGGGGGTATTATTTGCTTGCTTTTATTAGATTCCCTAGCTGAAAATTTTCATTTTGTAGGCCTTTGGTTGGACTAGAAATTCTTATGGCAGCCATAAGATTTGAGAATCTCTGGGGAATAGTCCCACCTTTTGAGAATGCCTATTATCGACGTCAACTAACCATCGTTCACAGACTTCTGTGAATGGAAGCAACAGTCCATTTCCATGGAGTTACTCTAAACTGTAGCAATAGTGGAGTGCCTGGCTGGCTCAGAAGAGCGTGGGACTCTTGATCTCGGGGTCCTGGGTTCGAGCCCCATGTTGGGTGTAGAGATTGCTAAAAATAAATAAATAAACAAACTTTGGGGGAAGAAAATAAGTAAACTGTAGCAACAGCAGCCCAAGCAAAATCCCAATGTTCTCTTTCCAACATCTCATGTGCCTACTGAACATTCCCCATACATTATCATACCTCTGTGCCTTTGCACAAACTGTTCCCCCTGGAGCCTTTCTGCACATTTAAGTCCTCATCATTCTTCACAGCTCCATCTCCAAAACGCCTACCCTTCTCCATAAGGACTTTAAACTCTTTGTACCTTGGGGCACCTGGGTGGCTCAGTCATTAAGCACCTGCCTTTGGCTCAAGTCATGATCCCAGGGTCCTGGGATTGAGTCCCTTGTCAGGCTCCCTGCTCGGTGGAAGCCTGCTTCTCCCTCTCCCACTCCGCCTGCTTGTGTTCCTGCTCTTGCTATCTGTCTCTGTCAAATAAAATCTTTAAAAACAATAACAACAACAACAACAACAAAAATCAACTCTTTGTACCTTACACTGTGGTTATTGACACATATGCCTTAACCACTCCTATTTGAGTACATGCTCTTAGGGGCAGGGGCCATATCTTAACCCATTTATCTCCCAAAGGTCTTATATTACCTGTTGAACTATTATTAGCCAGGAAAATAAAGCTAAACCAAGGTTCATTTTCAGGCCAGAAGTTCCTCTTCTGCAGCTCAATATTTTACTGACTCAGGCAGGATGTGCTCCAAGCTTATCCTCTCTTGCCCCAGGTACTCACAACCCAGAATAGCATGGGAAAACAAAACAAATCATTGGGAAGGTCAATTGATTAAATTTCTTATCAGATAATGCCACTTTTTTCAGTAGAAGCAAATTCAGCTCCCATTCATGACCAGAAGACCCCATTTGAGCCTAAGTGGCACCCATCTGCCATCTGGATATTGGGCCTTCCTTCCCTAATAAGAAATAGACAAGGGAACTCCAGACACTAGAGACTAAGCTCATTCTGAGCTGGCAATCTAGTTTCAGATCAAAACCACTAAATCTGGACATACCACATTCTCAAGACCACAGGGGAAGACTGTAGCTCAGGAAACAGGAGAGCACAGGGCTGCTGACCCAACCAGGAATGCGAGTGGTAGTGTTGTTACCTCACTGGCAGAATGTTCCTTTGCCTCGTCACAGAGAGGAGGTAGGCTTTGCCTAGGATCAAGACATTATGGGTTATATGGGGTTTTATTCAGGAGTTGACATTCTAGAATGTACAGGAGTAGAAAGAACCCTGGGTCTCTGTTTTGCCTTAATTAGCTCTGTCTTAAGCAAGTTCTTTTTGCCTACTCAGCCTCAATGTTTGTATCTCTAAAAAGTAAAATCTGAAATGATTTTAATACCCAAATCAGCATCTATCCAATTAAAAAGGAATTATAAATCATTAACCTGAAATTAGAGAAAATAGAAATTACAAGGAAAAAATTAGGATAAGGGGCCCTAAAGTTACTCAAGTCAGGCCACAGATTTGGCTCTTTGCTTCCTGGCACCCAAAGCAAAAAGTGAAACATGATCAGTTATACATTTCCAATTGTCCACAAAGAAATATCATGCCCGTTCCTCAGGAGAGGCAAAGCTTTTTCTGGCACTTGTCCCTGAAAGATATTTCTCCTATTAACTACTTACAGGGGATACTAAGTGAAATTGTAGCTTAAGGCTGCAGCAAACATCAACCCTTAATGAGAAATGTAGTAGCGTTATAAAGCTGTTTCGGACTGTGTCCCTCCGAGAAAGCAAAGGGCAGGACACCAAAGTTTATCTCAGTGAAAATAATTCTGGAGGGGCTGAGGTAATATGGCCCCAATATGCAGCTTTCAGTCAGCCCAGCTTAATCCAAGGATAAAACTAAGAATGGCCAGAGGAACAGGTGGACAACATGTCCTTCCAAAAACTTCCACAACTTCTTCCACATGGGTGTTGTGTTATCAAAAGTTGGGAGGCAATGTACGATTAGATGATTCCTAACTTCCACTCTAGTCCTGATAGATCTAAGTGACATGTTTGGTCTTCATTTACTGGTGCTAATTTAAGATCTGGTGGTTTTCTCCCTCTTACCGCACACTCCCAAATCAATGGGTTGGGAATTCCTGCCAAAGAGAGGAGGGAAATCTAACTATTAGTATGAGTGTTATTATGAGTGCCTGGTTTCCTATACAACCTCTCATTTTGTCTTCCCATCAATTCTGTGTGATAGTAACTATTATTAGTCCTATTTTACAACTAAAGAATAAAGATTTAGAGAATTTTAGCAAATTGCCCAAGGTCAGAGAGCTAATTATCCAGATCTTTCTGGTTCCAAAGCCCAGGTTCTTAGTCCTACTTATAGTGTCTCCTTGTATTAATGAAATGTGATTACTGGTAGAAATGACTTGTTTGTCAGAAGAACAGTGAAAACAAAATCAAGCTACTGGGGGAGGCAAGGTTGTTTATTAAGAACAAAATGGCAACGGAACTTTTAGAGACCTATCAAAAGGTATAAAAGGGTGAAAAATATTGTGAAAAGCGGAAATCCTGAAATAAATTCCAAGGGAACACTATCACACCCCAGGAAAAGGGAGAGAAAAATTCTTTTCCTCTTCTCTTGAAAATAAAAGTATTATTTTCTACTCTTAGAGACGCAAAACCTTGGCTCTCTTTAGTCATTCATTCATTCCACCAACGGGTAGATATTTATCCAGAGCTACTCACTCCAGGTACTGTCAGCCGGGAGCAAGACAGAAGCTCCAAAGCTTCCAATCTAGCCATCAAGTACAAAATCTATTTCCAGATGGTATTAAAGTGCCTTGAAGAAAAAAAAATAAAGTTAAGGGGATTAAGAGAAGCTGAGGGGCAGGGAAGGGAGGAGCTTCTAGATACCCGGTCTGAGAGGGGCTCACTGAGATGCAAGTGAGAGAGCCAATCATGTAAAAATTTGGAGAATGGCATTCTGGAAAGAGTAACTACCACTAGAAAGACCCAATGACAAAAACAAACCTTCAACGTTTCGGGAACCTGAGGAAAGCTGGCCCACTTGGGGCCGACTGAAGCAAAGTGGCCCAGGTAAGGACCTGTGGGGAGATGAGGGGAGAGAGACTCGGGGAAGGGGACAGGATGCCCATTGGATTATGTCTGAAGGGCAACAGGAAGCCACTGGAAAACTTTAAATAGGGAAATAGCATAATCCAATTTATTTTAAACCCTAGGGGGGCTATATTCCCAAATCTCAGGGAAATTCAGGTAGGTATGGTCCTTTAAGGATGCAAGTCTCATCTTTTGCTAAGGAAAAAAATCATTGAAAACTATCAACTCTAACAAAATACCTTTAGCCTGCAGGCCCTGGCTTTCCATAAATGGATGCTCAAGTTTAAAAAAAGAGGATTCCCTTTCCACAGCTTTAGACCCCCTTCCTGCTAAGGGAATTCAGTTGTCAAGAGCACCTAGTGGTTTGTCAATGGACCCTAGGGAAACGCTAAGATAATTTACAAAGGAAAACAGATCCTGATCCTCCATTAGAGTCCTACCTGGCCATCTCTTCCCTCTACTTTTCTATACTAGGATATCCTATCCTTTGCCATCCATTTGTTGCTTTCTTTTTATTACAGGCTCAAAACTAAACATCTTAAATATGAGTGGCTTGACCAAACTGAACATTATTCATTTCAACAATCCTACAGTTAGTATTCCCATATAAAGCATACCCTTGGCAGGAAGGACCATTGTTGAATTTGAATTTGGATAGAACTCTATTTGAAGCTAAAGGCAGCTTTGATTAACTCAAGGAAATTTCTTTTACCCATGTTTGGACTCAATAAGAGGGAAACATCTAACACGTGGATGCATCAGGTGTGTGTGTGCTTGAAGGTAGAGCTAGAGGTAACTAACAAGATTCACCTGCACATAGGAGCCAAGATGTCATCACAGGAGAAGAACCAGGGCTGAGGTAGGCAAGGAGGTCAGGGGAACTTGTGCCTTTTATTAACAACTGTTGACAGACAAACCCCTGACTGCCCCCATACTCCCAAACAAAATCACCAGCCTGCCTGCCCTTCCCCCAGGCCACATGGCCTGGAATACCCGGCTATTAAACAACATCAACATTTTCTGCTGGCCAATTGTTAATACCCCAGGCATAGTAACTATGTCACTGCCTCAAAACTATGTGAATTTTAATGATTTTTATAAGTTTTAATGATTTTAATAATCTATGAACAGTACAGCAGGCTCACCAGCACTACTCACAAACCCCAACCCCACGCACCTAGAAACATCCAGCCATACAGCACACCGAACAGCAGCCCTCAAATGGGCTGGGCAGGGTGGTGTGGGAGGGATGGGGGTCTTATGGCCAGGCTTCACAGCAGTTAAAAGCAAACAACACCATACCCTTGGATTTTTCAAAGCCTAGGCTAGTGTGACTAGCAGATGAGTGATCTTGGGTTTGCATAGAGTAGGTCACATACATGACTAAGGCTTCGCATGCCTCATATCCAGTTAATGCCTTTCATTGTTCATTACCCCCAATTCCCATTAGACCAGGGTTTCTTATTGACCACCTGCATCACAAGCTCATGGTCCACTTAATAAAAATGCACCCCACTGAGAATAAACATCTCCAGAGTGGACTGACAGACTGCATTTTTGAACACTATTCAGGTCATCTTTGTGCACATTCAAGTTTGAGAACCTCTGCCCTACAGCAATGTTTCTTAAACTGTGGGTCATCACCCAATCACCCATTTGCTCAAGAAATCAAATTAACAGCCCATGACCAGCAGTTGGGTTTTTTGTTTGTTTTAATTAAGAACAAAAAACTATGTAGAGAGCACACTGCAGGCAGCGACAGCAATTGTTTCCTGGAACTTATCACAGTTGTGGACCTCAGTGCACTGATGTAAAAGGTATTCCTTACTTTGGATCCCACTCAAAGTTTTGAAACCACTCTGCTAGAGGGAAGAAGGAAAACAGTACGCTTGTGCATGATGTTTTATTTTCCATTTTCCACCCCTAACTCCAAGCTTTTTTATTTTAGTTCAAGCACAAGATACCAAGACAGATCCCAGAAATTCTATTATCAAATCCTAAACCAATAAGGCAAATAAGTTAAGGAGAGGTATGAGCCCAAGGCCCCCACTCTTGCCTGAGACCCTTACGATGGAGCTGGGGATAAAGGATGGTGCCAAAGGGAAGTCTGCACAACTCTCCTCAGGCTGGATCTGTTTCTTGGTAAAGAGTTTATAGCCACTCTTATCACAGTTCAGAGGAATTAAAATGTTCCTCATCAGGGGCAAGACTCAGCCTTAGTGTAAGCGCTAAGAAAATGAGAGAAATAGAATTCAGATTCGGCCCACCTTCGCATCCTGTGGCAACGATGAAGTCAAAGGAAGGCTAGGGAGTGGTCATTCAAGCCCACTGATTACAAGGCCTGGAGTTCTCACAACCAGGAGAGTACTGAAGAGCATTAAGCATGTGACGTCAAGTCCCTCCCCAGAGCCAGCGACAGGAGTTACCTCCGGCAAGTCACTTAACTTCTAAACCCCCTAAGTTCCTTGCTCTGCCCGTGTTCTGTCACCAAAAGGGGTACAGGGAAGCAGACAACTTCCCTGCTTGCCCAACGCTGTAGGACAGGGAACCCCATCTTGCTGGACCAGAAGAGAACAAGAACAGAGGAAGAGCAAAGAAAAGATAAACTGCTAGATATCTTGTTAGCGTTTAGATTCACCAGAAGCAAGGACTCACTTAAAAGAGCCTCATGACTCCAAGACAGAAAATTGACAAGAAGACGGAAAAAGCAAAAACCCCAGCAAACCCAGAAGCAGTTTCGTGTGCCATTCATGGCAGTGGGACTGTGGGAGGGTCTGCAACTTGCGACAGAGACAAACGTAGGACACACTCACTTGGCTTTTTAAGTGCTTGTAAGCTGACAGTGAAGTCAGAGTGGCAGTCTCCTGGGTTTCGTCCAAAAGAACAGGTGGTTACCCCAACCCCCAACAGGAGAAAAGCCACCACTTGAGTCAAGACACCCAGAGGAGGTCAGCGGCCAAGGAGGGTGGACTTAAAGCAGTGAGAGGTCGGGGCTGCCCCTTAGCGCCAGTTTCTGGGAGGTACTAGCTGGAGAGGCCCCTACATTCCGTCGGGCAGGAGAGAACTCGGCGCCCACCCCCTTGGCAAGGACAGTGGGGAGGCTCCGGGAAGCGGCCAGGCAGGAACTCGGCTGCGGTTACCTCGGCCCAGGGCCTGCCAAGCGCTCCTGGGAGTTTCGAGGGCTGCCAGTCCCCCACAGGCAGGGGCTCCGAAGGCGGTGCCCCCGGACCCAGCGTCTCCAGCGGAGACCCAGCGTCACCCGGGACAGAAAGCGCCCGAAGCAACCCCCCCGACCCCAGGGAGCCCGAACCCGCAGAAACTATGCTGAGAAGCAGCAACGACCCGGTGTCCAAGTCCCATCCGCCAAACCATGCACCCTAGACTTGCCCGGCTCCTCGCACAACTCCCCGACCCCGATCCGGGCACCCGCGCCACCACAGGTCCCTCCGCAGGCAGCCGCCGGAGCCCGGCAGTGTTTGTAAACAAACCGGTCACGTGGCCCCGGCGGCCCGCTTCCCGCCCCCCTGCGCCCGCGGCCCCCACTGGGACCCCACGCCGGACCCCGCCTCGGCGGCGCGGCGCACAAGGCGCTGCGCGCTCCGCCGGAGCCGAAACGGAGGGGCTCCGGGACCGGTGCCCGGCGCCGGGTGCCAGGCGTCCGCGCTGACAGCGCGCCCCACGCCCACGCGCGCCCGGCCCGCGCCGCGCTCCAGGTTTGCTTACCCCGCAGCAGGCTGCCCCGTCCGGCCAGCGCTGGGCTCGGCTCCGCCGGGGTGCGCAGCAGCGAAGGACCGCCCGGCTGGCTCCCGGGCTCCGGGCGCGCTCTTAAAGCCACAGTCTCCGCGACTGCCGCCGCCGCCACTCCGCATCCCTCCCGGTCGGGGCCGGGGGCTGCCCTGTGACGGACGCGCACCCGCGCCTATCCCCTCGCCTCAGCACATAGCAACACGCCGCGGGTTGGCTCGGCACGGCCGCAGCCCATCCGCCCCAAGCCAATCAGCGAAGGACGGAACTCCGCCCCCCGCTTCCCCAACCTCCCACCCCCCACCCCTCTGCCCTGGCCGGGCTGGGGTGCGGGGAGTGCGCGAGTGCCGGGTCTGGCCCGCTACCGCTCAGCCGGCGGAGCTTGGCTAAGCAGGGCAACTGGCTGAAGGAATAGAGAGAAAGAGTGATGAGGTTGGTTCGCTTTCAGTGCCTGGGAGGAGACCGTTTATTTGCGTTTGGGGTTTGTCCCCAGGTCAAGGCTGGAATTCCTAGAACCAAGGGTTAGGAGTGGGGAGGCTGTATAGTACCTAGATTTGGAGGGCCAAAACAGTAACTCCCTCCTTACACCTTAGCCATTTGTAACTCAGAGCCTAAGTTACCTGAAGAGGGCCTCAGGACCCGGGCCAGCTGAATTTAATAAGATAATGCCAAACCAGCCCAGGCCCTACTCAGAAGCAAGGCATTTCTCCACTTCTCTCTGTTCTGCCAGTAATTTCAGCGAGTTAAAAGTAGGAAAGATGTGGTAGGGGAATTGGAAGGCGCCCAGCTTCCTACTGCTGCTGATTTTCCAAAGCTTTTGAAGGGAAATGCGGATGGTTAGCCTAGAAAAGTAAGACGGTCAGTGACCAGAGGGGAGGAGCCCACTTTCTGGATCACTGCTTTTCAAGGAAGAGAAGGTTAAAAAATAAGCCCAGGCAGGCAGGAAATTCAGGAAGGTACCAGGTGGGTGGAGTGGGGCAGTCTCCCTGCAGGAAGACAGGTCAGTTTGAGAAAGAATGCTGGCCGGGCTGAGGGGAAGAGAGCAGCCCAGCCTTTTCACTTCACCACTGAGGTTCTGCAGTTCCTCAGAGAGCAGTAGGAAACCCCATGTTTTTTATTGAGCAGCTCTCAGGATGTGAAATGCCCCTGGAGGTACAGCTGACTCCACCCCCTTTCCATATACTGGTTTGCACATAAACTGAGAATGTTACTGGGGTAGATCCCCAGGTGGCTCTAACTTCACCTGCAACTCTATCCAGCTGTCTTTAAAATATATCTGACTCAGATATACAGATGAATATACATTGCATTCATATTGCGTTCGGTTAATATACCTTGCACTGTTGGATATGAATACAGTCCTAATGTCAGTAAAATGTTTGTAGAAACAAAAATACCTCAAATTTTTTCATTAGATATTATCAGTCTCAAATTTGCTGTTTGGGTGTAAGCAGGAGCACCATGTCACTGTTAACTGTTCACTTTTGACAAACTTGGAAAGTCTAAAGCTGAAAAGAAAAAAAAAAGAGCTTTTCAGATGAGAATCATGAACAAGAAAGGTTTCACAACCCTTTATCTAAAATGTGATGGACTTTAGATTATCAAGAGGTTGATTTCTAGCCCTGATGTGCCTTCTGGGCAAATTTCTTCGTGTGTGTGTGTGTGTGTGTGTGTGTGTGTGTGTCTGTCTGTCTGTCTGTCTGTCTGTCTAGGCCTTCGTTTTCACAGTTGAAAACAAAGAAGATTGAGATAGCATGATCTCTAAAGTCCCTTCCCCTCCAAAATTGTAAGGAAGGCCAGGAAGTCAAACTTGTTACATTTCAGCAATATTCTCCTAGTGAATATTTGTGTTGCCAGATCAACACTCCCCAACAGTAGATGCTGCATTAGTCTAACACCCTCGGATACCCGGATGTTATGTAACAAGGTTGGTGGATACTGTTTTGTTTAAATAAAAGATAACAATGTTAGCTAAGGAGGACAAGCCTGGTGCAGTGGTTCAGAGGGAGATCTGAGGACCCCTGCAGGCCTGCGGTGTGTATGCAGGAGACAGGAGAGGCGAACAGGATGGTAAGACCAGGAGACAATAGAGCCAGCCAGCCAGCCAGCCAGCCAAGGACAACAAAAAAATATTTAATAAGCCTGATCATGCCTCCTCCTAGTCAAAAGGGCTAAGTATGGTGAGTTGCAAAGCATGAAGGCAGAAGTGGAACTTCTGTCTGAAAGCAAGCACCTCTAATTGCCCCTCAGTACATATATTCTCAGCGCCTATTATGTGCAGAACTTCCTACTTAACTTGGATGATAGTATTCTGAAGAATCTACCAAGAAGAGGAACTTCCTACTTAACTTGGATGATAGTATTCTGAAGATTCTACCAAGAAGAGAATCTGGGGCCAATGGAGAGAGTGTCAAAATAGACAGATATATATCCTGTAGGGCAAAAAAGGAGATGGAGAGAATGTAGGGAAAGACATAAATTTGCTCAAATGTAGCCAGAGAGTTATTTAAAACAAAACAAAACAAAAAACCCTTGGTAGTAAAGGTTTGAGAGGTTCCTGGCCTCACAGTTTATCAGCCTGGCTTTGTTTAGTGGCCCATTACATTTGTCTCCTCTGTGTGAGGCCAAAATCATTCATTCCCAAAGCCTTAATAGCCATTCTTTTCCAGGATCTTCTCTCCAATCCCATGTTCCACATCCACGTTGTAGCATTTGATATGTTTACATCTTCCTTTTCCTCACCCCCACACCAGTCCATCAGCAGGTCTTGTCAGCTCGACTTCAAAAATGTGTATTTGCTCTGAACATGTCTGTCTCTGCTGCTGTCACCTGGTTGGAGCCACCAACATCTCTTGCATAGAGTAAGCAATGACCTCCCAACTGATCTCTCTACTTCCAGTCCATTCTCTACACGACACGAAATGGTACTTTTTCAAAACAAACTTCTCATGATGACCCATAAGGCCCTACTAACCGGGTCTGCCAACCTCCCTGGTCTTCCCTATCGCTCCTTTGATCATGCTGCTCCAGTCAAGCTGGCTGCCTTTCTTTTCCTCAAATACACCAGGCCTAAGCCTGTTACAGTATTTTTATTTGCTCTCCCCTCCACCTGAAAAACTTTGCCCCAGAAGGCTGCCTCCTTGCCACTTGGTTCCCAGGTCAAAAGCCTTCTCCAGAGAGGGCCCCCTGACTACCCAATCTTCATGCCTCCCCCCCAGGGTACTCTCTATCACATCTTCTCCCACCTTATTTTCATCATAACACATATCACTCTCTGAAATTACCTTGTTCACCTATTTGTTTTCTGTTCCTGTCCCATCCAGCTCTAAAGTGTCAACTCCTTGAGAGCATTAGGGACCTTATCTATCTTGCTTCCTGTTGTTTTCCCCGTGCCAAGAAGAGTATATGACGTTCAACCAATATTTGTTTGTTCAATAAATAACTGAACAAATGAATGCATATGCCTACTGACTCACACCCTGGACCCCACAGTTTCCTTCATTTGGAATGTTATTCACTCCTTAACCCCCCACCTTCCCCCCTCTGCTGCTTCCTCTCATCATTCCATCTCAAAGCCTTTTGCTGAATGACTCAGGCCAAAAATCAGATCAAATGTCACTTTTTTTAAAATATTTTATTTATTCGTCAGAGAGCACGAGCAGGGAGAGGGGAGAAGCAGGTTCCACGTTGAGCCCCATGTGGGACTCGATCTCAGGACCCTGGGATCATGACCTGAGCTGAAGGCAGATGCTAAACCAACTGAGCCACCCAGGCGTCCCAGATTGAATGTCACTTCTTTGGAGGAGTTTCCCTTAACCTCCCTAGAAAAATTAATTTTTTTTCCTCAGTACCCTCATGGCACTTTCTTCCTAGCACTATTATATCACTCAACACTCTGCACTCCCTATTAGGAGTTAATCAGTTATCCATCCTTCTTGCAGTCCCTCCTGGGCTGGAACCTTATCAGATGTCTTCATGTTTTCAGCACCTGACACACGGTAGGCCTTCTGTCAAGGTTTATATCTGAATTTAATCCATTAGGGATCCAAGCAGGAATGGATAGGAGTAAACTGATCAACAGATAGCGGTCCTACTTTGTAGTGTGACAACATTAAACCTGAAACTTCAAGGATATTCTATAATAAAAGGGGCAATCTGCATTTTAAAATCACAGTACAATAGAAAGTTTTTGGAGGCTAAAGTCTACAGGCTCTCACACTACCATATCACCTGGGAAAACATTCCCCTCAGCCTGTGTGGGGAGGGGAAGATGCTCCTCCCAGGCTTCATTGTACCCCTTCCTCCCCCAACAAGTAAAATCCCATGACATTACATCACAGAGGAGGGCCTGGTGCCATCTTCCTGTGGACAGATCATGGTAACAGTGCTTTGTTTCTTTATGTACAATAAATGCTTTCTCTGATCCTTATCCAAGTCCCTCATTTTCAGTCATGAAAGTGGCTGATTAAACGCCGTTCAGACTATAAATGGGTAAGTGTTGAACCTAAGCCCTCCCGAATGTACTCCAACAAAACAGCCGCCATCATTTAGTGAGTACATATTGTGCACAGAGCAGTTTCTATTCTATCTAGTTAGATTTAATCCTCAAAACAACCTGGAAGATAGGTAATTTTCTCTCTCTCTCTCTCTTTTTTAAAGCTGATCTTAACGGAATTTGAACCCTGATCTATCTGGCTTCAAAGTCCATTCACTTTCTTCTACGCCACCAAATAATAAAAATGTTTCTCTCCTCTTCTCTTCAAATATCTCAGTCACCTTTACAAGGAAACTCATCTGAACTATCAAACTATTGCACAAAGCAAAACCCTACGCCAAGCTAAAGGGCCTAGAAACAAGAGTTGTAAGGGCTTAACACTTCCATCTTAAAAACAAGAGTAACAATAATATTTATCTTGTTCTTCCTATGTTCTAGGAGCTGGTATAGACCACTTTACATGCATTGTTTCATTTAATCTAATCTTCACAACAACCTTATGTACGAAGATACCATAGTTCTCTATACCTTAAGCACAGTTGAAAATCCAAAAAGCTCTGAAAATCAAAAGTGAGTTTGACAGAGCTCATATGGCACAATAACAGAGCAGTAGTATGCAATAAGTAAAATCTGTAGGGTAAAAAAACATTTGACAGGATACACGCAATTATATTTTTCTTCCTTTATTTTCACAAGCTACTAATAGCACTCTCATTAAGCTTCTTTTCACTCCCAGTCCTTACCATGTGGGCTAGTCTCAATATTTGTCTAATCAATAGGTTGTATCTCCCAATTGGTTACAATACCATTGAGGATGTCTTTCTTCTGCACAATTTTTAACTTTCAACAAACTAATATAATAAACCATGGAAGATTTTCAAGAAAAAAAAAATTGATGCAGCTCATTTGATGGCCAACTTCAAATGACATGAGGTCATCCGTAGGCTTTATTAATCCCATCTAGTATATTCATATGTTTCTTGTGGGAATATTAATGCTTGAAGAGTTCATGCTCCCTGGGGCTTTATGTGATATACACTATATGCACTGAAAGTCCCTAGAATTTAAAATATCTCTATCTTAGGGTTCCAGATATGGGATTGAGGACTATGTTATTATCCCTATTTAACAGATGAGTAAACTTAAGCTCAGAGATGTTAATTAATTTGCCCAAGGTCACACAGCTAGTAAAGAGCAGAGCTAGGATTAAAAATCTGTCTAAAACTGTAAAAACAAAATTTGGAACACATATGATGAATAAAGGCAAAGATATGAAGTGACAATTCAATTCATGGTAGAGGAAAAAGAAATAACTTGTAAAGATATGAAGAAAATATTCAGTCATAGTAATAACAAGAAAAAATTTTAATTGAAATTATAATGAGGTGCTATTTTTATCCTATCAGATTGGCAGGTAGTAAAATGTCCCATAACATTGTGTTGGAGAAGATATGAAGAAACAGCCATTCATATATTGTTCACAGTGAGGTAAATTGGTATGATTTCTATGAAGGGCAATTTGGTAACCTCTCTCAAAAGTCAAAATTAATGTACTTAGGAATTTCACTTTGAGGGACTTATCCTTAAGATACACTCACACATGTGCACAAAAATGAATATAAAAGGATATTGTAGCATGGTTGGTATTAGCAAAAACTCTTTCTGGGGAATATGACTTTGCGGTTGATGAAAGCCCAGACATTTTACAACTCTGTAAAACTGATAATGGGGGATGATTATTTCTTCTATCCTGTAGAAGAAAACCTCAAAAATTATTTTTACCCTGTGGGCCATTAGCCAGTTTTGTACCAAGATTAACAATTTTAGGGGCACCTGAGAGGCTTGGTCAGTTAAGCATCTGACTCTTGATTTGAGCTCAGGTCATGGGTCCTGGGATCAGGCGCCACTTTGGCCTCTCTGCTCAGCAGGGAGTCTGTTTGAGAATTCTTTCCTCTGGCTCTTCCCCTGCTTGCACTCTCTCTCTCTCTCTCAAATAAAATAAATCTTTTTTAAAATTAACAATTTTATTTCAGAATTTCTTTTTTTTTAAGATTTTATTTATTTATTTGACAGAGAGAGAGACAGCGAGAGAGAGAACACAAGCAGGGGGAGTGGGAGAAGGAGAAGCAGGCTTCCTGCCAAGCAGGGAGCCTGATGCGGAGGTCGATCCCAGGACCCTGGGATCATGACCTGAGCCGAAGGCTTATAACGACTGAGCCACCCAGGCACCCCTCAGAATTTCTTTTTATACACTGACTACAGTTTCCAACTTTCAGATTGTTTTTCTTTTCCTTCTTTTTTTCTTTTTTCTTTTTTCTTTCCTTTTCTTTTCTTTTCTTTTCTTTTTTTTTTTTTGAGAGAGAGAGTGTATGAGGGCAGGGCGGGGGGAAGCGGCAGTGAGAAAGAATCTTAAGCAGGCTCCATGCCCGGCATGGAGCCCAACTCAGGGCTCAACCTGGAGACCCTGAGATCATGACCTGAGCTGAAATCTAGAGTCAGACGCTCAACCGAGTGAGCCACCCAGGCACCCCTAATATTCTCCTTAAACGAACTTTGTCATCCTGGTATGTTCTTCATTATAAGTTAAATAAAACTTGAATGTATGCTTTCTGTGCATTTATATTAGAAATATGTTTTCATCTTTTGAGATAACCTAAATCCATCAATAAAGGACTGGTTAAATAAATCACAATGCCTCTGTACAAAAGAATACTATGCAGCCATTAAAAAGAGGCGGGTCTATATGTAGATCCTCCATGAGGATGAGGATCTTTGTTTGGCTCCCTAATTAACTTAAAAACCTAGAAAAGTGGGGCGCCTGGGTGGCTCAGTCGTTAAGCATCTGCCTTCGGCTCAGGTCATGATCCCAGGGTCCCTGCCCAGCGGGAAGCCTGCTTCTCCCTCTCCCACTCCCCCTGCTTGTGCTCTCTCTCTCTCGCTGTGTCTCTCTGTCAAATAAATAAATAAAATCTTTAAAAAAAAACCTAGAAAAATGTCTGAATACATAGTAGCATTAATTTGCTTCTGACTGTGGTAACAAATGACCCCCAAACATTTCTTTTTCCCTCATTGATATGTACAGCACTACTCTAGGCTGAGGGTCACATATTAGATTTAGACTGGCTTCTAGTATCTTCTCATTAGGGACCCCTGCTGTACAAGAAGTACATGAAAACATATGATGCCCCTTAAAGCCTCTACTTTGAATGACACACTGTCACTCCTACCCACAATCCATTGGCCAAAGAAAATATGGCCAAATCCAAAGTCAAGAGAGAAGTATATTATACCTTCCTTAACTAAAAGAGTCTCCAAAGTCAAAGAAAGTAGGATGTATAACCCTATCGTGAGGAGTAGAGAACAATATTGCAACCTATCACAATACTCAATAAATATATAGTGAATAAAGAGTGAACAAATTCCAAGAATTAAGTTAAAAAAAAAAAAAAGCATGGTGCGGAACAGTTGTACGAAGAATGCCACTATTTGTTTTAAAATATATATTTACATGTAATATATATACAAGTATGTCTTGATATGCCTTTACTACCTCTAGGAAAATGCACAAGAAGTTTGTAACTGTGGTTACTGCTGGGGAGAACTAGGGGAGGCGAGCTTAGGAATGAGAGGGAGTCTTACCATTTATAATCATGTGTATTCATTTATAATCATGTGTAAGACAAGGGTCTTACCATTTATAATCATGTGTACCTATTAAAAACTAAAATTAAATTCTCTGTGGAGGAAATAAAAAGAACACCCCAATGCTGTCTGAATATAGAGTCCAAACTCTAAAACTCTATGCTATAATATCTTTAGGATAAAACATGAATCAGAATTTTGTTGTTGTTCTTAATTCATTGCCAACAAACTGTCCATGGGATCTCCTTTGTCTCTAGTTCCTGCAGGCTTACTTATAACACAGCACTAATTATAGCAAAATTCCATCTCAAACGATTTTTTAATGTTCTAGAGCTGTAGTTTTCAAACTCTATGGAAGACTTCCCATTCCTGGGAAGCCTTGTAGGTGAAGTCTCTGAAGACAGAGGTATGAACCTAGTCCCTCCTGATCCTTCCAACCAAATTAACTCTCTGTTCAGCTGTTTTGCTTCTGAGTTTATTTATTTATTTATTTAAAAGATTTTATTTATTTATTCATGAGAGACAGAGAGAGAGAGAGAGAGAGAGAGAGGCAGAGGGAGAAGCAGGCTCCCAAGGAGCAGGGAGCCCGATGTGGGACTCGATCCCAGGACCCTGGGACCATGACCTGAGCTGAAGGCAGATGCTTAACCATCTGAGCCACCCAGGCACCCTGTTTTGCTTCTGAGTTTAAATAAAACCATTCTCCTAATAGTAAAATGTGATAACTATGGATCCCTTGTACTCATTTTATTGTTCTTATAGAGCAATAGAGTCCTTAGGCACCCCCAAAACTTCAGATAAAGTTTCCCTCAGGACATAACAATAAGCAGAATCAAAATATGATGAAAGATACCGAACAGCTACACAAAAGACTCACCTGATCAGCAAATGGGGAGATAGAGATTTAAGAGTGTCCCTATCCAATTAAGGATTAGGGCATAATTTCTAGAATTATTGTTCTAGAACTTAAAACTATTGTTCTAAGGATTGCTGTATATTGCTATTGCTGTTGTATCTAGAGCTCTAAAGTATTCTAGGCTCTGAGTGAATGCATTGTTTTATACATTGTCTGAAGAACAGCCTCATTCATTGCTGAGGTATACAGAATGGGAATTCCGCAATGGGAGGGTTGTCAGTGGCACCTCACTCACCGCTTGCCTCTCAGCGTAGCATTTGGCACCTTGCAGTTTACTAAGCCCTGTTCAATGGATTTACAGATTATATTCTGTTAATAGTACTCAGTTTTCACTTAGTTGACTCTCACGAAATGGACAAGGGCTTAACAAAATTCCTGCAAAGAAACCACAAATTAAAGTTAATACTAATAATTAAAGCACAAACAATAAAATGGTAGCGTTGGCATTTCTCTTACTTTTAATATAAGCTGTCAGCTACATTAGTCAATAAAAGCAATAACCTTCTTGTCAGGTCTGACAAGAAGATGATACAAAAAAAATCAAAATTATCTGCAGATCATATGAAAAATGGACCATAATTTTTTTTTTTTTTTTCTGTTAGGAACACATAACCAGAAAAGAAGTTTGGAGATCTGGGTTTGAAAAACTGACTCTTGAAGAGCAAGAATTTGTCAATTATTCTCCAGCTTGATCCATACAGAAGGTGCCCAGCCAGAGTCTGGGGTATTTCATTCTACTTAACTGGTCACCCTTACAGAGAGATGGAATGAATCCAGTTACTATAGCTTGATGGTACCATCTTTTATGATCACTCAACTAATTTCTTAATTATCCTTGACTTTCAAGTATAATTTATGGTTCAAATGTGTCTCCCAATATTGTCTTTCTTACAAGTAGAGAATGTACCATCTGGTGTTAATGTCTGGTCATTGTGTAATTCAGTATTGGACTTCTTGTGAACTTGGTTAATGTGGGTTTATCCCCAAGAGACTGTTCATCTCTTAGTGTTATGACATAATAAGTTCCTGGATTTGTTAACGTGATGCCCAGACTCTAGACGACAGGAACCCTCAGTTCCCCCAAATGACTTCTCCTTCTCAGTACTCTCTCTTGGCCGTGGTTGGCAGTAACCTAAATTCTTCCACAGATGACCCTAAAGAGCAATACATTTAGGAAACTGGGCCTATTTCTAAAAGAAGGGGTTTTCTAGCTCTGAATTACATTAATTCTGTAACACACCTAATGTTATTCTTGCTGAACAGCTTTTTCTTCTATGGCCTCAGGTTTTGAACACTGTTAATTCGCTAATTTGTAAGCTTTGTTCTGCCAGGCACCAAGGCCCAGGATCCCACCAATGGCTCTCAGACAGCATAATAGCCAAGATAAACTAACCTGCAGAGCCAAGTTTGCAAAGACTTCGGAGCAGCCTCTCTGCTAGCCTGGCTGGTGATCGTGGCAGTGTGCTAAATAATTGCATAGCCAGCCTGTGTAGCATTCTCCCTCCCATTACTGGACTCTTCCTTCTTTGAATAAAACTGAAATAGATCCGTTTCCTTTAGTCAAATGACAATTTCATCAGCTGTCCTAGCAGCTTGGCTGACCAGACTTTTATTTTAGCCTCACTGCCTGATGGTAATATTACAACTCCAGCAATTTCCAGGAGTAAGAGCAGCCCAAGCAGGAAGGGTATGGTGGGCCCTGTGGAACTGGGCTGACTTTAGATCAATTAGGATGGCGGTTCTCAGCCTCTGTTGCATATTAGAATCACCGGGAGAGCCTTTTAAACACAGCACTGACCGAGCCCTACTCCTAGCAATTGTTATTTAATTGGTCTGGGGTCAAACAACCCAGGCATGGATGCCTTGGAAAGCTCCCCAGGTGATAAGTGCAGTCAGTGATGAAGACCATAGACTTGAGATCTAACATTCAAAGAGAGGATTTGAAGCTGACACAATTCTCTTATGAGCCTTCTGCTCTGAAGCTCCCTTCAATCATCTGCTCACATTCCATTTTGCAATTAACTCACAGACATGTTTGCAAAAAGCTGCAAAAGTAAAAACGTGTTAATGATTCAATGCCACACTTCACAGGTTGCAAGACATTTTCTCATATATTCTTTCATTTGACTCTTAAAATAACCCAGTGAGGTAGGAAGGACAGGTATTATTATCCACAATTTTCTGGTAAGGAAATTGATATCCTGAGCTGACTGAGGCCCCAGAGTTCTGTTTTTTCCTCAGCACTCTTTTAATTATGTAATACCTACTCTACGGTGAAGGTTAATAACCTCGGTTGCCAAATATAGGCAGAAAATAATGCACAGGAGTCAAAAGCAAAGACTTTAAAGTCAGATATAAAAATTTGAATTTTAGTTTTGCTACTTACTAGCTCCATGACCTTGAGCAAATATATAATCTCTTTAAGATTCAATCTTCCTCACCTTAATATAGTACCGGAATACAGTACCAACTTCAAAGGGTTATCAATGAGATATAATAGTTGATATTCTCATTATATGATTGTGCCACATTTACCTACTTGTTAGTATAGAAATAATCTCCAAGAATTTTTTTAAGTATTTGGGCTCCTCTATTCTATTAAGTCGTCTTCAGTATCAATCTTTGCTTTTCTTACCTGATACTGCTGCATAAAATGAGGGGCTTGATTGGTTCATGATGGTGGCATTTCCAATTATAGTCATCAAATGATTCCTTTTAGATAAAAAATCAGAATCCTAGCAAATCCACCATTTTCAAAACTTTTTCATTTATTTTACCAAGACGGTGCTTGATCAGATGATTTTCAAAAAATTAGAAGACTTAATTTTGAGTTTTAGATTTACAAAAAAATTAAGCTGAGTACCATGTTCCCATATAACCCTGCCACTGCACAGTTTCCCTTTATTAACATGTCATACTAGTGTGGTACATCATTACAACCTCATGAGTCAATATTGATACTTTTTATTAACTTAAATTCACAGTTATTCAGATTTCCTTAATTTCTACCTTCTGTCCCAGAATCACATCCAGGACACCACCTTAAGTTTAGTTGTGATGTCTCCAAGCTCCTCTTGGCTGTAACAGTTTCTCAGGCTTTCCTTGCTTTTATTTTTTATTTTTTTAAAAGATATTATTTATTTATTTGAGAGAGAGAGAGAGTACAAGTGGCAGGGGGCGGGGGGGGTAGTGGTAGAGGGAGAGAGAGAAGCAGACTACCGCCGAGCAGGGAGCCCCACTCCAGACAGACTTTCCTTGTTTTTAATGACCTTGACGGCTTTGAGGAGTTATGGTCAGGTATTTGTAGGATGCCCCTCAATTGGAATTTGTCTGATATTTTTCTCATAATCAGACTGAGATTAGAGGGTTTGGGGAGGAGGATCATGGAGGTAAAGTGCCATTTTTATTGCATCATTTCAAGGGCACATACTATCAATATGATTGATCAGTGTTGATGTTGACCTCCAATGACCTGGCTGAGGTCCTCTTTGTCAGCTTTCTCCACTATTGTTACTCCCCATTCCTCTTTCAACACTGTATTCTTTGCCAGGAAGTCACTGCATACAGCACACTTTTGGGATTTATACTCCTGTCCTTTAGGATGGAATGTCTATGTGATTTATTTGGAATTTTTCTGCACGGGAGATTGATCTAATGCTTCTGTTTGTAAACCTTTTGCTGTCACCACCCACCCAGTCTTGACAATTAACCTATTTGGTAGTGGCCAAAGCCTCATAGTTTCCAGATTAGAACCATAATGAGGTCTAGGGAGACCTCTTGTGGTTAAATGAGGGCATAACTGGCCAACTACAGGTTCACCTTTGGCCAATGTTTCTCAACCAGGATTTTGCCCCCCAGCACTTGAGAGCATTTGGCAGTATCTGGAGATGTCTTTAGCTGTCACACTTTTAGGAGGAGATGCTACTGACATCTAGTATAGAGGCCAAGAATGCTGAAGTTGAGAAGCCTTGTGGTCAATGGCAGTGTACAGGTATATAAAGCTACAACTATGCTCAAAGGAATAGTTAAAATGGGTTGGGAGGAGACCCTGTTTTGTGAAAAAAGAGGACAAATTCTTCAATAAAATGTGCAGCTCAACACTGTCACAGGACAGAAGAAATGGTCAAGTGATTTCTGGGAATGTGCAGTTTCTATTTGGGTCAACCTTGTTCATATGAATATGCGTGGCAAGAGCTCATGCTGTGGAGCGAACAAAAGAAGCAAATGACAAATGGAAAGCTGTTCTGAGCAGAAGAGGTGCAGGTAGAGAAAGAAACTGGACTGAGGCCAGTATTTTGAGAAGGTGATTATGTGATAAAACTCTTCATTTCAGATAATTTTTTCAAAAACTAAATTTTGGGTGCCACAGTCAGTTAAGTGTCCAACTCTTGGTTTTGGCTCAGGTCTTGATCTCAGGATTGTGTCAGTGTGGAGTCGGCTAAAGTTTCTCTCTCCCTCAGCCCTTCCCTCCACCCACACATGCATGCTCTTTCTCTCTCTCTCAAATAAACAAATAAATAATGAACTAAATTTTAAGGGAAAAAATTGCACCCAGTCTATTACAACCACAATCTAAAACTACTTTAAATTGCACTCCTATACATATATATTTTTATGTTTGTGCAATGAATATAACCTATTGTATTCATTTTTTTACTGAATATTGTATCCAAAATATTTTTTCATATCCTTAGAGTGTCATTATCTTTTCTAAAGTCTATCATAATCCGTTATGAAGGTAAACAATACTATGGCCATTCTTCTATTGTTAGACAATTATATTGTTTCAAATTGTTCTCTTTTCTAACATTGCGATACAGTGTTTTTCTTTAAAGTATTTCTTAAGGGTACCTTTCTAGGAGTACAATTTTAGGGTCAAAAATGTAAACAGTAGGGGCTCCTGGGTGGCTCAGTCTTTAAGCGTCTGCCTTCAGCTCGGGTCATGATCCCAGGGTCCTGGGATAGAGCCCTGCATCGGGCTCCCTGCTAGATGGGAAGCCTGCTTCTCCTTCTCCCACTCCCCCTGCTTGTGTTCCCTCTCTCGCTGTCTCTCTCTGTCAAATAAATAAAATCTTTAAAAAAAATGTAAACACTATATGGCAACATAGAATGGATAAGAACATAGAATTTGGAATTAGGCAACCTGGATCCCAAACTCAGTTCTGTCCATTACCACCTATGTGACTTGAATGATTTGCTTAAGCTCCCTGATCCTCTGGGGATTGTGGTAATGATTAAACGAAATTGTGTATGCCAAGTACATCGTATAGATCATGGCAAATAGACAAATTATTGTTGCTATTCTCTTTCTTTTTTTTTTTTTTGTTTTCCTTAGGGCTCTTGGTACTTACTGTCATGTTTCTAAAAGACTGTACCAGTTTCCAATGCCACAGGCAATGCCAAATGGGACCATTAAAAAAAAAGTGACCATTTTTACTACAACCCCAGTCAGTCATTTTAAGGTTAGCTTAATTATTAGGAATTATTGGGGGGAGGGGCAGAGAGAGCGACTCCCCGCTGCGCATGGCGTGATCACGACCTGAGCTGCAATCAAGAGTTAGATGCTTAACCTGAGCCACCCAGGTGCCCCAGGAATAAGTTTTTATTAGGATATGTTGCTTTCATGGGTAAATTATCTTCCTAAAAATGCAAATCTGTAGGTAAAGAATGTTTTGACATCACTTTAACCGGGAAAAAGTGTGTATGGGGGAGAGAGAGAGAGAGAAAGGCCTTGGATTTCATCACTCCTCAGAGAAGTTGCAGTGAAGTGAAGGAATGTACCTTATATTTGTGGCAATTATGCAGAGCCTTTAGCCGCATGATGTTGGCTTTGGCTTAGGCCTTGCTTCCCTGCTAGTGCCCACAGCCCTTGCAGCTATGGCACCCCATCCCCTCTCCTGTAAATGTCTCCATTTGGCCCTTCTTGTCTCTCCTGTAGGCCTGTGAGGCTTCACTCATTGCTGGGCATTTGTGTAATCCCTAAATATAACTGAGCATTTCAACTAAGAACGTATATCTTCTGGTTCTCATTAGAGTCTTCTAAGTGCTTTGTCTTAGGCTGTGTAGGCTATAATATAAAGAAAATAAAATATAAGAGTCAAATTGATAGCCTCTACCTTTGATTTTGCATTAAGAAACAAAGGCTTGGGCCTGAAAGTCTTTGCCACCTTCTCTGCTAGTAGTCTGTATTTCCAGGGTAAAACAAGTCCCAGCTGTGTGGAGAAATGAATAGTATAAATTGGATACATGTAATAATGAAATAGTATGAATTAGACACATATAATTTTTTGTCTTTGTATCTTTATCCTCAAGACCATCAAATTTATATATACTATCTTCTTTCTGACATTTCTAACATCTAACTTATAACTTTGTTATAATAACATCTAATATATAACTTTGTTATAACTGTAGAAAATTATAGAAAAAAAAATCTAACCACTATTAGCCCTTTAAAGTATTTACCACAAGGGCACGTGGGTGGCTTAGTCAGTTAAGCATCTGCCTTCGGCTCAGGTCATGATCCTGGGGTCCTGGGATTGAGCCCCACATTGGGCTCTTTGCTTAGCGGGGAGCCTGCAGCTCCCCCTGCTTGTGCTCACTTTCTCTCTCTGGCAAATAAATAAAATCTTAAATAAATAAAAGAGTATTTGCCACCAGTTTTTTCTATAAATATGTAATGATTTATGAATTTTAAAATGAAATTTGAATCATATGGAATATACAGTGTTATTTCCTGCCTTTTCTCCCTATTATATTATGAAACATTTACCTAGATTTGCAAAAATATGATTTTTATTGGCACCTGATAAATATATTTCATTTATGATTCCACTATTGTTTATACATTCTGGTGACTTCTAAATTTTCATAATTATAAATAATTCAAGGAGAGGTGGGGGGATGGGGTAACTGGGTGATGGGCATTAAGGAGGGCAGGTGATATAATGAGTGCTGTGTGTTATATGCACCTGATGAATCACTGAACTCTACCTCTGAAACTGATACACTATTTGTTAATTAACTGAATTTAAATAAAATTAAATAATTCAACAACTATCCTTGAACATATATTCTTATTCATATTAATTATTCCCCAAGAATAGTGTATTACTTTCCTAGGACTGCCATAACAAACTACCACAAAGTGGGTTGCTTAAAATGTAAGAAATGTACTGTCTCACGGTGTAGAGACAAGGAGTTCAAAATCAAGGTGTTAGCAGGGCCCCGATCCCTCTGAAAACTGTAGGGGAAAATTCTTCCTTGCCTTTTTTATTTTATCTTGTGTTGTTTGCTGGCAATCCTTGGCATTCCTTGGCTTATACGGTAGTACAAGCCCCCTCATCCATGGTTTCACTTTCTGTGGTTTCAGTTACCCACCGACAACCGCCTTCGGGAAGCAGAGCATCCTCCTAACGGATCCTGGGAAGGTCCCTAGCAGCCTATAGCACTACGTCATATGCCTGCGTCATTCCCCTCACTTCGTCTCGCTCACGTCAGCGTGGTAGCATCTCACATCACCACAAGAAGAAGGGTGAGTCCAATACAGCGTTTCGAGAGCGAGACCACATTCACGTAACTTTTATTACAGTACATTGTTATAATTGTTCTATATGATTATTAGTCTTTGTTGCTAATCTCCTACTGTGCCTAATTTATAAATTAAACTTTACTATAGGTATGTATTATAGAGGAAAAACAGTTTTTATGGGGTTCAGTGCTATCCGTGGTTTCAGGTATGCAGAGGGATTGCTCAGGCACGCACGTGCGCTCTCTCTCTCTCTGTCAAATAAATAAATAAATCTTTTAAAAAAATTCTTTAGGGGCGCCTGGGTGGCTCAGTCGTTAAGCGTCTGCCTTCAGCTCAGGTCATGATCCCAGGGTCCTGGGATCGAGCCCCGCATCGGGCTCCCTGCTCGGCGGAAAGCCTGCTTCCCCCTCTCCCACTCCCCCTGCTTGTGTTCCCTCTCTCGCTGTGTTTCTCTCTGTCAAATACATAAATAAAATTTAAAAAAAATAAAATAAATTC
The DNA here is from genome assembly GCF_037043125.1 of Eumetopias jubatus. Taxonomy (NCBI): domain Eukaryota; kingdom Metazoa; phylum Chordata; class Mammalia; order Carnivora; family Otariidae; genus Eumetopias; species Eumetopias jubatus. The sequence goes on along the minus strand of NW_028274816.1, from coordinate 115,800,486 downwards.
TTTAAAAAAATAATAAAGCTACTAATACCTACCTATCTCCCTGTTGCAGGGACTAAGTGAGAAAAACCTATTAAATGCTAAGCATGTAATAAGTACTCTATAAATGTTATTTCCAAACATGCCAGGTCCTACCTTTATGATTAAGCTTATAGTTGAAAAGTTGGCATTTTTACTTATCACTGTTTTCATGCTCCTGTACTTCTCAAAATCCTCTACCCATTTCATTTGTCATGTCTACACTCTTGCACTTCTACCCTGAGACAAATATCTTTTTGTTATATGTTCCTTATCCTCTCCCTGCATTTTAGTTTCAAATCAATTCTAGATCTGGAGGGATCACCTCCACATTTCTTAAGATTTGCGTTGCTAATTCTTCCTACCTGATTCCAGGGTCAAAAATCTTGACTATGGGCGCCTGGGTGGCTCAGATAGTTAAGCGTCTGCCTTCGGCTCAGGTCATGATCCCGGGGTCCTGGGATCGAGTCCCGCATCGGGCTCCCTGCTCCTTGGGAGCCTGCTTCTCCCTCTGCTTCTCTCTCTCTGTCTCTCATGAATAAATAAATTAAAAAAATCTTAAAAAAAAAAATCTTGAGTATAGCACAGGCGATTTTGCTTAGGGAGACAATGGCTTATTTATTTTCCTTTTCTGGCTTCTGAGAAAATAATACTGAACAACTCAACAATCTTGGGAGAGTGAGAAGAATGAACCGATATCCCCCACTCTTCTGCCTTCTTAGCTTTGGGCCCAGAAGTCAACCAACGAACATCTTTGTCAATAAAACCTGCAACTCAACCCAAAGATTGTCATCATTGTTCCCAATCCCATTTCACAATCTGCAAGCAGTTTGTAAATTAGTCATAGTGCTGATTATAGGGAAAGAGGAGTATCTCATGTTCCAGACAAAAATTGATTTGTAAGTACATCCGGAGCTGAAGCTACAATATAGCAATTCATTTATTTAACAAATCTTTATTGAGATCTTCTATGTGCCAAGCATTGTTCTAAGCTCTAAGATACAGCAGTAAATGAAACCCAGTCCCCCCCTCTCATGGAGCTTACATCCTGGTAGGAGAGAGGGATAATAAATAAGCTAATACATTAATTATATAAAATGTGTCAGCTGGTGATATGTGCTATGGATAAAAATAGAATAAGAGGGAGAAGTGATGAGAAGGTAGAAAAGGCTGCTTTAGGGGCGCCTGGGTGGCTCAGTCATTAAGCGTCTGTCTTGGTCTCAGGTCATGATCCCAGGGTCCTGGGATGGAGCCCCACATCGGGCTCTCTGCTCCGCAGGAAGCCTGCTTCTCCCTCTCCCACTCTCCCTGCTTGTGTTCCCTCTCCCGCTGTGTCTCTCTCTGTCAAATAAATAAGTAAAATCTTTAAAAAAAAAAAAAAAAAGGCTGCTTTAGATAAGTGAATTTGCTTTATTTTTTTTAATTATCAAGGTAAACAGACGCATTCTAAAGTATGTAAACCGTACCGCTGTGCACAACTTGATGAATTTTTACACACACTCATATAACCACTGCCCAGGGCAAGAAACAGAACATTTACAGCATCCCAGAAGGTTCCCTTGTGACCCTTCCCAGTCAGTGTCCACAAAGAGCAAACTACTATTCTGACTTCTATCACCGTTGAGTTTTACCTGTTCTTGAACTTCAAAAAAAAAATGGAATCCTAAGTATGTATGCATTTGTGTCTGGCTTCTTCCACTCAATATAATGTCTGTAAGATGGATCCATACTGTTGCATATAAAGGCAGCTGTCCCCTTTATTGCTATATAGTATTCCATTTCATGATTTTAGTCACAATTTATCCATTCTCCTCTCTTTTTTAAGATTATTTATTTTAGAGGGCACCTGGGTGGCTCAGTTGGTTAACCGACTGCCTTGGGCTCAGGTCATGATCCTGGAGTCCCGGGATCAAGTCCCACATGGGGCTCCCTGCTCAGCGGGGAGTCTGCTTCTCCCTCTGACCATCTTCCCTCTCATGCTCTCTCTCATTCTCTCTCTCTCAAATAAATAAAATCTTTAAAAAAAATAAAAAATAAAAATAAATAAAAATAAAATCTTTTTTAAAAAAAGATTATTTATTTTAGAGAGAGAAAGCACATGAGCAGGGGGAGGGGCAGAGGGAGAGGAAGAGAGGCAGATTCCCCACTGGGTGGAAAGCCCAATACAGGGCTCGATCCCAGTACGCCAAGATCATGACCTGAGCCAAAATCAAGAGTCAGCTGCTTATATGACTGAGCCACCCAGGCGAATCCTATCCCTTCTTCCCTTGATGAGAGTTGGATTATTTCCAATTTGGGGCTACTATGAATAAGTTGCTGTGAATGTTCTTTATATGTTTTCTCGTAGGTGTATGCACTCATTTATCTTGAGTATCTGCCCGGGAGTGGAATTGCTAGGTCACGGAGTAGGCAAGTGTTTAGCTTTAGTAATTAATGATGAACAGTGATTGAACCAATTTACACTCCTGTCAGCAAGTATAGGAGTTCAAGCACCTCCTCATCTCTGCTGACACTTAATTGTGTCAGTCTTTTTCATCTTAGCCATTCTGTGTGTTTGTTAAGTGATTCTTAGCACAGACCTGAAGAAGTATGTGCTGTGTGGAATACCTTGTCTCTGGAAGAGCAGTACAAAGGTTTCAAGGCGGAAATGTGTTGTAAGGGAAGCAAAGGGGTCAGTGTGGCTGGTAGTAAGTAAGCAATGGAGAGAGTAATAGGAGATGCGGTAAGAGACATGGGGGCTGGGGAGGATAAAGTAAGCCATTTTAAGGCCTTTGGCTTTGTGCTGAGATAGAGAAGAAATCATTGGAGGGTTTTAAAAAGAGGACAGATGTGATCTAACTTGAGTTTTTAACTGGACCACTGTGGCTGCTTTGTTAAGAGTAGATGGGGAGAAGCAGGGAGAGCTTTTGCAGTAATCCAGGAGATAGATGGTTTGGGCTTGGGTCAGAGTTGTGGCATTGTATGAAAAAATAAGAAGGGATCCAATTCTGGATACATTTTGAATGTAGACATGACAGCATTCTTGGATAGGATTGGGATACAAGAAGAATAATATCAAGCATGATTCCAGGTTTTCAGACTTGAGCAGGATGGGTCGTTTGCACAAACTTTTTGGTATAATTGATCACACAGAGAATCCAGCAGGGGTCACTCCTTCAAACCTCAATGTAATAACATCAAGCTTAAGAAAAAGCCCGTGTGACAGAGCTTTGCTGGAATAGCCTTGAACCGACTTACATTGTAATCAAGAAAGCATTCCTACTGGAAGAATTTAAGCCAATTTACAATTATAACTGACAAAGTTTGGCTTTGTTTACAAATCTCCTCCCATGGCTCTATATCCTTTACAAATGCCCCATGGCCAGGTGCTTCACCTCAAAAACAAAGCCATTTCAAAAGCTGAGAATTAAGAGATGTGAAAGAGGCAAGGGAATCTAAGTCAAAAAAACTTATGGCTTCTCGTAAGAGAAAAGCACAAAGCTATCTGAAATGCTTAGTTAGGGTAAACAGAGCTCAAAGTCTTACAAAAGTGCTTAGAAATGACCTAAACAGGAAGCAAAAATACTCTTATTTCCCAGTCCAAGAGCAAACCTAAGGGAATGGCTTAGGGAATTCCTACGGGAATTGCTTCATTCACAGAATGAAATGATCCTGGTCAATAAAAATTCAAGATTATTATTAAATATGTTCAACACAGCTGTTTCACTTTCTCAGAGAACTATCCAAAATGCTTACGAGTCAGTTTTTCTACGTGACAAGATAGATTTATGCCTTTCCAGCCTTAACAAGAGGGCGAGAACACACAATTTGTGTTACCTTACTGTGAAAAAGTGGAATTCAGAAACTTTCAAGTGACAGAAGTGTGAATAATCATCGGTAAGCTTTGCTAGAAATGAAAGCATGAAAGTGGCGTTTTTCACCGGTTTCTCCTGGTGATGAAGGGCCCACGTCTTCCAGCCACTAGCCAGAATTGAGGGTGGAACTTGAAATTGCAACAAGTTCACCAGTGCAAAGTGGATGTAATCATTCCTGTGAGGATTAAATCCACAGACCGGGCTGCATCACCAGGTCCTATTTAACTGAACTAACCAGTCCTTCATATGAAGGATTGGCCAACTATGACTCATGTGCCAAATCTCACCTTCTATATGCCCACAAGCTAAGAATGGTTTTTACATTTTTAGATGGTTGGGGGAAAATAATAAAAAGAAGAAGAATATGTTGTGATATGTGAAAATTATGTGAAATGTAAATTTCGGTGTCCATAAATAAATTTTTATTGGAACATAGCCCCACTTAACCACTTAGGTAGAATCTATGATTGCTTTTGCATTATAACAGCTGACTTGAGTAGTCGTGACAGAGACCCTATAGCATGAAAAGCCTAAATATTTACTGTCTAGTCCTTCCCAGACAAAGTTTTCCAACTCCCTGCTTGATGTCACATAGAAGTGTAAAACAGAAATAACAGTTGAAGGAACTTATATTTCCAAAATGCAATTGAGGACACATTTTAGAAATGGCAAAGCACAGAAACAAAACTAGTTCATGTTGCATGTATATAGCTTTTACCTGCAGTACTTGGCATTCCTTTTTGCCAGTCAGTAGAAAGGAGAATGATCACTTTTCCAAGAAAGGAAAGGGATACCAATCCCTTTAATCAGCTAGAATCAGATGCTATTCATGTTTTCTGCTCTTACATTGTTCTTTTCCATGGAGAATTAGTAAAAGAGAAAACATTGCTTAAAGTCCGACAATACTCAATGAGGATTCGGTCAACCCGCACTCATTTGGATTAAAACTTTCAGAATGGATTTTCAGAACAGAGACCTTGTGTGCATTTTTCGCCGCTGTGTCCCTAGAATCTCCACAGTGTGAGCGTTCAAATATTTGTTGAATGAATACATGATAATAAACTCTCTGCACATGCTTAGGAAGAAAGTTGGCTACTATAGCTCATGTTTTCTCCAAGCTGTGGTATTGAACAGAATTTTGTGGTATTGTAGCCAGGACACAGGGGTGCAAGAGCACCTGGCTTCTGGGATCCCAAACAGACCAGGTGCAGCCACTCAGCACTGACAAAGTCCAAAGGCAAAGAGACAGGTAGTGGTGAAACAAGAAAGGAATTTATTTCAATGTGGCCAATACGGGGAAGACAGGGGACTAGCATCTCAAAGACTGTATCTAAAGTGCCAAAAATACTTCCAAGTTTATAGAAGGAAAATGTGGGACAAAGGTCAGTGGGTACATGCTGGTGGGCAGTAAAGGTCAGGTCATCATTGTCTCGGGGTCAATCACGGGTCAGATCTTGCTGGCTCAGGGCAGTCCTTACTGCTTGAGCGGGTAAGGGATGCTTTGCCTGCAAGGTCTTTTGCCGGAGTTTAGAGAAAAGCTGGAAAGAAAAAAAAGCTGGAAAGAAGAACTTTATCAATTAAAGAGTTTGAGGTCAAAATGAAGACCTCTTTCAGGCTGGTCGACATCAGACAGTAAGAGCAGAGTCAGTGCTTACAACCTTGCTCAACCTCCAGATCACCTCTTCTGTAGTCAAAGCTTTTTTCCCCTTCAAGTGTCTTTCAGATTGCTGATTACATGAGAAGAAAATGCTGACCAAAACAAAACAAAACCCAAACCAGAATGCTCTTATTTACACAAAGAAAGTTATGTTATCTTCATTCACTAAATACTGAAAGAAGTTCTTAAGTCCTGTAGCTGGTTTTTCTAATTGCAAATAAGGAATTAATTAAAATATCTGAAATATGAACCTTGAAGAATGTTGTTGTTATCCATCCAAAAAGAATTTTCATAACTCAATTTCTTTTTTCTTGCTCTTTTCAACTTGAAGTTTTAATGAGGATCTATCCTGTACCTCATATGCATTTTGCCAAGTTGGGAAAGAGAAACAGCCGAGGTGAATAAGACGAGCTTTCTTCACAACAGAATCTCAGTGTAATAAAAGATTTTTGTACATGACTGTAACACCTGAACGGAAAGTGAAATTCATATAACTACACTACACATTGCAGACAAAAAGAAAAATGTAAGAAATCTCTGCTCTACTGGAAATTATTTGGTTTTATGACAAAAACAAAAATTCCAACAAGAGCACTTTGGAGCTGTGAAGCTATCATTTAAGATCTTTTAAAGATTGTTGCCTAAGTGATCTCAGGAGATAAATAGCCAGAACATGAATGGTTCTCCAAATTATTAAGTACAAATGCACTACTGGTGAAGAATGAAAATTTCCTTTTGCCTACTATAAAAAAGAAAGGAAATACAGAGAAATAAGTCAGATCTCCAGGTTATCTCCAAGTTCAGATACTAAATATCAATCCTTATATATATCATGAGATTTTTCTGCCATCAGAAAACTTGTTTGGGGGGCACCTGGGTGGCTCAGTCGTTGAGTGTCTGCCTTCGGCTCAGGTCATGATTCCAGGGTCCTGGGATTGAGCCCCACATGGGGCTCCCTGTTCAGTGGGAAGCCTGCTTCTCCCTCTCCCACTCCCCCTGCTTGTGTTCCCTCTCCCTCTGTGTCTCTCTCTGTCAAATAAATAAATAAAATCTTAAAAAAAAAAAAGAAAACCTGTTTGGGTACTCTGGGATTTACTTGATCGTCAACCTTGGGCAATTCTTGAAACTCTCTGAGCTTGTCTCTTCATGACTACTTCACAGAACTTCTATAAGAATCAGGGAAGGAAATACATATAGAAATGCCTTGTAAGGGGGTGCCTGGGTGGCTCAGTCACTAAGCGTCTGCCTTCGGCTCAGGTCGTGATCCTAGGGTCCTGGGATCAAGCCCCATGTCGGGCTCCCCGCTCCGCGGGAAGCCTGCTTCTCCCTCTCCTGCTCCCCCTGCTTGTGTTGCCTCTCTTGCTGTGTCTCTCTATGTCAAATAAATAAATAAAATCTTAAAAAAAAAAAGAAAAGAAAATAAATGCCTTGTAAGTTATAAGTTCCTGAAAGAGGACTTCAACTACCTCCATTTTGACCTCAGTCTATACTTTTAATTGTTTAAGTTCTTTCCAGCTTATCTCTAAACTTAGGCAAACGACCTTGTGGGCAAAGCATCCCATGATTGGAACTGAAACAACCCTCTCAAGCAATATGGATTGCCCTGAAACAGCAAGACCCCACGTGACTGACCCCAAGACAGTGATGACCTGACCTTTACTGCTCACCTGCTTCTGCCCACCTGCTTGTACTCACTGGCTTTTGGTCCCACATTTTCCTTATACAAACCTGGAAGTATTTTTGGCACTTTGGAGACAGTCTTTGAGATGCTAGTCCTCTGTCTTCCCAGTGTTGGCCTCATTGAACTAAATTCCATTCTTGTTTCACTGCCACTTATTTCTCTGCCTTTGGATTTTGTCAACAGTTAAAGAGCTGTACCTGGTGTGTTTGGGATCCTGGGAGCCAGGTGCTCTTGTACCCCTATGCCTCATTTACATTCCCACCAATCTCTTGAGAGTAGGGAGTGTATCTTATTCCTTGTTAAATTTGCAACATCTAGGACAGTGCCTGGTACATAGAAGATGCTTAGTTTTGATTGAAGGAATATTTTGCCATAGAAATACCAGCTGTTCCATAGCAACTTTTACAAAATTTATGGATTAATGTTAGGGTAGTAACTGAATATAAGATGCCAAGCTAGAAACTGTCCTTGGACCATTAAGCTCTTCATCGAAGTCTTTCTCTATGATTTTCCTGATGGTAGGGCCAAACCCCACAGAGTTTTATACTCATTAGATACTCCACATGTGTGTATTAACTAAAAAAAATTGAATGTGCACATTAAGTAAAAAATATCCCTCCAAGGCTGCTAGTGTTGATGCCTTTTATTTTGAAGATAATTTTACTAACAATATCAGTTGGATATGGTGCTTCAAGTTTTCTCAGTGGTTTGTAATGAACAAGCCACACCATTTCTCTCTGTTTTCCTGTGAATAATGGCACAGATTTGTGAGGCAGATTGCCCGGGTTCAGTGATATGAAACAGTTCTCAGCCAGAAGTGACATATTCTAATGGGGATCAGAAGTCACACTGATCTGAGTTATGATCTCATTAACTCAGTTTCCAGTTAATTAAACTAACCAGACTGTAAAATGCAAAGATATCAGGCAATTAAAAGACCAAGTAAGGATCACAGTCTCTGGGAAAGAGAAGCAGCACGGAAAAATTCTAAAGACCACATGCCCTCAAAACTTTTGGTTTAAAGCAACAACAAACATCAAAATTTTTTGTTCTTCTCTAACTTGCGTATTTATATTGTTTGCCCCTATTTCTTTTGGATTCTTCATCTATTCTTTCTTCATTTGTGTGAGCTCTACATAAAGTAAAGAATTTAATCCTTCAACTATCCTATGTACTGCAAATATTTTTCCCAGTCTTTTGACTTTAGAGTACTTTTGGATATATGGTCGAAATTTTCTTTTTTTTTTTTTAAAGACTTTATTTGCCAGAGAGAGCACAAACGGGGAGCAGCAGAGGCAGAGGGAGAATAGGTTCCCTGCCAAGCAAGGAGCCCAATGCGGGACTTGATCCCAGGACTCTGGGATCATGACCCGAGCCAAAGGCAGACGCTTAACCGACTGAGCCACCCAGGTGTCCCTGGTTGAAATTTTCAATAGCTCACTGGGATATAATTTATATATCATATATCCAGAAGATTTCATTTTTTATGTAGTCAAATGTATATATATATATTTTTTCCTTCTTTGCTTCTGGATTTTGTTTTTAGGAAAGGCTTTTACAATGTAACATTGATTTAACCTATTTTTTTTTAAAGATTTTATTTATTTGAGAGAAAGAGAGAGCGTGAGCAGGGTGGGGGGGAGGGGGGACAGAGGGAGAGGGAGAAGCAGACTCCCCACCGAGCAGGGAGCCTGACATGGACCCTGGGATCTTGACCTGAGCAGATGCTTAACTGACTGAGCCACCCAGGGGCCCCAGTATTTCTATTTGGGTATGTTTATTTTTTATTTATTGATTTTTTATGAACCATCCAGGTGCCCCATATCCCACTCTTGATTTCTACTCAGGTCATGTCCTCAGGGTTGTGAGGTCAAGCCCCGAACTGGGCTCTCTGCTGGGCATGGAGCCTGCTTAAGATCTTCTCTCAGGGCGCCTGGGTGGCTCATTCAGTTAAGCGTCTGTTTTTGGCTCAGGTCATGGTCCCAGGGTCCTGGGTTCGAGTCCCACATAAGGCTCCCTGCTCAGCCTGGAGTCTGCTTCTCCCTCTCCCTTGGCCTGTCTCCCTGGCTTGTGCACTCTCTCTTTCTCCCTGAAATAAATAAGATTAAAAAAAAAAAAGGTTCTCTCCCTCTCCCTCTGCCCCTCCTCCCACCCCATACTCTCTCCCTTTCTCTCTCTCTCTCTCTCTCAAAAAAAAAGAGTCAGATACTCAACCAACTGAGCCACCCAGTCACCCCTATTTGGGTATGTTCAGAATAGGAGATCAATAAATGCTAAAATTCTAAAAATATAAAAAAATCTAAAATATTTCTACTCATTCAAATTCTAAAAGATAGGTGAAATAAACATTTATCTTCCCAAGGAAGATAATTGTCAAGGTCTTATTAGGCCTTCTAAATACCTTTAAAAAATAATTTAAAGAAAAAAAATTTTTTTGAAGATTTTATTTATTTATTTGACAGAGAGAGACACAGCGAGAGAGGGAACACAAGCAGGGGGAGTGGGAGAGGGAGAAGCAGGCTTCTCGCCAAGCAGGGAGCCCGATGAGGGCTCAATCCCAGGATCCCAGAATCATGACCTGAGCCAAAGGCAGATGCTTAACGACTGAGCCACCCAGGCTCTCCAAAAATTTTTAAACTGTGGTAAATTACAATAACATAAAATTTACCATCTTAATTTGTATGGAACCACAAAAGACCCCAAACATCTAAAACAATTTTGAAAAAGAAAAACCAAGCTGGCGGCATCACAATTCTGGACTTCCAGCTCTATTACAAAGCTATCATCATCAAGACAGTATGGTACTGGCACAAAACAGACACGTAGATCAATGGAACAAAATAGAGAGCCCAGAAATGGACCCATGACTCTATGGTCACCTCATCCTTGACAAAGCAGGAAAGAATATCCAATGGAAAAAAGACAGTCTTTTCAACAAATGGTGTTGGGGAAACTGGACGGCCACAGGCAGAACCTCTGTAACGACTCTATAAATAGAAAACCCTCATTATCCACCACCAAAAATTTATTAAAAATTTATTTTGAGCTTACTTTTTAAAACCATATCTTTATTTAATCTGTCCTAAGCATTTTTAAAGACTTTATTTTATTTCATTTTTTTTAAGATTTTATATATTTATTTGACAGAGAGGGAGCACGAGCAGGTGGAGGGGCAGGCAGAGGGAGAAGCAGGCTCCCCACTGAGCAAGGAGCCTGGTGTGGGACTCGATTCCAGGACCCTGAGTTCATGACCGGAGCCGAAAGAAGCCGCTTAACCGACTGAGCCACCCAGGTGCCCCAAGATTTTATTTGTAAGTAATATCTATACCCAACATGTGGCTCGAACTCACAACCCCAGAAATCAAGAGTGGTACCCTCTATGACTGAGCCAGGCAGGTGCCCCCATCCTAACCATTTTTAAGTGTACATTTCAGTGGTATTAAATATATTCACATTGTTGTGCATCCTTTGCTACCATTTATTTCCAGAACTCTTAATCTTGCAAAACTGAAACTCTATCCATTAAATAAACTCTTCATTCCCCCCTGCCCAATCCATGGCATCTGCCATTTTACTGTCTGTATGAATTTGACTATTCTAGGTACTTCATATAAATGGAATCATACAATATTTGTATTTTTGTGACTGCCTTATTTCACTTAATATAATGTCCTCAAAGTTCATCCATGTTATAGCATATTGCCGAATTTCCTTCCTTATTAAGGCTGAATAATATTCCATTATATGTATACCATGTTTTATTTATCTATTCATCTGTCAATGGACACTTGGGTTCCTTCTACCCATTGACTGTGGTGAAGAATGAACATAGATGTACAAGTATCTTGACGACAAATCCCTATTTTCAGTTCTTTTGTATATGTACCCAGAAGTACAAGTGCTATAGGATTAATTCCATTAAAAAAAATTTTTTTTTTAGGAATTGCCCTACTATTTTTCCATAGTGACTGTTCCATTTTATAGTCCCACCAACAATGCCCAAGGGTTCCAATTTCTCCACAATCTTGCCAACACTTATTTTCTGAAAAAAAAAATGTATAGTAGCCATTCTAATGATTGTGAGATGGTTCTCATAACTTTGTTGTTCTTTTTCTCATAACTTTTTTGAAATTTTATTTTATTTTTTATTTATTTTTTTAAAGATTTCATTTATTTGACAGAGAGAGAGCATGCATGCACACACATGAGCAAGGAGAGCAGCAGAGGGAGAGGGAGAAGCAGGCTCCCTGCTGAGCAGGGAGCCAGAAACGGGGCTCAATCCCAGGACCTGGGATCATGACCTGAGCCGAAGGCAGATGCTTAATGGACTGAGTCACCCAGATGCCCCTTAAATTTTTTTTTAAGATTTTATTTATTTATTTGAGAGAGGGAGAGAGAGCCAGAGAAGGGGGAGAAGCAAAGGGAGAGGGAGAAGCCGACTCCCCGCTGAGCAGGGAGCCTGACACAGGGCTCAATACCAGAACCCTTAGCTCACAACCTGAGCCGAAGGCAGACGCTTAACCAACTGAGCCACCCAGGTGCCCCTGTTCTCATAACTTTTTAAAATAAAACAAATTATTTGGGAGAAATTCCAAAAACTGATGAATTTAGAAAAAGATCCTTTTTCCTGAGAAAAATGTTGCTATATTTCTTCTCAGCATTTCCACCCTGAGCCAAGAGGTATTTCTTCCATGATGATATCATTTATCTAAGTTTTGGATAGGTTAAATTTGGATTGTGCTAAGTGATTAATAGGGCCAAGTGTATCCTGTTTCATTTTGCAAAGCTGCCTACATTTTTCTGATTTCATAATCACATGACCTAAAAATGATGATTGTGGGAATACCCAGGAAAAAGGGAAATGAATCAGCAACAGAGAAGAAGGGGCTGACTGGGAAAGAAACTGTGAGGAGTTATATAGCTCATCTGAATTTTACTTAAGTATACAAAATTATAGCTTCATCATTGGTAAGCTTTAATATTTGACCTCAGAGATCACAGAGGACAGAAAAGGTGAAGCTCCTGGATTTCTTACAACTCAAATTCCTGGGGAGCCTGGGTGGCTCAGTTGGTTAAGCGTCTGACTCTTGATTTCTGCTCAGGTCATGATCTCAGGGTCATGAGATTGAGTCCCACATGGAGCCCAGTCAGGCTCTGCACTGAGCGTGGAGCCTGCTTAAGATTCTCTTTCATTCCCTCTGCCCCTCCCCACTCTGCTCACAAGTGTGTGTGTTTCCTAGGAAAAAAAAAAAAAGAATGAGTTACTGAAAAAAAAAATCCTCTGAGAAACACCATACAACAGTTGGGAGAGGCCCAGCCCTGATGTATATTAAATATTAATTTAATATTTAATATTTATTCAAAACTCTTGCTTGGAAGATAAAGGAAAACAATTACATGAGAGCCAACTTGATTGTTTTTGTTTGTTTTTGTTTTTTGATTTAAAGTAGGCTCCATACCGAACATGGGGCTCAAACTCACTACCTTGAGATCAAGAATCCCAGGCTCTACCGATTGAGCCAGCCAAGTGCCCCTAATTAGATTCCTTTTTACCATAATCTTCCTATGGTCATATTTAAGAAGTTCAGTGACTTATGGTTAGGGAGAAAGAGCCAGCCTGTGAACAGCAGTGTTATGTGGTGAAAACAGCGTTGATCCTGGTTTCTGAAGAACTAGATTTGCATATTGGGTTTGTCCCCTCACTAGCTGTGCAATCTTGTATGAGTCACTCAACCTATCAGAGGTTCAGTTTCCTCATCTATAAATCAGAGATGATATCACTTACTTCACAGGACTGTGATAAAGATTAAATAAGATGGTAGACGTAAAAGATGCTGGATAAAGGTTAATTTCATTCCTTTTTCCAAAGGAAGGTCAGAGTTGTCTAGCTATGTTGGACAGCTTAAAGCATGCCATACCTGTCCTCTGGGTAGTGTTTCCCAAAGAGGCACTTGATTCAGAACTTTTCATATTTCCTCCAGAAATATGTTTCTTTCCCATCTTAGTCAACGGCTCTGCCATCCAACTCTTCCAGTTTTATAAGCAAAGCTTACCCATCAACCTAGAGTTCTTCCCTTTTCTTCACCCACTGAGTCTGTTGTTCCTACCTCCAAAATAGATCTGAAATCCAGCCACATCCCACCATCTCCACTCCCACTGTTGTACCTCTGCTTTTTCCAATCTATTTCTACTCAGAAGGAAAAATAATCTTTACAAATATACTACATCACTCCTCTGCTTAAAACCCTTTAATGGCTCCTCATTGCACTTAGAATAAAATGCAAATTCTTTACCATGGCTTGTGGGGAAAGCCCTACACATCTGATTCCTGTCTAGGTCTCTAGCCTTCCATTGCGTCTCCAGCTTACTTGGCTCTGAGCACACTGATTTCCCCTCTGCTCCTTGAAAACACCAAGCACTTTCCCACTTGTTGCACTTCTTCTGCCTTAAACACTCTTCCCTCATGTTGTATCTCATACTTTAGGCTGAAATGTCACCTCAGAGAGACCTTCCCTGGTCACTGAATCTAAGTGCCCCTGCCCCCTTAACCGTCTATCACATCATAATTAGCCATATATAAGTTGCCTCTATTGTTAGTCTTCTCCCAAATGCAGGAACTGTGTCTTTTTTTTTTTTTTTTTTTAAGATTTAGTTACTTATTTTAGAGAGGGAGAGAATGTGAGTGGGGAGAGGGGCAGAAGGAGAGAGAGAGAAAGAATCCTCAAAGAGACTCCCTGCTGAGCACGGAGCCCGATGTGGAGCTGGATGTGGGACTCCATCCCAGGACCCTGAGATCATGACCTGAGCTGAAATCAAGAGCCAGCAGCCAGCTCAACCGACTGAACCGTCCAGGAGCCCCATGTGTCTTGTTACCACTGTATGCAGAGCACCTTGACCACTGCCTGGCACATGGGGCACTCAAATATTTGTGGGGTTTTTTTTTCAAATATTTGTTGAATGAATGAATTATTAAGTGAATTAATAAAAGGAAAGGGGAAAAAAAGGCTTGAAAATCTGCATTTTGGCGAGCTTCCCAGGTGAATTGGTCAGGGAACAAGCAGGAAACAGATGCACACTCAACTCAGAATAATTTGAATATTGCTTAGTAAGAGATCATTTACAAAGGTATGAGGAAATAAGGATAGTAAAATGCCCAAGGCTCTTCAACTTATGAAATATAGAAAGCTTGGGAGCTGTTACTGGAACCTAAAAAGAGAAAGCCAACTTGAAATAAGCTTGTCCTTCAGTCAAGGGACTCAGTCAGCCCAAAGCAATTTTTTTGGAAAAGATTTTATTTGACAGAGAGAGAGCAAGAGAGCACAAGCAGGGGGTGGGGCAGAGGGAGAGGGAGAAGCAGGCTCCCCACTGAGCAGGGAGCCCAGTGCTGGGCTCGATCCCAGGAGCCTGGGATCATGACCTGAGCCGAAGGCAGACGCTTAACGACTGAGCCACCGAGGCGCCCCATGCCTCCTTTTCTTTTAGCTCTCAACTGCCTACTAACTAGACCATAAACACTAGGAGAGCAGGAGTCCTTCTGTATGCTTCACGGCTGTAAGCCAGGCAACCCTCATGGCAGGGATTCATAAA